>NC_045605.1:55059370-55360203 GCF_009762305.2 Zalophus californianus
AGAAATAAAAGTCATCTAAATCAGTAAGGCAGAAGTAAAACTTTAACTATTTTCAGATGACATGGTACTATAAATAGAAAAGCTGAAAGATTCCACCCCAAAACTGTTAGAACTGATAAACAAATTCAGCAAAGTCACAGGATACAAAATCAAGGTACAGTAATATGTTGCATTTCTATACACTAATAATGAAGCAGAAAGAGAAATGATGAAAACAATCCCATTTACAATTGCACCAAAAATAATAGGATACCTAGAAATAACCCTAACCAAAGAGATGAAAGACATGTACTCTGAAACTATATAACACTGATGAAAGAAATTGAAGATGACACAAAGAAATGGAAAAATATTCCATGCTCATGGATTGGAAGAAAAAATATTATTTAAATGTCTATACTACCCAAAGCAATCTACACACTTAATGCACTTCTCATCAAAATACCAACAGCATTTATTCACAGAACTAGAACAAACAATTCTAGAATTTGTATGGAACCACAAAAGATTCCGAATAGCCAAAGTAATCTTGAAAAGCAAAGCAAGAGGCATCGTGATTCTGGTCTTAAAGTTATATTACAAAGCTGTAGTAATCAAAACAGTATGGTACTAGCACAAAAATAGCCACATAGATCAACAGAACAGAAAAGAAAGCCCAGAAATATACCCACAACTGTATGGTCAGTTGATCTTTGACAAAGTAGAAAAGAATATGCAATGAGAAAAAGATAATGTCTTCAACAAATGGTGCTGGGAAAACTGGACAGCCACATGCAAAAGAATGAAAGTGGACCACTTTCTTACACCATACACAAAAATGAAGTCAAAATGGGTTAAGGACCTAAATGTGAGACCTGAAACCATAAAAATCCTAAAAGAGGGCACAGGCAGTCATTTCTTCAACACCAGTTGTAGCAACATCTTTCTAGATATATCTGCTGAGGCAAAGGAAACAAAAGCCAAAATGAAAAGCTACTGCACTGCAAAGGAAATAGTCAACAAAACTAAAAGGCAACTGACAGAATAGGAGATGATATTTGCAAATGACATAACTGATAAAGGGTTAGTATCCAAAATATATAAAGAACTTATACAACTCAATACCCCCAAAATAAACAACCCAATTTAAAAACTGGGAGAAGACACGAACAGACATTTATCCAAAGAAGACACACAGATGGCCAACAGACACATGAAAAGATGTTCGACATCCCTTATCATCAGGGAAATGCAAATCAAAACCACAATGAGATATCACCTCACACCAGTCAGAATGGCTAAAATCAAAAACACAAGAAACAGCAAGTGTTGGCAAGGATGTGGAGAAAGAAGAACCCTCAAACACTATTGATGGGAATGCAAACTGTTGCAGCCACTGTGGAAAACAGTGTGGAAGTTCCTCAAACAAAGTAAAAATAGAACCATCCTATGATCCAGTAATTGACCTACTGGGTATTCACGCAAAGCATAAAAAAACTCCACTCATTTTAAGGAATACCTGTACCCGTATGTTTATTGCAGCATTGTTTACAATAGCCAAATTATGGAAGCAACCCAGGTGTCCATCTGTAGATGAATGGATAAAGATATACACACACAGACATACACACACAGTAGAATATTACTCAGCCATAAAAATGAAATTTTGCCATTTGCAACAAAGTGGATAGATCTAGAGAGTATAATGCTGAGTGAGATAAGTCAGTCAAAGACAAGTACCATATGATCTCACTCATATATGGAATTTAAGAAACAAAACAAATGAACAAAGGGGAAAGAAAGAGACAAACCAGAAAACAGACTCTTTAACTATAGAGAACAAGCAGATGGTTACCAGAGAGGAGGTAGGTAGGGAGGTGGGTAAAATAGATGAAGGGGATTAAGAGTACGTTTATCTTGATGAGCATTGAGTAGTAGATGGAATTACTGACTCACTATATTATATACCTGAAATGTATATAACACTATATGTTAACTACACTGAAATTAAAATTTAAAAAAAATTTTTAAGGAATCAACAAACATACCTACTGATAAGTGAGTTAAACAGTGTCTCAGGACACAAGGTCAATATACAGAAAAATCAATTTTATGTCTATATATTAGCAATGACTAATTGGAAACTTAAAAAGAAAATTTTAAATAGCATCATTTACAACACCATAAAAACAAAATAGGAATAAATTTAAGGAAAATGTTGCAAGCTCTCACAAGGAAGATATGGTTGGTCACTGAAAGCTACAAAAGTTTACTGAGAGAAGGCACAAATAAATGGACCACTATGTCAAATTTATGAATTAGAAAACCTAATATAGATATTAGTTGCCATGAAATTGACCTATAAATTAAAATGTGGTTAAAACCCCCTTCTTCCTGTGAAGTTGACAGAAAAGAAGTTCATGTAAGCAGCCATTTCTTCAAGATTGACATTATACTCAGGACAAAAACAACTGAGTTCTGGGCTTACTTTGGATTCTGTCTTCTAGATTTTGGCCCCACAGTTCGTCACCATATTGTAAAATCTTAGATGATTTTAAGATGTTTTCTTAGTTTTAATTATTATCCAGTCTTTAATTTGTCTTTGGTAAGATTCTGTTTCCTAGCTCCATTACTAGAAGTAATCTCCATTTATTTTTTTTATCAGATTAAATTTATTTTTTGAGCACTTATTATGTGACAAACATTTCTGAGCACTGTGTATATAGTGGCAAGCAAGACAAAGTCTCTGCCCTTAAAAAGCTCCCATTCTAATTGAGGATGTATTCATTTGTCTGTTCAAATTGATTTGGATACAATGGTTGTGAAATGCATGAACTTTAAGCAGATGTCATTTCTTGCCTTCTGAGGGCTTCCATGTGACCTAAAATCTCACATAATAGACTCTTAAACTCCAGCGCCATGCTGAATTGGAAGACCATAATAAAAGCTGCACAAAGTTTGGGGTAGGGAAAACTAAGGGGGGAAAGAACATGAGATGGTACATGAGGGACTAACATTTTAAAGATGATAAAATTTCACCACATGACCGGCAAAGATTGGAGAAGTGACATTTGAGGAATCTGTTTTTGTTGTTTCTATCCCACAGATTCTCAGAGTATTAGCCTCCAAAAGAGAGAACTTGGGAGTCAAGAATCTTCAAATTTATCCATAAAGCCTCCTTTCCGAGTTATGGAAAGTCCTTGGACTCTAGCAGCCCTCTACCCAGCTTTAACCAAGAGCACAAAGAAACATCCGCACTCTCGCCATTTTTTAGTAGTACCCAAGAAGAAAGCCAGTGAACCAGAGCAAGTCAAGGAAGCCATCAAACCACTGATGCCTCATGAGGATGCTGTTAGACAACTGGCATCCACCAAGAAGTCATTTGAAACCATGTGGGATGCTGCCAGAGAGGATACCTTCCAAACTGCATTGCCTTCCCTGAAGATGAATAAACCAACAGTTTCTTCCGTAGAGATCTCTCAATCTGAAACAGAACCTGAAAATACCCCCAATAGTAAATCCTCCCAAGAATCCTCTCTTATCATGTTTTCTATCACATCCAGCATATTCTCCTCTGAGCTGCTTTCAAAGAAGAATTAGCTACATCTTGCCTTCCTCTTCCTTTTCATTTCTGTGCCTAAGAGTGGTGATAGTAGGGACTTGTCAAGAAAGGAGGCAGAAAGGCTGTTGAGGCTCTCAGGAGGACCACTATCATCTAGCACTTTCCATAAAGAATGCATCTCAAGGAGGATGGGCAAGGGAGTTGTGGCTTGGGAGCTGGAGCTGGTTGTTCTCTGATGTTACAGGGTTTCTCATCCTCACCCTTCATAGTACTCCCTGGTAAAGGAATGGCTTTGTGCACATCAGCATGGGAATAAAGGCAACCTCTCAGGAACCTAGAAGGTAAATGATGTATTATTTGGATCCCTCTGTGATCAGTCAGGCTGACAGAGACTAGGGGATGAGTGCAAAAGTGATGTCATCCTAAGTCAGAGAGTAAGAAGTGGCATAGGCATGGGCATGAGTTGGAGGAAAGATCATCTTACATGCACATTCTGTGATCTAGTGTGCAGTGAGATGCTTCCTAATAGCTTGTTGGTGGCTGATTCCCCAACGGGATGATGGGCATAATCCCATGCCCACCCAATGGCCCTAGACCTTGAGCAAAAATCAGAGCCACAACAAGTATCTGGAGACCTATCAATCTGAAGGATCCAAAGAAGGAAGGCCTGGGATCTACCAAGTGAAAGAAGCAATGCAGTGAGATAAAAGTGGAATATTTTTATTTATTTTTTTTAAAGATTTATTTATTTATTTGAGAGAGAGAATGAGATAGAGAGAGAGAACATGAGAGAGGGGAGGGTCAGAGGGAGAAGCAGACTCCCTGCCGAGCAGGGAGCCCGATGCGGGACTCGATCCCGGGACTCCAGGATCATGACCTGAGCTGAAGGCAGTGGCTTAACCGACTGAGCCACCCAGGCGCCCAAAAGTGGAATATTTTTAAATACTTTATTAACCAAAGCAGGCATAAGCTCTAGAACTTTATCCTCTTGACTGACACTAAGATTAGGATGTTGCCACTTCCCTCAAATAAAAGTCAATCTAGTGGATGAATCAAGATAAACAAAAGTATAATAAATAAGTAAATATAACTATTTATAAATGTAAATATTTAAATAATTCTTCAAGGTCACAGTGGAAAAATTATCACCAGTCATGCTACACATTAGTCCAATATAACTTTAATACCAATCTTAAATTCTTGATTTGTGCTTTTAAAAAATAGTGGTAAAGGGATGCCTGGGTGGCTCAGTCAGTTAAGCATCTGACTCTTGATTTCAGCTCAGGTCATGATCTCAAGGTCATGGGATTGAGCCCCACACCCAGGTCCATGCTCAGTGGGGAGTCTGCTTGAAATTCTCTCTCTCCTCTCCCTTTGTCCCTCCTCCCTTTCTCATAAATAAACCTTTTTAAAAAAGTAAAAATAAAAAGCTTCTGCACAGCAAAGGAAACAACAGAATGAAAGGGCAACTTTCAAAATGGGAGAAAATAGTTGCAACCATATATCTAATAAAGGGTTAATATCCAAAATATGTAAGGAACTCCTACAATTCAACAGCAAATACATACATACATATGTACAAACAAACATACCGGAGTAAAAAGTGGGAACAGGACCTGAATAGACATTTCTCAAAAGAAAACAAGCAAATGGCCAACAGATACATGAAAACATCACTAATTATCAGGGAAATTCAAATCAAAACCACAAAGAGAAATCACCCTACACCTGTTATAATGTCTATTACCAAAAAGACAAAAGATAACATATGTTAGTGAGGATGGAAAGAAAACTAAACTCTTGTCCACTGTTGATGGGAATGTAAATTGTTACAGCCATTATGGAAAACTGTAGAGAGGTGCCCCAAAAAAATAATAGAACTACCATATGATCCAGCAATACCACTATTGGGTATACATCCAAAGGAAATGGAATCAGTACCATGAAAAGATATTTGTACTCCCATTTTTATTGCAACACTAGTCACAATTGCCAAGATATGGAAACAACCTAAATGTCTGTTGATGGATAAATGGATAAAGTGTGTGTATGTGTGTGTCTCTGTGTGTGTGTCTTTGTATACATACACATACACACACACACACACACACATACACATAATGGAATTTTTTTTCTTTCAGCTTTCTTTTGGTTTCCATATGCATGCAATATCTTTTTCAATCCCTTCACTTTCAGTCTGTGTATCCTTAAAGTTGAAGTGAGTCGTAGGCAGCATATAGTGGGGTCTTGTTTTTATCCATTCAGCCACTCTCCTTTGATTGGAGAACTTAGTCCATTTACATTTAAAGTAATTATTTATAGGTATGGGCTTAGTGCCGTTTTGTTAATTGTTTTCTGGCACTTTTGTAATTCTTCTGTTCCTTTTTCTCTTGCTCTCTCCCTTTGTGATTTGAAGATTTTCTGTAGTGGCATACTTGGACTCTTTTCTCTTCATTTTTGTGTATATTCTATAGGACTTTGCTTTGTGTTTACGAGAAAGTTTATATAAAACATAATAGTCTACTTTAAGTTGATAACTTTAGTGTGAACACATTCTAAGGCTCTACATTTTTACTCTCCCACCACCACATTTTGTGTTTTCAGTGTCACAGTTTACATCTTTTTATCTTGTGTATCCATTAAAAATTATTGTAGTTATACTTATTTTTATTGCTTTTGTCTTTTAGCCTTTATACTAGATCCGTTAGTGATAACACACTACCATTACATTAGATTATTCTGAATTTAACTGTATATTTACCTTTACCAATGAGAATGGTATTTTCTTATAGTTTCCTATTATTATAGGAAATAACAATTACCACCCTTTCATATCAGCTTAAAGAAGTCCCATTAACATTTATTGTAAGGCCAGGCTAGTGATGCTAAACTCTTTAAGGTGTTGCTCATCTGGAAAACCCTTTAACTCAATTCTAAAGGATAACTTTGCTGGATAGAATATTCATAATACTTATCTTTTCTTTTAGTACTTTGAATACATTGTGCCACTTTCTTCTGGCCTGCAAAGTTTCTGCTGAAAACTCTGCTTATAGTCTAATGGGGATTCCCTTGTATGTAACAAGTTGTTTTCCTCTTGCTGCTTTTAAGATTTTTTAAAGATTTTATTTTTTTGAGAAAGCACACAAGCAGGGGGAGCAGCAGGCAGAGGGAGAGGGAGAAGCAGGCTTCTCACTGAGCAGGGAGCCTGATGTGGGGCTTGATCCCAGGACCCTGGGATCATGACCTGAGCTGAAAGCAGACACTTAACCAACTGAGCCACCCAGGTGCCCCTTCTCCTTGTCTTTAACTTTTGATAATATGTCTTGGTGTGGGTCTCTTTAGATTCATCTTCTTTGGAACTCTCTAGGTTTCCTGGATCTGGATGTCTGCTTCATTTCAACCAGTATTTCTCCAAATAAGTTTTCTACCCCTCTCCCTCTCTTTTCTTTTTCTGGAACCCCTATAAAGTGCATATTGGGCCACTTAATGTGGCCCACTAAGTTCCTTAAGTAATCTTCACTATTTTTTATTCTTTTTACTCTTCAGATTGGATGAATTCCACTGCCCTGTCTTCAAGTTTGCTAGTCTTTTTTAGTGTTATCTAGTCTGCTGTTGAACCCCTATATTCAATTTTTCTGGCTCATTTATTATATTATTCAGGTCTATAATTTTTATTTGTTACTTTCTTATACTTCCTGTCTCTGTTGAAATTCTTACTTTGTTCACTCGTTGTTTTCCTGACCTTGGTGAGCATCTTTATTACCATTATCTTCAACTCTTTATTAGGTAAATCAGTTATCTCCTTTTCATTAAGGTCTTTTTCTGAGGTTTTATCTTGTTCTTGCATTTGGAACATATTCCTCTATTTCTTCATTTTCCTTGATGCTCTGTGTTGGTTTCCATGCCTTAGGTAAAACAACCACCTCTCTGAGTCTTGAAAGAGTGGTCTGGTGTAGGAGCTGAACCTTATTATTCAACCCTGCCCTAGCTCTTGTTATCTCTCAAATCTTTGTGATTGTTTAAGCAGGATTGTTTGCTCTTAGTGGCTCCAGTAGGTGAGGGTCTGCCAAGACCTATCAGTGTCCAAAAGAGAGAGGGATCTCAGCACCTAGGTACAGGCTAATAAGAAGTCAGATCCTCAGCAGCTTTTAAAGTATGCAAATCTACCTCTTTCAAGGTAAGACTGGGAAATGGGTGTTTCTGTCTGCTTCCTTTGCACTGAGCCCTGAAGGTATAACCAGTTATAAACTATTTATTTGTTCACTACTATTTTGTTGAACCTGTGAACACTAACCTGTTAGTTACCAGAGCCAGGCTATCAACGGATGTGTCTTCCAGGTGGCAGCCACAAAAGCCAGGTTGCCAGATGTGTGTACAAACTCCTTTCTTGGAGACAACAGCAACCTGGGTTAAGGCAGAGAGAGAGCATGAAGATGGTTCCCACTGGCCTTTACTGGTCTCTGGAGAGGATTGCCGTTGGCCTCTAGATGTAGGTTAAATTAAAAGCCTGCCTTTCAGGCTGTAGCTTTGTAGATAAGCAAATAGGCCTCTTTCACAGAAAGACTGGATGTTTCTGTCTGCTGACTCTGTGCTATGCTTTAGGGGAATAGCCAGTTACAAATTGTTTCTCTGATATAGTCCTGTGAGACCCGTGAAGTTAGGCCCCATTTGCCACCAGAGCCAGGCGATCAACAGGCATGCCCTGGACAGCAGCTACAAAAATCAGGGCAGCAAACATGTGCTCAGAATCCCTTCTAGGAAATACTGTTGACCTGGAGCAAGGCAGAGGGAGAACATAAAAATGGCACCCACCAGCCATTGGGCTCTCTGGAGAGTATTACAACTGGCCCCTAGATGTATGTTAAGTTTGAAGCCTGCTCCTCTAGCTGCACCTATTAAGATAAACCTGTAAGCCTCTTTCAAGGAAAGACTGGGCATGTTTTACTCTTCTGCCTTTGCACTGGGTCCTGGGTATTCACCATGGTGAATCCACATGAGTCCTTGAAGAATGGTCTCTGAGTTTGCTATAGCCTTGTTGATTTGATAGATACAAGCCCCATTCACTTTCAAAGCTAGATGTTTTTGGGGCTCATCTTTCAGATAGAAGTCTTAAAAGTTGGGGCACCAGATGCAGGGTCCAAACTCTGCTGCTCAGAGAGACACCAGAAGGGAGTTTCCTTCTGGTTGTGCATTGCCATGCTGGGGTAAAGTTTATGGCAAGATTGTGTCTCAGTCTCTCCTCCTTGTTTCAGTGTGGGTTTTTCTTGTTTACCCAGTGTGTAGAAGTAGGTTGGCTAGTTTCTGGCATGGAATATTATTCAGCCATAAAAAAGAAGGAAATCCTGCCATTTGCAACACTATGGATGAAATTGGTGGACATTATGCTAAGTTAAATAAGGCAGACATAGAAAGACAAAATTCCCTAAATTCCCTAATCTCACTTACATGTGGGATCTAAAATAGTCAAACTCCTGGAAGCAGAGAATAGAATGGTGGTTGCTAGGGTGAGAAAGAAATGGGGAGATGTTGAGCAAAAGGTACAGAGTTTCAGTTATATAAGATGAATAATTTCTGGAGATCTAATATATAGCAATATAACTATGTTACCAATACTGTATTTTATCTTTGAAATATGCTATGAGGATAAGTCTTATGTGTTCTTACCACAAAAAGAAACAAAAAAAGAAAATGATAATTATATGAGGTTAGTTTGATTGTGGTGATTATTTCACAATATATAGGTATATCAAAACATCAAGTGGTATAGCTTAAAAATATACAGTTTTTATTTGTCAATTATGCCCCAGTAAAGCTGGAAGTAAACCCTAGAAACTCTGTACCTGTTAAACAATAACTCGTCATTTCTCCCTCCAGTCCCTGGCAACCACCAATCTATTTTTTGTTTCTGTGATTTGATTATTCTAAGTACCTGATATGAGTGGAATCATACAGTATTTGTCCTATTGTGACTGACTTATTTTGCTTAGCATAATGACTTCAAGGTTCATCCATTCTAGGCTCATCCATGTGGTAACATGTATCAGAATTTCCTTCCTTTTAAAGACTGAGTAATACTCCATTATATTTGTAGACCATGTTTTGTTTATTTATCAATCCATGGACATTTAGGTTGTTTCCACCTTTTGGCTATTGTGAATCATACTGCTATAAACATGGGCACACAAATATCTATTAATGTCCCTGCTTTTACTTTTTTGAAGTATATACCCAGAAGTGGAATTGTTGGATAATAAAGTAATTCTATTTTTAATTTTTGAGGAACTGCCATACCACTTTTCACAGTGGCTGCACCATATTTCATTCCCACAGCCCTGTAAAAAGGTTCTAATTTCCCCCACATTCTCCCCAAATTCTCTTATTTTATATCTTTTTTGTAATAGCCATCCTGGTAGGTGTGAGGTTGTATCACATTGTGGCTTTCATTTGCATTTCCCTAATAAGTAGTGATGATGAATATCTTTTCATGTACTTTTTTTTTTGAGAGAGAGAGTGCATGCACATATGGGGGGGGGGGGCGCAGAGAGAGAATCTTAAACAGGCTCTGCACCCAGCACGAGGCTCGATCTCACAACCCTGAGATCATCACCTGAGCTGAAATCAAGAGTCAGATGCTCAACCAACTGAGCCACCCAGGTGCCCTGCTTTTCATGTGATTATTGGCAATTTGTATATATCTTCTTTGGCAAAATGTCTGTTTAAGTCTGTAGGCTATTTTATTTTTTGCTATTTTTTTAAATTTAAATTCAATTAGCCAAGATATAGTACATCATTAGTTTTTGATATAATGTTCAATAATTCATTAATTAAATATATCACCCAGTGCTCATCCTATCACGTGCCCTCTTTAATGATGGGCCTTAGGCTATTTTAAAATCTGGTTGTTCGTTTTGTTGTTGTTCAGTTTTAGTTCTTTATATATTCTCGATATTAATCTCTTATCAGGTATATGATTTAAAAATACTTTCTCCCATTCTGTGGTTTGCCTTTTTTATTCTTGATTAGTGTCATTTGATGCACAAAAGTTAATTTTCATTAAGTCCAATTTGTCTATTTTTTCTTTTGTTCCCTCTGTCTTTGGTGTTATAGCCAAGAAAACATTGCTAAACCCAGTGTCATGCAGATTTATCCCTATGTTTCCTTCAAAGAGTTTTATGGTTCTATTTCATACCTTTAGGTCTTTGATCCATTTCTAGTTCATTTTTATATATGGTGCAAGGTAAGTGTCCAACTTCATTCTTTTGCATGTGAATATCATTTTCCTAGCTCTATTTTTTGAAAAGATTGTCCTTTTCCCATTGAATAGTCTTGTCATCCTTGCCTGAAAATTAGCCATACATAAACTCATTTATTACTGGGTTCTCTATCCTATTTCATTGGTCTATAGGTTTGTCTTTATGCTAGTACCACACTGTTTTGATTACTGTAGCTTTAGAATAGTTTTTTAAAAGATTTTATTTATTTATTTGACAGAGAGAGAGAGAGACAGCGAGAGAGGGACACAAGCAGGGGGAGTGGGAGAGGGAGAAGCAGGCTTCCCGCTGAGCAGGGAGCCCGATGAGGGGCTCGATCCCAGGACCCTGGGATCATGACCTGAGCCAAAGGCAGACGCTTAACGACTGAGCCACCCAGGTGCTCCTAGAATAATTTTGAAATCAGGAGGTGTATGAGTCCTCCAACTTTATTCTTCTTTTTCAAGATTGCTCTGGATTTCCAGGGTCTCTTGAGATTTATATGAATTTTAAGATGTAAAGAGTGCCATTGGGATCTTTTAGTTTTGTTATTTCCTTAGCTGTGCAAAAGCTTTTTATCCTGGTGAAGTCCCAATAGTTCATTTTTGCTTTTGTCTCCCTTGCCTCTGGAGACATATCTAGTAAGAAGTTGCTATGGCTGAAGTCAAAGAGGTTGCTGCCTGTGTTCCTCTCTAGGATTTTGATGGATTCCTGTCTCACATTTAGGTCTTTCATCCATTTTGAGTTTATTTTTGTTTATGGTATAAGAGAGTGGTCCAGTTTTATTCTTCTGCATATTGCTGTCCAGTTTTCCCAACACCATTTGTTGAAGAGACTGTCTGAGAGCTGTTCCTCTATGGTCAGGAACAAGACAGGTATGCCCACTGTCACCATTGTTATTTAATATAGCATAGGAAGTCTTAGCCCCAGCAATCAGACAACAAAAGAAGGCATCCAAATCGGCAAGGAAGAAGTCAAACTTTCACTATTTGTAGATGACATGATACTCTGTGTAGAAAACCTGAAGGACTCCATCAAAAAATTGCTAGAACTGATAGACAAATTCAGTAAAGTCAGAGGATACAAAATCGATGTGCAGAAATCTGTTGCATTTCTATATACCAATAACGAAGCAGCAGAAAGAAAAATCAAGGAATCGGTCCCATTTACAATTGCACCAAAACTCATAAGATACCTAGGAAAAACCTAACCAAAGAGGTAAAACATCTGTACTTTGAAAACATATAGAACACTTACAAAGAAATTGAAGAGACACAAAGAAATGGAAAAACATTAAATGCTTATGAATTGAAAGAACATTGTTAAAATATCTATACTACCCAAAGCAATCTACACATTCAGTGCAATCCCTATCAAAATATCAACAGCGTTTCTCACAGAGCTAGAACAAACAATCCTAAAATTTTTATGGAACCACAAAAGACACCAAATAGCCAAAGCAATCCTGAAAAAGAAAACTGAAGCTGGAGGCATCACAATTCTGGACTACAAGTTATATTACAAAGCTGTAGTGATCAAAGACAGTATGGTACTGGCATAAAAATAGACACAGAGGCCAATGGAATGGAATAGAAAACCCAGAAATGGACCTACAACCACATGGTTAACTAATTTTCAAAAAAGCAAGAAAGAATATACCCTGATCTTTCTACCCCATCTTGTTGCGATCGCATCCCTAATGTCAGGTGCCTCCTTCTCTTCAGAAACTGGCTGCTGCCTCCACTGGATGTCACCACCTTCCAGTGTGACTCCCTCTTTCACAAGAAGCATCGTCTTCCAAGATGTCCTTCCACTCCCCTAAACTTGGAAACTCCTTTCCTTTCAATGCCAGTGATCTTACTGCCAAGATTCAGACCTACTCTGAGAGGTTCCTGTTCAACATGGGACCTTTCCTTCTTAGTGAATCTTTATTGGCATTTTCCAGATGCCACCCCCGCAAGACCATCCCTGCATTTTTCACTTGTCTTCAAAGCTCTCTCTGGTCTCTACTCACCACGAGGATCTCTAGCACCAACCTGCTACTTCCTAGGATTTATTTCCACCTCTTTGCTTAACTTGCTTATTCCTTTGTTTCTAGGGGTATTTCTGGGTGTTTTTTTCTCTTTGTTGCTTTCTATGATCATTAATAGAATCTGTGCAGATATGCAAAACTAGCCAACATTACCCCATAGAAATTCTTATTTGGCTAATATACCTCTGTCACTTCATTTATTAGCACTAGTTGATATCCTTTGAATCACCACTCCCAGAAAATAAGCTGAAATGATAAGAATCAGTCGACTTAAATCTTCTCTCTTCCCTTTCTATCATTTCTACATTGGCAAGATTTGTAATATTTACATTATACCTATATTTGTTTTAGCCTTAGTATTTCAGTTAAATAAATTCAGTGCTCAAGATAATCTTTTTGCCATAATTTTTCCATTTATCTCTTCTTGGCTGAAGTTCTGCTTTTAATAGTCTCTTCAAGAAGAGCTCCTAGTACACCCTAGTTCTTAAATACTCAAGAATTTTACCTACTGCATGTAAACTGATATCAAAGTTGGACCTGGTAACACATTCTTGGATAACATTCTTGGATTTTACAGGAATTGCTCCACTATTTTCAACCACTGAATAATGCCATGGAGAAATCTGAGACCAACCTGGTTTCACCTAATAAATAAATTGATATTTCTACCTGGCTTAAAAAAGGAGCCTAGTGACTTAATTTTAAATGACTCATTGTTGATCATTCTGGATCATATCTGCCTTGGTTTCAGTATACCTTTACAATCTCTAGATTCATATCCTCTTTAATATCCACTGGGTGTCTAATAGAAATCTCAAATATATCATGTCCCAAACAGATGAACTCCTGATCTTCCATCCTCAAAACCTGCTTTATCTGCATCTTTCCAGCCAATGACAATTATATTTGTTCCTTAGGCCCAATTCTTGAAGTCATCCCTGAATCCTTTCTCTTGCACACCCCACATCCAGGCAATTGGCAGATTCTGTTGGCTGTACTTTTTTTTTTAAGATTGTATTTATTTGTCAGATAGAGAGCATAAGCAGGGGAAGCAGGAAGAGGGAGAAGCAGGCTCCTGCTCAGCAAGAAGTCCGATGTGGGACTCAATCCCAGAACTCCGGGATCATGACCTGAGCCGAAGGCAGACACTTAACAGACTGAGCCACCCAGGCATCCCTGTTGGCTGTAATTTTAAAGTATATTCATATTCAGCTATTTCTCACCATCACCACTGCTACCAGCCTGAACTTAGCCTATCATCATCTCTCACTTGGGTCATTGGGGTAGTCTTTTTTTTTTTTTTTTACTTTGTAGGCAAACCTTGGTTTGTTTTTTTCTTTAAATTTTTTATTGTTATCTTAATCACATTACATAATTAGGTCCTGATGTAGTGTTCCATGATTCATTGTTTGTGCATATCACCCAGTTCTCTACGCAGAATATGCCCTCTTTAATACTCATCACCAGGCTAACCCATCCCCCCACCCCCTCCCCTCTAGAACCCTCAGTTTGTTTTTCAGAGTCCATCGTCTCTCCTGGTTCGTCTCCCCCTCCGATTTGCCCCCCTTCATTCTTCCCTTCCTGCTATCTTCTTTTTTTTTCTTCACATATATTCCATTATTTGTTTCAGAGGTACAGATCTGTGATTCAACAGTCTTGCACAATTCACAGCGCTCACCATAGCACATACCCTCCCCAATGTCTATCACCCAGCCACCCCATCCGTCCCACCCCCCACCACTCCAGCAACCCTCAGTTTGTTTCCTGAGATTAAGAATTCCTCATATCAGTGAGGTCATAGGAAACATGTCTTTCTCTGATTGACTTATTTCACTCAGCATAACACCCTCCAGTTCCATCCACATCATTGCAAATGGCAAGATCTCATTCCTTTTGATGGCTGCATAATATTCCATTGTGTATATATACACCACTTCTTCTTTATCCATTCATCTGTCGATGGACATCTTGGCTCTTTCCAGTTTGGCTGTTGTGGACATTGCTGCTATAAACATTGGGGTGCACGTACCCCTTCGGATCCCTACATTTGTATCTTTGGGGTAAATACCCAGTAGTGCAATTGCTGGATCGTATGGTAGCTCTATTTGCAACTTTTTGAGGAACCTCCATACTGTTTTCCAGAGTGGCTGCACCAGCTTGCACTCTCACCAACAGTGTAGGAGGGTTCCCCTTTCTCTGCATCCCTGCCAACATCTGTCATTTCCTGACTTGTTAATTTTAGCCATTCTGACTGGTGTGAGGTGGTATCTCATTGAGGTTTTGATTTGGATTTCTCTGATGCTGAGCGATGTTGAGCACTTTCTCATGTGTTTGTTGGCCATTTGGATGTCTTCTTTGGAAAAATGTCTGTTCAGGTCTTCTGCCCATTTCTTGATTGGATTATTTGTTCTTTGGGTGTTGAGTTTGATAAGTTCTTTATAGATTTTAGATAGTAGCCCTTTATCTGATATGTCATTTGCAAATATTTTCTCTCATTCTGTCAGTTGTCTTTTGGTTTTGTTGACTGTTTCTTTTGCTGTGCAAAAGCTTTTTATCTTGATGAAATCCCAATAGTTCATTTTTGCCCTTGCTTCCCTTGCCTTTGGCGATGTTTCTAGGAAGAAGTTGCTGTGGCTGAGGTCGAAGACGTTGCTGCCTGTGTTCTCCTTTAGGATTTTAATGGACTCCTGTCTCAAATTTAGGTCTTTCAACCATTTGGAGTCTATTTTTGTGTGTGGTGTAAGGAAATGGTCCAGTTTCATTCTTCTGCATGTGGCTGTCCAATTTTCCCAACACCATTTCTTGAAGAGACTGTCTTTTTTCCATTGGACATTCTTTCCTGCTTTGTCAAAGATGAGTTGACCATAGAGTTGAGGGTCCATTTCTGGGCTCTCTATTCTGTTCCATTGATCTATGTGTCTGTTTTTGTGCCAGTACCATACTGTCTTGATGATGACAGCTTTGTAATAGAGCTGGAAGTCTGGAATTGTGATGCCACCAGCTTTGCTTTTCTTTTTCAACATTCCTCTGGCTATTCGGGATCTTTTCTGGTTCCATACAAATTTTAGGATTATTTGTTCCATTTCTTTGAAAAAAGTGGATGGTATTTTGATGGGGATTGCATTGAATGTGTAGATTGCTCTAGGTAGCATTGACATCTTCACAATGTTGGTTCTTCCAATCCATGAGCATGGAACGTTTTTCCATTTCTTTGTGTCTTCCTCAATTTCTTTCATGAGTATTTTATAGTTTTCTGAGTACAGATCCTTTGCCTCTTTGGTTAGATTTATTCCTAGGTATCTTATGGTTTTGGGTGAAATTGTAAATGGGATCAAATCCTTAATTTCTCTCTCTTCTGTCTTGTTGTTGGTGTATAGGAATGCCACTGATTTCTGTGCATTGATTTTATATCCTGCCACTTTACTGAATTCCTGTATGAGTTCTAGCAGTTTTGGGGTGGAGTCTTTTGGGTTTTCCACATAAAGTATCATATCATCTGCAGAGAGTGAGAGTTTGACTTCCTCTTTGCCGATCTGGATGCCTTTGATTTCTTTTTGTTGTCTGATTGCTGTGGCTAGGACTTCTAATACTATGTTGAATAGCAGTGGTGATAGTGGACACCCCTGCCGTGTTCCTGACCTTAGGGGGAAAGCTCTCAGCCTTTCCCCATTGAGAATGATATTCACCGTGGGTTTTTCATAGATGGCTTTTATGATATTGAGGTATGTACCCTCTATCCCTATACTCTGAAGAGTTTTGATCAAGAAAGGATGCTGTACTTTGTCAAATGCTTTTTCTGCATCTATTGAGAGGATCACATGATTCTTGTTCTTTCTTTTGTTAATATATTATATCACATTGATTGATTTGCAGATGTTGAACCAACCTTGCAGCCCAGGGATAAATCCCACTTGGTCGTGGTGAATAATCCTTTTAATGTACTGTTGGATTCTATTGGCTAGTATTTTGGTGAGAATTTTTGCATCCATGTTCATCAGGGATATTGGTCTGTAATTCTCCTTTTTGATGGGGTCTTTGTCTGGTTTTGGGATCAAGGTAATGGTGGCCTCATAAAATGAGTTTGGAAGTTTTCCTTCCATTTCTATTTTTTGGAACAGTTTCAGGAGAATAGGTATTAATTCTTCTTTAAATGTCTGATAGAATTCCCCTGGGAAGCCATCTGGCCCTGGGCTTTTGTTTGTTGGGAGATTTTTGCTGACTGCTTCAATTTCCTTAGTGGTTATAGGTCTGTTCAGGTTTTCTATTTCTTCCTAGTTCAATTTTGGTAGTTGATACATCTCTAGGAATGCACCCATTTCTTCCAGGTTATCTAATTTGCTGGCATAGAGTTGCTCATAATATGTTGTTATAATTGTTTGTATTTCTTTGGTGTTGGTTGTGATCTCTCCTCTTTCATTCATGATTTTGTTGATTTGGGTCATTTCTCTTTTGTTTTTGATAAGTCTGGCCAGGGGTTTATCAATCTTGTTAATTCCTTCAGAGAACCAGCTCCTAGTTTCGTTGATCTGTTCTACTGTTCTTTTGGTTTCTAGTTCATTGATTTCTGCTCTGATCTTTATGATTTCTCTTCTCCTGCTGGGTTTAGGCTTTATTTGCTGTTTTTTCTCCAGCTCCTTTAGGTGTAGTGTTAGGTTATGTTTTTAAGACCTTTCTTATTTCTTGAGAAAGGTTTGTATTGCTATATACTTTCCTCTTAGGACTGCCTTTGCTGCATCCCAAAGATTTTGAACAGTTGTGTTTTCATTTTCATTGGTTTCCATGAATTTTTTTAATTCTTCTTTAATTTCCTAGTTGACCCATTCATTCTTTGGTAGGATGCTCTTTAGCCTCCATGTATTTGAGTTCTTTCTGACTTTCCTCTTGTGATTGAGTTCTAGTTTCAAAGCATTGTGGTCTGAAAATATGCAGGGAATAATCCCAATCTTTCGGTACTGGTTGAGACCTGATTTGTGACCGAGGATGTGATCTATTCTGGAGAATGTTCCGTGGGCACTAGAGAAGAATGTGTATTCTGTTGCTTTGGGATGGAATGTTCTGAATATGTCTGTGAAGTCCATTTGGTCCAGTTTGTCATTTAAAGTCTTTATTTCCTTGTTGATCTTTTGCTTAGATGATCTGTCCATTTCAGTCAGGGGGGTGTTAAAGTCCCCCATTATTATTGTATTGTTGTCAATGTGTTTCTTTGCTTTTGTTATTAATTGGCTGATATAATTGGCTGCTCCCATGTTAGGGGCATAGATATTTACAATTCTTAGATCTTCTTGTTGGATAGACCCTTTAAATAGGATATAGTGTCCTTCCTCATCTCTTATTACAGTCTTTGTTTTAAAATCTCATTTGTCTGGTATAAGGATTGCCACCACAGCTTTCTTTTGGTGTCCATTAGCATGGTAAATGGTTTCCCACCCCCTCACTTTCAATGTGGGAGTGTCTTTGGGTTTAAAATGAGTATCTTGCAGACAGCATATGGATGGGTCTTGTTTTTTAATCCAATCTGATAGCCTGTGTCTTTTGATTGGGGCATTTAGCCCATTTACATTCAGGGTAACTATTGAAAGATATGATTTAGTATTATTGTATTGCCTGTAAGGTGACTGTTACTGTATATTTTCTGTGTTCCTTTCTGGTCTATGCTGCTTTTAGGCTCTCTCTTTGGTTAGAGGACCCCTTTCAGTATTTCCTGTAGGGCTGGTTTTGTGTTTGCAAATTCCTTTAGTTTTTGTATGTCCTGGAAGTTTTTTATCTCTCTTTCTATTTTCAATGACAGCCTAGCTGGATATAGTATTCTTGGCTGCATATTTTTCTCATTTAGTGCTCTGAATATATCATGCCAGTCCTTTCTGGCCTGCCAGGTCTCTGTGGATAGGTCTGTTGCCAATCTAATGTTTCTACCATTGTAGGTTACATACATATCTCTTCTCCCGAGCTGCTTTCAAGATTTTCTCTTTGTCTCTGAGACTCGTAAGTTTTACTATTAGATATCGGGGGTGTTGACCTATTTTTATTGATTTTGAGAGGGGTTCTCTGTGCCTCCTGGATTTTGATGCCTGTTTCCTTCCCCACATTAGGGAAGTTCTCTGCTATAATTTGCTCCAATATACCTTCTGCCCCTCTCTCTGTTTCTTCTTCTTCTGGGATCCCAATTATTCTAATGTTGTTTTGTCTTATCGTATTGCTTATCTATTGAATTCTGCCCTCGTGATCCAGTAGTTGTTTATCTCTCTTTTTCTCAGCTTCTTTATTTTCCATCATTTGGTCTTCTATATCGCTGATTCTCTCTTCTGCCTCATTTATCTTAGCAGTTAGTGCCCCCATTTTTTATTGCACCTCATGAATAGCCTTTTTGATTTCAACTTGGTTAGATTTTAGTTCTTTTATTTCTCCAGAAAGGGTTTCTCTAATAACTTCCATGCTTTTTTTCAAGCCCAGCTAGTATCTTTAAAATCATGATTCTGAACTCTAGGTCTGACATCGTACTAATGTCCATATTGAGTAGGTCCCTGGCAGACGGTACTACCTCTTGTTCTTTTTGTTGAGGTGATTTTTTCGTCTTGTCATTTTGTCCAGAGGAGAATAGATGAATGAGAGAACAAAATGCTAACAGGTTAACAACGTCCCCAGAAAATTTACTCTAAACAAATCAGAAAAGACCTGAAACCAGCGGAAAAGAAAGGGAAAGAAAGAAAAAAGAAAGAGAAAAGAAAAAGATAAAAACAGAAACAGAACAAAACAACAAAAAAAACCAGAATATGATCAAATATGATCAGGCTGGTGCATAGGTCAGTGCCACACACTAGATTTTGGGTGTATTTTGGTCTGTTAGAAAAAAGTGCCTCCTAAAATTTTAAAGAAAGAAGACTTAAATATGTACAAAATAAGGGTTGATACGATGAAGAGATGGAATATGAATGTAAAGATGAAAATTATAAAAAATTTTAAAAAGAATTGATAAGAAGGTGTTTGAAAAAAGAAAGAAGAGGATTGAAAAAAAAAGAAAGAAAAAAAAAGGGAGAGAATGTGATCCAGCAGGAGACTAGAACAAAGCCATACACTAGAGATTTAGGGTATATTTTGATATGTTAGAAGAAACTATCTCAAAATTTTAAAGAGAGAACAACTTATATATATATATGCCAAAAATAAGGGTAACTACTATGACGAGATAGAATATGACTCTAAAAATGAAAAATAAAAAAAATTTTTTAAAAGGATTGATGTTGGTTGAAAAAGGGAAAAAGAAAAATTCAAAAACAAAAAGACAGTTAAAAAAATTAACTTTGAAAGACTAATGAATCATGGTAAAAAAAAAAGCCATGAATTCTATGTGCAGTATTTCCCTAGCGCTGGAGTTCTCCCGTTCTCATTGATCGGTAAATTTGGTCTTGGCTGGCTGTTCTTGCTGATCTTCTGGGGGAGGGGCCTGTTGCCATGGTTTCCAAATGTCTTTGCTGGAGGCAGAATTGCCCCGCCCTTGCTGGGTCTGGGCTAAGTAGTCTGCTCAGGTTTGCTCTCGTGAGCTTTTGTTCCCTGCAAGCTCTCGGTACAGCTTTGGAGGATGAGAGTGAAAATGGTGGCCTCCCAATCTCTGCCTGGGAGGAGCTGAGAACTCAGGGCCCCACTCCTCAGTGAGCCCCCAGAGAAAAGCAGTCAGTCACTCCTTTCTCCCTGTCTCCGGCAGCACTCCACGCTCACCCGGCTTGTGACGGGCCTGTGACCGAGCGTTTCTATCTCTGGCACCCGACCACATGTGGAGTCTCCAAACCCAGCAGATCCCTGAGGCGCGCTCCCGCGCCGCTCCTCCTGGGGGAGGAAAGGGAGTCTCCCTGGATCTGCCACTTGTTGGGTCCCTGCTGGAGGAGCAGTGGCCCGACTGTCACCGATCACAGTTTATGGCAACCCCAAGCTGAGAGCCTGCGCCTCGGCTCCCTCTCTGCAGCCGGTTTCCCCGCTCTGATACCTGGGAGCTCTGCCGCACTCAGGCACCCCCGGTCTTTCTGTGACCCTGAGGGTCCTGAGACCACACTGTCCCACGAGGGTTCCACCCCCCGCTTAGCCACTGGAGCGACGTCCCTCAGCGGAGCCGACTTCTAAAAGTTCCGATTTTGTGCTCTGCGGCTCTAGCACTTGCCAGAAGCGGCCGACGGAGGCCCCCTGCCCCGCCATCTATCCTCCCGAATATTGCCTCAGATTCACTTCTCCGCACGTCCTACCTTCCAGAAACTGGTCGCTTTTCTGTTCAGAGTGTTGTTGCTATTCTCTTCTTTGATCTCCTGTTGAATTCGTAGGTGCTCAGAATGGTTTGATCCCTATCCAGCTGAATTCCTGAGAACAGACAAAATCCAGGTCTCCCACTCCTCCGCCATCTTGCTCCCTCTCAGCTCAGGTCTTTTGGAGTAGTCTTAATTGGTCTTTATACTTCTACCTTTGTCCAACCTTCCCCTTCTCTAACCCCCTAGTTTGTTTTCAGCACAGCAGCTAGAGTGATCTAGTTAAAACCTAAGATCATGTCACTTTTCATTCCTTGCTCATAACTTCCATTGCCTCCCCATTTCACTTGGAATAAATTCCCAAGTCCTAAGAATGGCCTAGGATGTCCTACATCACTCTGCTCAAGTCACATTGACCTCATTTCTTTTCAAACATCTAAGATACTCTTACCTCAGGGCCTTTGCACTTGTCATCCATTGTCTGGAATTACTTATCTCAGGTATCCAGAAGGGTTCACTCCCTTAACTACTGCAAGTTTTGGCTCAAATAACACTCAGAAAAGTCTACCCTGAAAATCTTATTTAAAATTGCCAATTAACTCTTACCCTTACTCTGATCAATCATTTTTCAATAGCATTTATCATCTCCTAACATGCTATTAAGTTACTTATTAGTCTCTTCTTCCTCAAGTGAGAATGTAAGCTCCATGATTGAAGGGATTTTTGTAGTTCATTCACTGATGCATCTTTAACACCTAAAACAGTGCCTGGAGCATAGACAAAATTCAGTAAATATTTTGAATGAATACTAGAAAGTTTTTAAAAACAGCTTTATTGTGGAATAATTAACATATAATAAACTACAGGTATTTAAAGTGTTTCATAAATTTTTAGTTAGGTATACACTTATATAAGCATTACCACAACCAAGAAAATGAACAGATCCATCACCAGTAAAAGTTTTCTCACTGCCTCTTGCCCTGCTCTGAACACCACATCCCCAGGAACCACTGACCTGCTTTCTGTCACTA
The DNA here is from genome assembly GCF_009762305.2 of Zalophus californianus. Taxonomy (NCBI): domain Eukaryota; kingdom Metazoa; phylum Chordata; class Mammalia; order Carnivora; family Otariidae; genus Zalophus; species Zalophus californianus. Next base: position 55,081,453 of record NC_045605.1, read on the forward strand.
TAGGTTAGTTTGCATTTTCCAGAATTGTATATAAATTGAATCAACAGTATATACTAGCTTCTTTCACTCAGCGTAATTATTATGAGATTCTCCCATGTTGTTGTGTGTATCAGTAGTTTATTCCTTTTCATTGCTAAGTGGTATTCCATTGTATGGATACACCACAATTTGTTTATCTAGTCATATGTTGATAGATATTTGGGTTTCCGGTTTGGGGCTATTACAAATAGTACTAGTATCAATATTTGTGTGCGTTGTACATATCTTTGTATGGACATAGCCCATTTCTCTTGGGTAAATGCCTAGAAGTACAATAGCTGGAGCAATGTTGTGTGTTTAACTTTTTAAGAAACTGCAAAATTGATTTGCAAAGTAGTTGTACCATTTTATATTCCCACCAGCAGTGAATGAGAGTTCCACTTCCAACATCTTTACCAACATTTGGTTTGGTCAGTCTTTTTCATCTTAACCATTCTAGTATGGGTGGAATGGAATCTCATTATGATTTAAAGTTTTATTGCCTAATGTTCAATAATGTTGAGCATCTTTTCCTGTGCTTACTTGCCATCTGCATCTGTCTTTTGGGAAGTGTCTGTTGAAATCTTTTGTCCTTTTTATAGTGATTTTTTTATTATTATTGAGTTTAGTGACCTACTTATATATTTAGATACAAGTCCTTTATCAGATAATGTGTTAAAAGTAATTTCTCCTAGTCTATCCCTTGTCTTTTCATTACACTAATGGTATCTTTGGAAAGGCAGAGGTTTTTAGTTTAGAGTAAATAAATGTACCTTATAAAATTTTTTCTTTTATAAATCATGCTTTTGATGTCATTTCTAAGATCTGTGTCTACCTAAGATAACAGATTCCTCCTCCCCTCTCCTCTTCCTCCTTTTTTTTTTTAAAGACATATTTTCATTTCTTTATTAGAAAGGGGCTTCTAGGGACACCTGGGTGGCTCAGTCAGTTAAGCATCAGCCTTCACCTCAGGTCATGATCTCAGGGTCCTGGAATCGAGCCCCGTGTTGGGCTCCCTGCTTAGCAGGGAGTCTGCTTCTCTCTCTTCTCTCTTCCTCTGCCCCTGTTCAGGCTCTCTCTCTCTCTCAAATGAATAAAATCTTAAAAAAAAAAGAAAAAGAAAGAAAGAAAGAGAAAGAAAGAAAGAAAGAAAAGAAAGAGAGAGAGAGAAAGAAAGAAAGAAAAAGAAAGAAAGAAAGAAAGAAAGAGAAAGAAAGAAAGAAAGAAAGAAAGAAAGAAAGAAAGAAAGAAAGAAGAAAAGAAAAGAAAAGAAAAGAAAGAAAGAAAGAAAAAGAGGCCCCTACACCAGAGATTTTCTTCTAAGTTTTTTTTTTCCTAGAGGTTTTATAATTTGGGGTTTTATATGTAGGTCCGTGATCCATTTTGAATTAATTTTTGTATATAGTGCAAGGTATGGATTGAAGTTTTGGGGGTTTTGGTAGCTAGTTATTCCAGCACCATTTGTTTACAAAACTATTATTTCTCCATTGAATTGCCCTCACACCTTTATAAGAAATCAGTTTTATATGTACATGTGGGTCTACTTCTGAACTCGATTCTATTCCATGATCTGCTTGACTCTTTATGCCAGTATCTATTGCCTTGATTACTATAGCTTCATAGTAAGTCTTGAGATCAGGTAGTGTTAATTCTTCTTTGTCCCTTGGGTTATTTAGAAGTTTGTTAGTTTCCAAATGTTTGGGGATTTTCCAGGTATTTTTATGTTGTTGATTTCTAACTTAATTCTATATGGCCAGAGAATATACTTTATATGACTTAAATCCTTTAAAATTTATTGGGATTATTTTCATGGCCCAGAATATGGTCTATCTTGGTAAATATCCATGTGCACTTGAAAAGAATGTGTGCTTTGCTATTACTGAGTGGCATGTTGTATAAATGTCAATTAGGTCAAGTTGGTTAATAGTGTTTTTTGTTTTATTTTGTTTGCTTTCAACAGATATCCATGTTTTTAAGTAGAGTTGACACACAATGTTACATTAGTTTTAGGTGTACAGCATAGTGATTCAACTTCTCTATACATTATGCCATGCTCACCACAAGTGTAGCTACCATCTCTCACCATACAAGGCTATTACAAGAAAATTGACTATTCCCTATGCTGTACCTTTCATCCCTGTGACTTATCCATTCCGTAACTGGAACCTGTACCTCCCACTCCCCTTCACCCATTTTGCCCATCCCCTCCTAGGTTACCTCTCCCCTTTGGCAATCATCAGTTTGTTCTGTATACTTATGGGTCTTTTTCTGCTTATTTTCTTCATTTGTTTTTTAGAGCCCACATATAAGTGAAATCATATGGTATTTGTCTTTCTCTGACCTATTTCACTTAGCATATAATACTCTCTAAATCTATCCATATTGTTGCAAATGTCAAGAGCTCATTCTTTTGTATGGCTGAGTAACGTTCCATTGTGTGTGTGTGTGTGTGTGTGTGTGTGTGTGTCTGTGTGTGTGTATTCTTTATCCATTCATCTATCAGTGGACACTTATGTTGGTTCTATATCATGGCTATTGTAAATAATGCTGCAGTAAACATAGGGGTGCATATATCTTTACAAATTAGTGTTTTCTTTGGGTAAATACCCAGTGTGGAATTACTGAATTGTATAATATTTCTATTTTTAATTTATTGAGGAACCTCTGTACTGTTTTCCAGTGGCTTAAACCAATTTACAAATGTACCAGTGTGCCTGAGGGTTCCTTTTTCTCCACATCCTTGCCAAGGCTTGTTATTCTCTTTATGATTCTAGCCATTCTGACAGGTAAAAAGTGATATCTCATTGTGGTTTTCAGAATACAGGTCTTTCACCTCCTTGGTTAAGTTTATCCATAGGATTTTTTTAATGGATTTTTTTCCCTTTCTTTTAGATTTTATTTAAACTCAAGTTAGTTAACATACAGTGTAGTATCAATTTCAGGTGTAGAAATTGATAGGTAAAGTAGATCAGTCATTACAGACTGATCACTTACATATAACACCCAGTGCTCATGATAGCAAGTGCCCTCCTTAATACCCATCACCCATTTAGCCCATCCTCCACCCACCTCCCTCCATCAACCCTCAGTTTGTTCTCTGTAGTTAAGAGTCTCGTATGATTTGCCTCCTCTGTTTTTATCATATTTTTCCTTCGCTTCCCCTATGTTCATGTTTTGTTTTTAAATTTCACATATAAATGAAATCATACGGCATTTTTTTCTCTGACTTATTTTGCTTAGCATAATACACTCTAGCTCCATTCATGTCATTGCAAATGGCACGATTTCATTCTTTTTGATGGCTGAGTAATATTCCATTGCATATATAGCACATATTCTTTATCTATTTATCAGTCAATGGACATCTGGGCTGTCTTCATAGGCTATTGTGGGCATTGCTGCTATACACATTCGGGTGCATATGCCCCTTCAAATCACTATTTTTGTATTCTTTTTTTTTAAGATTTTATTTATTTGACAGAGAGACACAGCAAGAGAGGGAACACAGTGGGGGGGGGGTGAGAGGGAGAAGCAGGCTACCCACTGAGCAGGGAGCCCGATGTGGGGCTCGATCCCTTGACCCTGGGATCATGACCTGAGCGGAAGGCAGACACTTAACGACTGAGACACCCAGGCGCCCCATCCAGCTCTTTCAGTGTAAGGTTAGGTTGTGTATTTGAGACTTTTCTTGCTTCTTGAGGAAGGCCTGTGTTGCTATATACTTCCCTCTTAGGACTGCCTTTGCTTCCTCCCAAAGATTTTGGACCATTGTGTTTATAATTTCATTTGTCTCCATGTATTTTTTTTAAATTTCCCCTTTGATTTCTCCACTAACCCATTCATTGTTTCGTAGCAGGTTGTGTAGCCTCCATGTGTTTGTGTTTTTCCATTTTTTTTTCCTTGTAATTGATTTCTAATTCCATGCTGTTATGGTCAGAAGAGATGCATGATATGATTTCAGTCTTCTTAAATTTATTAAGACTTATTTTGTGGCTTAACACGTGATCTGTCCTGTAGAATGTTCCATGTGCACTTGAAAAGAATGTGTATTCTGTTTTTGGATGGAATGTTCCGTATATCTCTCTTAAGTCCATCTGATCTAATGTGTTGTTCAAAGTCACAGTTTCCTTGTTGGTTCTCTGTCTAGAAGATCTATCCATTGATGTGTTACAGTTCCCTAGTATTATTATTTCCCTAGTGTTAATTTCTTCCTTTATAAATGTTAATATTTGCTCTATGTATATAGGTGCTCCAGTGTTGGATGCATTGATATTTACAATTGTTATATATCCTCTTCCTGGATTGATCCCTTATCATTATGCAATGCCCTTCTTTGTGTCTCATTACAGTCTTGCTTTATTTTATTTTATTTTTTATTTATTTGACAGAGAGATAGAGTCAGAGAGCACAAGTGGAGAGAATGGCAGAGGGAAAGGGAGAAACAGGCTCCCCACTTGAGCAGGGAGCCCAATGCAGGGCTTGATCCCAGGACCCCGGGATCATGACCTGAGCCGAAGACAGACGCTTAACCATCTGAGCCACCCAGGTACCCCTACAGTCTTGTTTTAAAGTCTATTCTGTCTAACATAAGGATTGCTAGTCTGGCTTTTTTTCCCCTTGTATTTGCACGGAATATGTTTTTCCAGTGCTTCACTTTGTCTCTATGTGTCTTTAGGTCTGAAGTGAGTCTCTTGTAGGCAGCATATAGATGGGTCTTGTTTTTTTATCCATTCCATCACCCTATGTCATTTGATTAAAGCATTTAGACCATGTACATTTAACTTTGATGGGTATGTAATTATTGCTATTTTGTTAATTGTTTTATGGTTGTTTTTGTAGTTCTTCTCTGTTCCTTTCTTCTGTATTCTTTCGTGTGATTGATGGCTTTAGTGTATCTATTATAGGGTTTTGCTTTGTGCTTACCATGAAGTTCATATGTAACATTCTAAGTACACAGCAGTCTATTATGTTGATAGTCACTTAAATTTGAAATCTTTCAAAAGGAACTTGCTTTTTAGTCCCACCCTCCATGTTTTATGATTATGTTGTCATTTTTTTTGAGTCCCATTAATATTTTAGATATAACTGATTTTACTACAAATGATTGCTCAACTGCCTTTACTTTGCTTTCACTCATGAATTTTTTTCCTTTCATGTTTCTTACAATTATGGCCTTTTCTACTTAAGTCCCTTTAACATTTCTTGTAAGGCCAGTGTAGTGGTGATAACTCCTTCACCTTTTGTTTTGGAAACAATTTACCTCTCCTTAAATTCTGAATGATAATCTTGCCAGGTATAATATTTTTGGTTGTATGTTTTTTCCTTTTGGCACTTTAAATATATCATGCCACTTTCTTCTGGCCTGCAAAGTTTCTGCTGAAAAATCAGTTGATTTTTGAAACTCCTTATGGAGTTTCCCTTGTACATTACTAGTTGCTTCTCTCTCTGCTTAAAAAAAAAAAAAGATTAAACTTTGACATTTTAATTACTATGTGTCATGTTTTGGGCCTCATTGAGTTCATCTTGTTTTCAACTTTATGTGCTTCCTAAACCTGGATGTCTGTTTCCTTCCGGAGGTTATGGAAGTTTTCAATTGTTTCTTCAACTGCCTTTCTTGCTCTTTTCTCCTTCTGGAACCCCTATAATGCAAATGTTTGTTCATTTGATGTTGCTCAAGAGACCTCTTATCCAATCCTCATTTTTTAAAATTCTTTTTTCCCAGAGTGCCTGGCTGGCTTAGTTGGTAGAGTGTGTGACTCTTGGTCTCAGGGTTGAGTTCAAGCCACACATTAGGTACAGAGATTACTTTAAAAAATAATAAAATCTTAAAATTCTTTTTTCTTTTTGCTATTCAGCTCAGGTGTTCTCCATTACCCTGTCTTCCAGATCTCTGCTCTGTTCTTCTGCATCCTCTAGTCTGCTGATTCCTTCTAGTGTATTTTTCATTTAGGTTATTGTGTTCTTAAACTGTGGCCCTTTTTTATGTTTTCTCTTTGTTGAAGTTCTAAGTTCATCTACTATTCTCTCCAGTCTGTTGAACATCTTTATAACCATCACTCTGAACTCTTTATCAGGTAGATTGGTTATCTACATTTCAGTTAGTTCTTTTTCTTAGGTTTTGTCTTGTTCTTTCATTTGCAGCATATTCCTCTGTCTCCTCATTTTGCTCGATTTTCTCTGTTTTTCTGTAACTTAGGCAGAACAGCTACTTCTCCTAAACTTAGAGGAATGGTCTTGTTTATGGCCATCCCTTATGTATAGTGTTGTGCCTGGTGACCTTAGCAGATTATGGGTTGGGGCTTCCGGGGGGCACTCTGGATGGCCAAAGCTGAAGTGGGTGTGGGCAGTGGTGGTCTCAGGATTATCCGTGCAGTGAGTGCCCTGGCAGTACTACTGAAGCTGAAGTGGGTGCAAGCCAGGGTGTTCCAGGGTGCTCAATTCAGGGGGCACCCTGGCAGGGCAGCTAGAGCTGAGGTGTGCATCTGTGCCAGGAGTACCTTAGCAAGTTGTCTGGAGCCAAAGTGGTTTGGACCCAGGGTGTTCCAGGGTGCTTTACACCTATGCCACCATGGCAAGATGGCTGTAACTGTAACTGTAGTGAGCACTGACCAGGGTTGTACCAGTATGTGCTACACTGGGGCTGCCTTAGAGGGATGGCTTTTAGAGGGATGGCTTAGGCTCGTGTGGGTTAGGGCTCCAGGGCCCACTGAGACAGTAGGCCAGCTAGGATGCCCAGACCCTGCTTCCATCCACACTATCAAGGCACTTGCTAGCTCCCCCACTATTTGGCAGGGTTCTGTAACTGGTTCCTTTATATTCTAGTTGCCCTTTAAACCAAGGCTTTTTTTCTCTGTGCGTCAGGGCAGACGAATCTGTTCACAACCCCTCAGTACTATCCACCCCCCACCATGGCAGTTCACAGAGTTGGTGTGGGGGTTCCCTTCCTTACTGTGTCTCTGTCTCTCTTGCCATTCTCTGTGTGGTTTCTTTTATGGTGAAGAAGCCATCAGCCCTCAGGTCACCGTCAGGAGAAATTGTTCTATAAATAGGTGTTTGTGGAGGAGGTGAGTTCAGTGTCTTCCAACATCACCATCTTGGACCAGAACCAGTAGTGTTTTTCAGGTGTTCTATATCTTACTGATTTTCTGCCTAGTTGTTCTATTAGTCATTGAGAATGGAGTAATGAAATCAAGTATAATTGTAGATTTATTTCTCTTTGCAGTCTTATTTGTCTTTGCTTCGTGTGTTTTGAAACACTGTTAATAGGTGTGTAAACATTTAGAGTTATGTCTTCTTGAAGAAATGACCTCTTTATCATAAGGAAATGAACTTCCTTATCCCTGGTAATATTCTTGCTCTGAAGTATGTGTGATTTTTTATGTGATATTAATCACTTTATGTGATATTAATAGCACCTCCATCTTTTTAGTAGTGTTAATAAGGTTTTTATTTTTCCATTCTTTTATTTCAATCTATTTGTGTCTTTGTATCTCAAGTGAATTTCTTATAGACTGTATAGTTGGGTCTGGGTTTACCTTTTTGGATTTTCACATTCTTCTTGATTTTGTCCCCATAACTCCTCACTATATTGTTAACTCAAATAATTTTGCTATGTTTCTTTGTATTTTATCTATTTAAAAAATTTGCTCTGAGTAGGAGAGTAGGTCTGAATTCTCTAGCTGTCTATTACCAGTTTTTCCATTAGTCAATTAGTCAAAAGATATTCATCAATCACCTAGTATGTGACATTTTTCTGGGTACCAGGGATATAGTGGCAAGAAAATCAAAGGTCCCTGGCCTCAAGAAGCTCACATTCTAGTGGGGAAACATGTTCTTTTTTCTCTATAAACTGATTTGAAAGCAATTATTGTAAAATATATAATCTTTAAGCAAAGGCTACTTTTGGAGAGCTTCCTTTGGAGCTTCCATACCCTCGCATAATGGACTTTTTTTGCCCCAGGCAGAATTGGAGGGCCACCTATAAGTTTGCCCAAAATCTTGGGGGAGGATTTTAGAAGAATGAGCCTGAGGGAGTGGAGGTGGTTCTGACATTTAAGAGATGACTGTAAGTTCACCACACAGCACACACACATTGGGGAAATGACACTAAAGAGTGTGTTTATGTCTTTTCTATCCCCTACAGATATTCAGGAACCAGGCCCTGACATAGAAACTGAGTCATGGAAAACCCCTGGACTGTGGCCACCTTCCAGCCATCCTAAATTCCCAAAACTTTCAGATATCCAAACTCCCTCTGGGTCACAGAAGCCCCCAAGCACGAGGCCCTCCGACCAGCACTACCCCCCCAAGGAGGATATGAAACCACCAGTGACCCCACAAAGGGAAGGTCAAACCACCGATGTCCCCCAAGGGGAAGGTCAAACCACCAGTGTCCCCCAGGGGGAAAGTCAAACCACCAGTGTCCCCCAGGGGGAAAGTCAAACCACCAGTGTCCCCCAAGAAGAACATCAAACCACCGATATTCTCCCCCAGGGAAGTCATCAGACAGACCCCCTCCTCTGAATCACATTGACCCCCTACCATCAAAACCCTGGGATTCACAGTGCCCACCAAAGAGGCCTCCATCCTGAAAACCCCAGGAGACCCCCCCATCATTAAATCCTCCTGCCAGGAATCTTTTCATACAGTGCATTCCTTCTCTAGCATGTCCTCCTTCTCCTACAGGATGTCTTTGGAGAAAATTTAGTCATACCTTGCCTTCTCCTCCCTCTTCCTCTCTGTGCCTAAGGGTGGTGATGGTGGGAAGTAGTCAAGAAAGGAGTGCAGAAGGGCCACTGAGGCTCTCAGGAGGACCATTCTGCTCTAGCGCTTTCCATAAAGAATGTGTCTCAAGGGGGTGGGCAAGGGAGTTGTGGTCTTGGAGTTGGAGCTAGTTGTTCTCTGCTCTCATCCTAATCCTTCATAGTACTCCCTACTAAAGGAATGGCTTTGTGCACATCAGCATGGGAATAAAGGCAACCTCCCAGGAACCCAGAAGGTAAATGATGTATTATTTGGACCCCTCTGTGATCACTCAGGCTGACAGAGACTAGGGGATGAGTGCAAAAGTGATGCCATCCTGAGTCAGCAAATGAGAAGTGGCATAGGCAAGAGTATGAGTTGGGGGAAAGATCTCATCTCACACACACTCTGTGATCTAGTGTGCAATGGGATCATGGGCATAATTCTGTGCCCACCCACCAGCCCTAGGCCTTGAAAGGGAACTAGAGCATAGAACAAGCCTCTGGAGCCCCTTGTGTCTGAGAGCTAAATGTTGGACGCAGTGAACTGAGTTCCGTGTGACTTTTACCTATTCACACTCCTCTCTGAGCCTCTGTATCTCCATTGATATGATGGTGTAGGGGATGGTGTAGACCATCACAGCACCTTCCTTCTGGCTCAGATTGATCCTGGGCTTCCTGCAGAACCATGTAAACATTGGTGGGGCAAAGCTGTCTCAGACCAGCACATGATCATCCCAGGAAGCAGGGCTATCTGGTTTGAGTCCCCCATTTTCACAAGCAACCCCTCCCACACAGGCAGCTGGGGAATAGCACTCCCTGTGGGGTGTTTGGGCATCCAGATGCAGATGACCCAAGACACTTAAGGACTCAGCTCTGCTGCAGTATTAGGGGGACCTAGGGGGCTTATCATAAACATGCCCTCCTCAAGGGGCTTCTCCACTGTCACTTCTCTAGGCGCTCCTCCTAGCCACAGCCTAGGAGGATGCCCCCACCCTACATAACACCTCCCCTGTCTAAAGCCCCCACCCCCATACCTGCCCAGATCATGGCCCAACTTGGTTGTTTCATCCTGGCCATAAAGTAACATTTTATAGGCACTTTCAGGACATAGGGATTTAACCCAAGGCAGCATCCTTCTTGGAGCTGTTGATGAACTAAGGAGATGTTTCTGACAGGATACAAGGGCCACTCTGGCTCCACTGGCCCTAGTTAGGGCCCAGAAGCTGGTTCTTCCTGTAGATCCCCAGCCCCTGCACACTTAGGTCCCTACCTCCCAGACTGTTGTCCCAATATTTCCCCCCAACCTGCCCTGGTCCCAGCCAGTCCCTTTAAGCCCCTTTCAAGCACACCTTGGGCTCAGGACCCCAACACCCAAACCCAGACCAGCTTAGCCCTGCATACATAGACTGAAGAGATACTTATACTGGCCACTCCCACAGGGCCCTGTCTTTGTCCCATACATACTCCCCCACTCTCTCGCCTTCCCCCAGCAAAGACACTGTAGGGCCAAAAGATTAAACACATACTTTATACCCTGAGGCGATCAGGGGAAACTTGCACAGGGGCTCAGCACTCACACTGCAATATGTAAAAGTGGTCTGTCTCCCCCATCCCAGCTGAGGATCCTGGACTTACAGGAATTAAGCCAGTCCCTTAGGTTTCAGAATATTCTTGGTTGGTTTGGTTTGGTTGATCCCAGGACGGAGAACTAAGTGTACTCTTGATTCCCTGTCGCAGTGGTGCACAGAAAGTCAAAGGAGGTCACGTGGTAGGGCTGGGCTAAGAAAGGCATCCAAGGAGCACAGGCTCTTACAACGGGGAAGGCCACGGCAAGCCAGGACTAGAACCAACCCTCAGGAATGGACCAAGGGAAGTTCTGCATCCCAGCAAATCTGCCTCACTGGAAGAAGGACAGGAAGCCAAGTTGGTATAATCAGTGGCTGGCTGGCCCAGCCTCCCTGCCCAGATGGCAAAGTCCGCCCCAACCTGCTGATGGGCCTTGAGCCAGCACCACCTCCCTCACTGTTCACTTGCCACTCCTGGAGCCCCGCTGTTTGCTCATGGCCGTGAGCATCTGGCTAATATAGGAAGTCAGGAGGTCATCCATCTTGTAGCCCTGGAAACAGCAGCAGGAAGATAGAGCAAAAAGTGTGACAGGGCCAGCCCACTCAGACCCAGAACCCTCCCAGGAAACTGCAGAGGGAAGAGCCCTGGACAAAGGAGAATCCTGTCCTGGACTCAGTCTCCCCAGCTGTACACTTGAAGGGTTGGGCTCATCCAGCCAATGTCTAAGGTTCTAAATTGTTATGACCCCACGTGAAGGCCCTAGCTTGTAGGTCCCTTATATACTGGTGACTCTGAAAGCTCTACCAGTTGAGCCATGCCTTTGAAGGCCAGCTCAGTCGAAGAGGCCTCATTGCTAATGGGCCCACTGTGGAACTCAGGGGCTAAAGACTCAGTCCCCAGATACTAAAGTCCACTCAAACAATAATTATTAAATGAGGGGTCTGTTCCTCAGCCCCAAATTAAGCCCCTTTCCCAGACCTAAGCTGAGCCTCGAATTGACCTGACTTTGGCCCAATCTGACCCTTGATCCCAATTTCAGGCCAAACCATGCATTCTTGTGTTTGTTCTGGAGACTGAGAGAATAGCTGGAGCTGCAGGCAAAACAGGGAAGCCCACCAGGCCTAGACAGAAGAGCTCTCACCAGTGATGTCTCACAGAGCAATTTGCTCCCACGCACCAGGTTCCCAATGGTGATGTGGAAGTAGGTGTTGCCACTGCTCCAGTTGGAGATCTTGGTGAAGGGATGAGTGGTCAAGATGTCCTGGGGAAGCAGAGAAAGTTTGAAGCTGCACAGTCTGGACCCTCTGGCCTCACTTCCCTCAGTTCTAGCCCACAGACACCACCCACTGGAAAGGCCTTGGGCCCCCAGACAAGACGAGGAGCAAGAAGATAGAAGCCAGCTCTGCCATGGAGCTGCTGGGGGAAGCAGGTATGTCCCCACCTCCATGCCTCATTTGGGGCCAGATGGTGGGACACCCAAGGAAGTCTGGGAGGCTGTGGGGTATGTGGGGCTGGAACTGGAAATTTGAGAGGCCCGAAGAAACCACAACTGTGATCCTGAATGAGATGGTCCTGAGGAAGAAGACAAGAAGATGACAAGGATGGGGAGCAGGATGGGTGTGGGTGCAGAAGAATCCCAAAGAAGTATGTGAGAAGAATGACCAAGAGAGAGAAGAGGAGAACCAGGAACGTGGGGCACATGAGCACAAGGGGAAGATGGTGGCCATTGGCACCCTTTGCCAATGGCCCAGTTGTACCCCTCCTCGGTATGTAGTAGGACTGTGCTTCCTGGTTCCCTTGGTGAGGACTTCTCCGGCCCATGAATACGAGCAGCAGTTACACCCCCACGCAACATGCAGTCTGCCATCCTGACCAATATGGACAGAGAGCACCGTTGAAGGAAGAAATGGTTGGTAGGGTCCAGTGATGCTCATAGGCCAAGTACTAACAAGTTCATTGGATTTAGTAGCAAGGTGTTGGCTAGTAACTCTAGGAGAGCAATTTTGATGGAGCAGGGAAGGAAGTAGACAAAACAAACACAGACAACCTCTCAGGATATGTGGCCAAGAAGGCAGATGACGTGAGGATGGTGGCCAGCAGGGGCTCTTCGGGGGTCGGGTCTGGGCATTGTTGTTAGAGGTGCAGACAGAGAAATCCACCTCCCCACCCCTGATCTCCCCTGCCACTGCTCACCTTGGTTCTGGGATCGATGAGGCTGACCCCATACTTATTGATGGCAATTAAGAGGATCTCAGGGAAGTTTGGCTCCGTAGTTTGCTAGCAAAGAGAGCCAGAAACCATCAGATCTAACTGGGGGAGCCCAGAGCAGGAAAAGCTGGGTGCTAGGATTAAGTTGCCTTCTCTTGCTGCCTGCTCCATGCCAGGGGTGCAGCAGAGCTGGCGACCCTGCCACGACCTCATGGCTTCCACCTCTGCTGGGCCCTCAGTGCCACCCAGATCCCTTCCTGGATCCCCAAATGGCCCCATCTCCCACCCTCCCCGGTGGCAGTTTCTTCCCTTCTCTCCTGCTTCTCTAGGAGTCTGGGCTGTCTCCTCTCTCAGCCCAAATGTCTTTCATATTTAAAAACCCTCTCTGAACTCTACCCCTGCCTCCAGCTTACCTCTGTGCCTCCCTCTCTTCCTTGCACAGCCAGACTTCTCAGAAGGCCTGCATCCAGGGCACATAGCCAGGCCATCCCCTCCTCGCCGCCCTGACCGATCCCCACCGTTCTCCTGCCAGCCTGTCCACCGTTCTCCTGCCTCTGCTCCTGCCCCTCTGGCCCACCCCCACCCTGAGTCAGAGCGCATTTCTGGCCCCCTCAGCCCAGTTCAGAACCCTCCAGGGCCCGCCACCACCTGCAGGAGGAAACCCAACCCTCTTGCCTGTTTGCCAAGGTGCCTCACCACAATCTGCTCACCTCATACCCTACGCCCAACCATACTCAACCACTTGCACTTCCTGTGCTCCTGCGAGGCCCCCTGCCAGGAAGTCCCCCCAGGGTCTTCCTGGAAAGCACAGGTGTTGCCTCCTCAGCCTCCATAGTCTGGGTAGGACTCTGAGGCTCCACCACCTTGATGAGGGCTCCCCCTTGTCACACACAGCACAGTCCACTCTTCATGACATATCTGCCTCCCCTCCCAGGCTGAGCTTATGGTGGTTCCTTGTGTCCCAGGCCTGAGACGTCCAGGTGGTACAAAGCTGAGGGTGCTCCCCTCCTTTCCCTTGCCAGCACAGGTGGCAGAGGCCAGGGCTGTTTCCCACAGTCCTGGGGAGGAGTTTCTGTGCCTTCTTGCCCCCGCTCCTTGACCCCTTCCTCCTGAAAAGCCACCCATAACGTACCTTCACCTCAAAGAAAGCTGAACCAAAGGTGGGCCACTTGAAGATGAGCTTTAGGAAGGCTAGCTTGGCTTCCTCCTTGGACTTCCCTGCATGCTTGTTGAAGTAGGCGACGATAGACTGCCGGGGGGACGTGGGTCAGAGGCCTCTCCCCTGTCACTCCTATCCCACCTGCACTGTCAGCTGTCATGGGCCCTGGGGGGCCAGGTGTACGGTGGGGGTCCTGGAGGCCTTGAAGGGCTCCCACCCTTATCCCAGTTAATGGAATCCTGATCTCCCTCCCCTCCCCACCCTCCCCTAAGCAAGCAGGCCAAAGAGTATCAAGGAAAATCAGGTCCCCATGGTAACCAGGGCAGGGCAGATTACTACCAAGCAGCCAGGTGAGGCCTTTGCCTGGAAGACTGGATACTAAAGCAAGTGGAAGGGAAAATGGGAGGGGGACTTCATCATACACAGGGGCCACAAGAGAGACTTCCCTGGGCTGCTGGCCAGCACCTTCCCCCTGACCCGTGGGGTGCCCGGAGACCCATTTGTCAGTGTCCCTAGTCCTGCTGCCTCCTCGATACTCACCCGCTTCCAGTCGTCAGGTGAGATCTGCCGGATGAGGTCCTGGGGCACCAGCTCCCGTAGCAGCTTGGGGATACTGGGGAAGTAGGACTTGTCCTCCTCGAACTTGACCCTATAGATCAGCGCCCCCAGCTGCAGCACCTCCTCCCGCGTGCACTTGTGGTAGCCCCGGAGATACTTGGGCAACTCCTACCAGAGGCAGAGCAGGTCGTAGGCACGGAGGGAACTGAAGGAAGCAGGCTCCTTCCCTACCAGGCTGAGGCAGGGTCTACTGCCTTAGCCCACATTTGGGCCTACCTCTTTCTGCAGCCTCGGCTGACACTGTGTCCCCAGGGGAGGTGGCACAGCGCAGGGAAGTAGCAATCATGCCCACACAGATGCAGCATGTTACAGTTGGAAAGCAGAGCCATGTATGAATATTCTTTCCTCCTCCCCTCATCAGAATCTGGTGAGGTGAGCAGCCTCATTTCAAAGACAGAGAAACTCAAGAGTGACCGGCTGGTGAACCTGAGACTGTTCCACACCCCTAACCTTCCGAGCCTGTCCTTCCTTGAGAAAAGCCTCTCAGGCTGACCTCCTCCTCCCATTGTGTTCCCTGGAGACCGGCTGGCTTCATCAGCACCAGCCCCTTCCCCACTTTGAACTTCCAGACCCAGAAACAGAGAAACTGAGGATGAGGAGTGGACCAAAAGCAAAAATGAAGCCTGTAAAGGGCCAACACCATCCACAGTCTAACAACTGTCTTACCCACTCTTTGAAGCATAGGGAAACTGAGGCTGGCCTGAGGACACACTGCAGATTAGAAACCTGAATCAATTATTATCCATCCACCTTTTCATCTACTCACCCACCTATCTACCCATCCATACCCATCCACCCACCCACCCAGATGGTTCTACCTACCCACGTCCATTTCCAATTTGTCCATCTATCCACCCACCAATAGCCACCCATAAGTTCATTCACCATCCATCCTTCCACCCATTCATTCTCTGAGTCACTGCCTATTCACCTATCCACCAAGCCAACACATATTCGTTGAGCATCTACTGTGAGCCAGGTCCTTTAAGCGACAACATATACCCTCCCTACTCTCATAGACCTTGTGGTCAAGGCAAGAACAGACAACCATCCCCCCAAATCAATGTATAATTATGATCTTTGAAGGAACTGTTCCCAGTGCTATAGCGGCATATAACTAGTTGACCTGATCTAGTCTTGGGAACAGGGAACACTTCCCTTATGATGATTGAAATAACATCTAAAAGCTCAGTAGGTGAAGGAAAGAACCTAGGGAAGAGCTTCCCAAAGAGAGAATATTACAAAGGCTCCCTAGCATACCTGAGAATTTGAAAAAATATAGCTGGGGTGAAGTGAACAATGGGGTGCTGGGTGTAAGACAAGGCAGCAGAAAGAGCTAGTGGCACTCCCATGCAGGGCCGCAGTCAGTATTTGGGGTTCTACCTTGAAAGCCATGGGAATCCATGGTCCCAAAAGCATGATGACCCCCTGTAGAGAATGGGTTCAAAGGGAGGGGGAATGGACAGGGGAGCTCAGGGGAAAGTTTACCAGCTTCATCCAAATGAGAGAAGATGATGGACTGACCCGAGTGGCTACAGGTGGTAATGGAGAGATGTGGATGGATTTTAGAGAGATTTGGGAGATGAAGTCATCAGGTGAATGATTTGGGACAGGGGCAAGGAGGGAGAGGGAGGTGTTAAGGCTGACGTGGGTTTCTGCCTTGGGGGAACTGACAGCTGACATTCACGTTGCCATTCACTACATGGGCACCATGGGGAGAGGCAGAGCTCACGTATAAATGAGGCCTGCCGACTCCCAGGCCAGGGTTCTCTTTACCATGGCAGCCACCAGCTCTGCCTCCCCCAGCCTTCCCAGCATCCTGGGCTATCTGCCCCACAGGAAAAAGTACACGGGCTAGCCCAGAAAAGATCGCAGAGTCTGCCATTGTGAAGACATGGAATCAAACCCCGGTTCTACCCACCCTGTCATCTTAATTACATCACTTAATCTCTCTGCGTCTCAGTTTCTCCCTCTATAAAATGGGAACAGCATGCCTAGGTGTTGGGGTTTGCTGGGAGGGCAAAATGAGTGAAAAGTGCCAGACACAGACTGGAGGTTCAACATGAGGGCCTCACCCCCCGCCCCCCGCCCCGGCTTCTTGCAGGCACATGCTTGTGCTGGAAAGCATTTACAGATTCACACTGAGGCCTCGGATACACCCGGATACGTCCAGGTAGAGCAGCAGAACCTGGATTCAGAGGACAGCCCCTCACCAAGGGAAGGGTGTGAACAGGTGGGGATTAAGAGCCCAGAAGAAAGTACAAGGCCCTGAGGAAGGAGAAGAGTGTGAGGCTGAGCCAGTCAGTCCCCAGGACCCCAGCAGGAATCTCTCGGAGGCCTTGCCATTACAGGCCTCTCCCCTGGCAAGGACAGCAGGTTCCTGCTTTCCCAAAGTATCGCAGGGCCAGCAGCACGTGGAGTCAGCCACGGCAGAGAGGTGCTAGGCAGCTCACCTGGTAATAGTGGAAGATGGAATCGGCCATCGGGTCCTTCCCGGGCACTGTGGTGGTCCACAGCTTCTTCATGAAGAATACCTGGTAGGTGAGCGAGGGCACGATTCCTGCGGCAGGGGGCAGTCAGTCACCCAGAAGGGCCCAGCACAGAGGGTTGTCCAGCACCAGCCCCCAGAGGAGGCCTGAGCTCGGGTCCGACCCAGGGGGGCCTCGCAGTTATGGCCCGAGCCAGCACCTGCCCCACTCCGGGCCTCACATGATCCCAGGACCCAGCCTCACATTACCATCCTTGACGGGCCGTGCTTTCTTTATCCAGTCTGTCAGGTGTCGAACAAAGTCGAAGAAGAAGTCATTCTCGGGGACACTAATGACCTAGGGACACGCACATTGCAGTCCACTCATTTTAGTTCCAGCAATAGCGAGTTCTCTCACTTTCTCACTCAAGGCCCTCCTGGTGGCCCTTTCTTGCAGCCAGAAGGGGTGTCCCACCCTGCCCTGACTGTGCCTGTTGAATGTCTCCAGAATACAGCCTACTTCCTGCCCAGAGTGACAGTCATTCCATTTGTCATTCAGCAAAGACCACCTGCACACCTCCCTAGACCCTGGGGAGAAAGCCAAGAATGAGGCCCAGTCCCCCCTTGGACATTCTCCAACATCCATGACCTGCTCCTCCCACAGGCTCCAAGCTCCTCTGGGTCCAGGACCTCACTGAGATCACCTCTGGTTCCCAGTGTCTGGCACAGGGACAGTTGTGAAATGAGGAGACAGACATGGATGCACGGGGAACTGTGAGTGAGCACCTAATCTACCTGACGGGGTCAGGGAAGCCTTCCCACAGGAAGAGGCTCTAAAGCTGGGCCCTTGACCTCTACAGACACCGAAGTGGGGGAGAGCAGTATGGCGTGGTGGCAGGGGCCTGTGCCTTGGAGCCAGACCTACTTGGATCTGCGTCCTTGCTGTGTGACTTTGGATGAGTTACTTAACCTTTCTGAGCCCAGGTTTTGTGATCTGTTAGGTGGGGCTAATCACCCTCATTTCAAGGGTTATTTCAAAGGTAATTGGTCTCAGCATGGCAGCTGAGTGACCGGTCAAATCAAATATGGAAAGTACACGTGTGTTGTGGCAGAGTCCTGAGCTTGGTGTATCCAGATCATTAAGTACCACATGGCTCTCAAGAGGTTTGAGGCCATGCTCTGCTCTGTGTCAGAGGAGAAAGATTAAGGGAAAGCTGCTACAAGTAAGGGGGCCCTTGCAGGGACGTATGAAGGAGAGGGACACAGTCAGACGCCACATGCAAGCACAACTCTCTCCTCCCCTCTCTTGCTCCCTCATTCTCTCTCCCCTCCCTGCTGCCCCACGAGCTCCTACGGCCCAAGCAAATGTTCCAACAGACAGACCAACAGTGGTGTGATAGGAAGCCAATGACCCACGACCCACCTTGTCTGCAATTTTGACAAAGAGGCTGAATCCCTCTGAGGACTTGAGGAGCAGCCGGGCTGCGATGTTCTGGCAGAAGTCTTTGGCCTTAGTGCTGGACTCCACCTCAAAGGCCTGGGGAGTGTCGGGATCAGGGGTGGTTACTTTGGCTCTAGCAAGGCCTCTGCTGGGGCTTCTTGCATCCCTCTGTCTGTGCCTGCAACTAAATTGAGCCCCTTCCCGCCCCCTCCCCTCCCCTCCTCTCCCATTGAGGGCACCCTCCAAGGGAGGGGTTTCCCCGTGGGTCTAGAGCTGGGCATGGCATTTAAGAAAAGGAAAAAGTCAACTTCTGTCTGGGTTTTCCCAGATCATGTCCTCCCCACCCTCCAGGCAGACTTGGCCTCTGCTTCCAGGGTTCTGGGCCTGGCTATACAAGCATGGGAGATGAGAGGCCCAGGGAGCGCAGATGGGCAGCGTGAATGGGAGGAGAGGCTGGAGGAAGAAGAAAGCAAATTCCAGAAAGGGGAAGAAAAAAGAGAGAGGGGAAGCAGCCTGGGGTGGAGGTGGGGGCACTGCTTCATGTAACCTTTCACTGGAGAGACAGGAAAGGATGTGTTCGTTTCTTGTCATTGTCACTGGAATCCTATTATGGCATTTCTGAGTCTCTAGTCTCTAGACAAGTTTTTAAAACTGCTTTTCAAACTAAAAGTTTTCAGTGCTGGACTCATTTATCTGAATGAGCCCCTGTGCTGAGATGGAGCAGGGAGCGGCAGTCAAGAAGAAGCCTGGCCTAATGGGCGTGACGAGAAGACAAGCAAGACCTTTGGACAAGGAGACCCACAACCAGGTCAGGTGGGGAGGAACGAAGGGGCCTGCAGGAAAGTGGGCTCAGGGCAATAGGGAAAGGCTTGGGCGGGGGAGTGGGGTAGGGGCAGGCGGGCCTGTGCCCAGGTACAGAGGTGGCACCAGCACAGAGCTCAGCTCAGAGGGAGGGAGAACTTTTCTCCGAGCCAGAGCCTCCTCAGAGAGGGAAGAACGATCTTCCCAAGGAAGCTGCTGGAGACAACAGGAGGTCGGCCCGGGAACGCCAGGTCTCCTGACCCAGAGAGTCTCTAGCCTCTCAGCTGAGCCCTGACTCCACTGAGGAGCAGGAGGGTGGGCGCAAATGTGGGGATGGCAGGGGGGAGGCACCAGGACTGCTCCCTGTGTCCTCAGGGAGCCCGGTCCTTCAGGAGCATCCAGTGACCAGGAAGCCAGCAGCCCTCACCTCATCGGTGTCATCAGGAAAGTAGACCTTGTGGAAAATCTGGGTGGTTTTGTGCTGGATGGCCTCCACCTCCACCAGGTGTGGGGGGTACTTCCGGGACCCATTTCTGAAAACCAGGAGAGGGGTGAGGGGCAGTCAGGAGCCAGTGGGTTTGTGGGGCCATGGGGAGCAGGGAACAGAGGGAACTTTGGAGCCAGACCCCAGTTCTAATTCCTGTCCACCACTTCCTACCAGGTGACAGTCACTTAACCTCTCAGAGCCTCCAGTTCCTCAACTGTAGAAGGACAAGAGAAGAGAACCCCGCACCTAGGGCTGAGGCGGAGGAGGAAGTGGGCTTTTGCAGAACAGGAGGCCGCAAGGTATGCAGCTGCCCTCCTGAATGGGCCCTGCGTGCTGCGACCTGGGGCTGGCTGGCAGCTGCGGTACCCCAGGGACACGTCCCACCTCATCCCCAAGGGACACCCACAAGCCCGGCGTCGCTGGGAACACCTCCCCACTCCTGCCCCGAGCTCTTGGCCCGCTGCCTCTGCTCTTCGGGGGCCGCCGCACCTCAGGGCTTTCTGGAGGCGCTGCAGGCAGTCGAGGGCGAGCGGGCAGTGCTTGCGCGACTGCACGAAGCGCTGCACGTGCGGCAGGAGGATGTTGCTGGGCGGGAAGAGGCCCGTGCACAGCCAGAGCAGCTCCCAGCCCCGCTCCTCGCTATACCTGCCGGAAGAGGCGCGGGCTCCAGCAGGGGTACACGGGCCAGCCGTGGGCCTGAGGACCCCAAGGGGCCGCACGTCCCTCGGCTCCTCACCGTGGCAGCACGTGCCTGCCGTGACCCACCTCCCTGACAGCCACCCCAGGTAGTACTACTCAGAGTGTGGCCGGCCGACCCGCACTGGGCCACACCGTCCCCGGCGACATGGAGGTCAGGTGCTCGTGCCAGACTGAAGGTCAGCTGTGTCAACCAAGCACTCTTGGTTCAACTAAGATTCTGTTTCTTGGCAAGACTTTCCTATGAAGGAAGCAGTGTGTGATTTGTGTTCTGGCGGAAGCTCTTTAACTCATCTATTCTTTGAATAGTCCAGAGTTAGAAGAGCCCCTGGGCTCCCTCAGGCACCACTCTGAGCTCCTTGGGCCTGATAGGAGAGAACCATCGAGGGCTTCTAGAAGGAGGTGGCATTTGATCTCGGTTTTAAAGGCTGGGGCAAATTCTGATGCAAAAAAGGAGATAAATGCTGGCTGTGGGCATAGCATGTATAAAGGTTTGGCAGCAAGAAGCGATCTGATGTACTGTTCGATGGTGGATTTTGTAAGAGGTGCAGAAAATGGCAATGCTGAGGAGGGAGTTGGGGATCTGGGTGTAAGGGGAGAGGGTGGGGCTTCCCTCAGGCCCTAAGACTTAGCATGGGCCTGACTTCCAGTTCCTGCCGCGGTCCGGCTGAGCAGGGAGAAAGTGACATGCTCTGGGACTCAACACCTTCAGCCCGGGAGGGTTCAGCCAGAGCTTCCAACTGCTGGCCTGCAGAGCGCAGCCTGCGCCAGCGGCAAGCACATTGGCTCATGGGTGGAACCTGTAGGTAGACAGTGGAGTCTGGGCTGGCGAGGGGTGTCTAGAGGAGGTTGGGGCAGTGAGTTGCAGGAAGTTTAGGAGGAGCGTGTGCAGTTAAACTTGGAGGAGGACAGATTCAGAGGGCGCAGCCACCACCTCTTGGTTCTTAACCAGACTCCCTTGGGCCTTGAGGCAGAGGTGGTCCATGAGGGGGCCTGAGCTCCCTGTCCTGAGTGCGGAAGGACTGCTACCTGCCTCGGGAGGGAGGGAGCTCCCTGTCATGGTGGGTAGCTGTGAGCACTAGTGGGGGAGGCTGCCCTTCACCCGCCTACCACTCCCACCCACCTGATGTGGTTGTCGGTCAGCTGCTTCAGGATCTGCACATACACCTCATCCTTGAGAGGCTCGGCCTTTAGGGCACCCTCAAAGATCTGGTCAGTGAGCTCATTGACCGAGCGCGTCCGCCTGGATGGGTAGTCGCCCATGTACTTGAGCATGGGTGGGGAACCGTCAAGGAAGGCCTTGTGACCAATGGGGTGAACACTGAGCCAGGAGGCCACTCTCTCTAACGGGGTCTGCCCCTAACCAACTGTGTGGCTCTGGGCCTCGGACTACTCACTCAGGAAAGGTCCGACCTCCTGTTGCCTCCCTGCCACCCAACTCTCCATGCCGACTGCCCACCCTCTCCTCAGCTCCTCTGGCTACCTCCTCACCCGTGGTCCCACCCCACATCCAAAGTCCTCACAGCAACCAGGACGGATGTTCCAAATCACAAATCTGACTGTGCCACCCCACCGCTTAGCGGCTCCTCGTGGCCTTGGGATGCAGTCCAAGCTTGTTAACGGGACTTGGGAACCCTTCCTTAGTCAGCCCACATCTTCAGATTTCCTTCTAGACCTCTGCCCTCCACCTGTGCTGAATCATTCTGTGATTCAGGGCTTTTGGGCACGCTCATTCTGTCTGGAACACTCCCCACTCATCTCTCCTTTGACTGACTAGGGCCTGCTCAGTCTTCAGGTCTCAGCCTAGATACCCCTTCTTCCAGGAAGGCCATCCTGCCCTCCTCCAAGCCCACATCAGTTCTGCCCCATCACAGCACTGTCCCGATCAGCATGTCTGCCCTTTTTGGCTGTAAGCACCATGAGGCCAGGGACTGGGTCTGGTCACAGCTATGTCTCCATGCCCGGCCTAGCACATGACACAGTACACATCTGTGAACCGAAGGACGGGATCAGAGGAGACATGGATTAGGCTGCCCCTGTAAGGGTAAGCCGCCACTGTAACGTGCCAGGCAAATGGATCCGCATCCCTCCACACTGCCCAGGACCCAACCAGGCCCCTCAGAAGGAAGGAGGTATCTGGATGAAAACCCTAGAGGCAGGGGCCCAGTGCCCCCCCCTCCCCTGGGGTCCCCCTCCTTGGGGCCCCTGCCCTGCCCTTCCCTGGTGCCCACCCCCACAGGTGTGGATATCAATGAAGGCCATGCAGGCCTCCTGAGAGAGCTCCTCGCTGCCCAGGATCTTCTTGAGCAGTGCCTGCTTGAGTGGCTCCCGTGTGTGGCTCCACAGCCGGTCCTTGCCACGGGCCTTGGATACCATCACCCGGCTCAGCGTGTGCTTGGGTGGGGGCCTGACACGACACAGTCGGCACTGACCCCCAGGTTGTAAGACCTGCCCCTCTCCTACCTGTGCATGGAGGCTGAAGGCCCCGTTCTTCCCTGTTGCACTGAGTGACCTGGGATGAGTCACCAGCCCTCCCTGGACCCTACTATTCTCAGCTAGAAAACCAGCCCTGCCCGCCTCCACGGCCTCCTCCCCTCTGTCCCTCTCTGCTTTCCCCGCTCTGGCCTTGGCATGTGCTGCCTGCAGTACTCCTCCACCCAGGTCACCCCCTGTACAGCTCGGCTCAGATACCACCTCCTCCAGGAAGCCTGTCCCCTGTCTCTACCCCCACCCCCCAGCATCCCCGTCATAATGCTGGGCACACACAATCACAGCTGCCCAGTTTTGTGCCTAGCTCCCCACCGGGACTGTGAGTTGGTGAGGCAGGCACAGGCATGAGTTGTGAGTGCCCAGGACCCCACCTGGGGTGGCCACAGTCACGGTATCTTAAATGAAGGAAGAATAAAATGACACAAGAAGGGTCATCGCAGTAGACAGAAACTGCCCTCCCGCTCCCTCTGACAGTCCCTGCCCCCAGATAGGAGCATCCCAAGGCAACCCCACCGCACTGACTAGAGCAGCAGAAGCCTATAACTCACTCTCCTGGTCTCCCTCTACCCTTTCTCCATCACCTGAAATAGTCGTAGGAAAATTCCTCCAGCGTATAGGGCTTGGCGCGCACCTCAGGCTCCGCTGTCCGCAGCTGCAAGAGGCGGATAACGTCCTGTCTCTGGTCAGGGGTCATGGTGACCAGGGCCTAGAGACCAAGAGACAGGGTGCTGAGGTCAGCTCTTTACCTGGGGCCCCCGGGATCAACATGGTAAAACCCAGAGCCTTCTGGACTGGGGTTGACCCTCACCCTATTCTGACCCTGGGAGCCCTCTGAGCTCACTGCTGCCTCCATCATGGTGGACTCAGGATCATTTCTTTAATACCCTGTGTCTGAACCAGGTTGGGTCAGTCAGAAAGCCTGGATGGAGCAGGGGGATGTGGTGTGAGAACTGCCCAGTCAACAGAGTCTAGCTCGGCAACTGTCTGGAAAGCCAGGCTCTGAGTCTTCAGGACTGTGATCCTGTGATCCAGAAGAACCACGGCCTCCCTTCCAAGCTCTGCTCGCAGGCAGTGTGAGGTGATGCTTCCCTTCCCCACCCTCCTCGCATCCCTCGCCCCACCTGGGGTGAGGCCCGGGCAGATCCTCATCTGATGCAGTTTCTAGGCCACTTGCCACCCAGCACAGGTTTGACAGCTTCCCCACTTGAAGTCTGTGGTCCTGTATGACCCCCAGATCATCTTCACAGGAACTGCAGACCCTGAATCTGTTATAATTCCTCACTCCATTTTACAGATATGGGAAGAAGACCAGGAGAGGCCCAGAGGAGACTCCCATCCATGTGCCACGCCCAAGCCACATACCACAATCTCCCGCGGTGGCATGGTGACAGTGGGCATGACATACACGCAGTCGGTGGGGAAGTCCCCACGCTGCTTGGTCCTCTCATTGATGCCGTTGGCCCAGCCTGAGTTCATGACCTGCTCTCCTGTGTCATGGTCCAGGATGATGAGGTCTCCCTTGGCAAAGCTGAGGAAACCTGACTCCTCTCCCGCTGGGCGGCAGAGGTGAGCAGGGCCACATGGGGGCGGAGAGAGAGAGAGAGAGAGAGGCTGGATTGGAACATCTTTATTTGGGTTGATGACCTATAAGCTGTTCCTCCCCAGTGAATAACTGAGGCCCTGTCCCTCTCATGTCTGCTCACTGGTCACCCTGCCTCCACCTTGCCACAACCCTTCACACAGACATGGCCATTGGAGCGGGCAATTCCCCTGCTCACAAGCCTTCCATGGCTCCCCACTGCCCTGGGGAGAAAGTCCACCCTCCTCAACATGCTCACAGGGCTGTTGTGGGCTGAGTTTCCTGACTTCCTCCCCTTTGCCTCTCGCCCTTCCTCCCTTTCCTCACCCATTCCAGCCAAACCACACTATCTGCAGTTCCCAGACACGCCTGTTTTCTCCAGCCTCTGTACTGGGTTTGTGCTCTCCTCTCTGCCTCAAACACTCTGCCCACACCTACCTCCTCCCTGAACCCCAGGCTGCATGGGGGCCTCCCGTCCAGACTCCCAGAGGCTCTGGGCTTCCCTGGTCACTGCACTGTCACAGGGACTCTCACTGTCTGCTTCCAGCCCCTCTCCCCGCTGAGAGGAGCGCCAGGGTCCGTTTTATCTCTGTCCTTTCCACGCTCTGCCCAGAGCCTCGGAGGCCTGCGGCGTGCTCAGTCAGGGTAGCTGTTAACCGCTGTCATCATGTGAAGGCGGTGGGTATTTGGAGACTACTGAGGAGGAACCCCTGATGTCACTGGAGAAGGTGACAGGTGGTGAGTGTGGAAGGAGCAGGAGAGGAAGAGTCCCCATGGGGCACAGAGGGAAGGTGTGGATTTTGGCTTTTGGTCCCGGCGGAGCCGAGGGTATCTAGGGAAGGGTGCTAAGACGTGCTGGCGGTCTTGAATGCCAGGCCAAGGCCAAGATGTGTGATCTGCCTGATGCCCCTGAGCCCCGGTGCCTGGCAGCCTCTGCCAGGAGCCACTCACCAGGGTTGGGGTTGTCCTGCAGGGCCACCACGTACTTAGACCTCTTCCGGAGCCCTTCCAGGAAGGTGACCACTAGGTCACGGATGTCCTCAGCATTGCTGGAGGTGAAGGTGTACTCATCCCCTTTGATGGTAGCCAGCGTGAAGCTGGGGGCTACCAGTTTTGCTCCCCTGCAGGACCAACACGGAGAACAGGGCCCAGCGGGGGTCAGTCCTGCCCAGCCCGAGTGAGGCGCAGCACAGCCCAGATCAGAGCAGCCCAGCGAGAGCAAGACACGGCACTCCCTGAAGGAGACCAAGGCCAGCCCAGTCAGACCCGGCCCAGCCCGGGTGAGACATGGCCCTGCCAAAGTCACACATGGTCCGGGGCGAGGCCTACAAGAGCCCAGCCTAGTTCCCTTTGGCTATCTAATTCCTACTCACCCTTTAGATCTCAGCCTAGATATTGCTTCCTTCAGGAAGTCCTCCTTGCCCTCCCACAGCCCACATCACCCTGGTCCTTGCTTTAAAATAGACTGTTCAATGTCTATCTCCTCTCTCAACTGAAGGAAGCTGCAGGAAGGCAAGGCCTATCTTATCACCCCGCATCCCTGTGCCTAGCACATGCCTGGTCAGAGCCGGACATGCCCGGCCCCAGCCCACAGCAGATGCTGCCCAGAGACACTGCCATAAGCCTGGGATCAGGGGAGGGCCTGCTGGGAACACCAGGCTATTCCAGGAGCGCCCCCTCACCACTGCTCTAAGTGTGCCTGCACCTTTCAGTTTCCAGAGTTCTCCCACTGATTGTGACATTGATCCCTCACCACTGTTACCGAAGGCAAGTATTAACAGCTCAGTTTCAGGGACGAGGACATGGACATGAGTCCCACCCGGGCCCCTGAATCCCAGGCCAGGCCCTCTTTGTACGAACTTGACAGCCCCCAGTCCTCCTAGCCGCCCACACCCACCTGTGCACGCCATTAATGCCCCATAAAGGCCCCTCGGCCCCGATCTGGGGGGAGGCACCTGAGAGGTCCACACAGTGCGGCACAAACTGCTCAAGCACATGGCACCAGGACAGGTGACTGAATGTCTCTGCACCTCAGTGACGTCCTCTATGAGGCAGCGACTCCCTGTCAAAGACCCCCAGGAGCCCTCTCCTTTCCCATCTGTCTGTGTCTCCATCTGCCCCTCCTTACTTCAGACAGTGCTGAGTCAGAACACTGGGCTTGACACACCCCTGCCGCTGGGCTTTGTGCAGCGCTGGCCAACTCCCTGCTCTGCACTGAAGGGTAGCGCGGGAGGGGTTGCACTAACCTACTGCTGGACACGGCCATGATCTCGGGGAAGGACAGCTCCAGGAGCACCTGCTCCTGCTCATCCACAAAGTAGACCCCTGTCCAGTTGACCGCCACAATAACGTCATTCTTGGGGAGGCTGGGGCCTGGAGAAGAGACCAAGGCAGTGAGAGGGAAGCGGCCCCACTCACAGCCCAGCCCTTCCCGGTCCTCATGCCCGCCAGGGAGGTAGCAGGGGGCAGTATACGGATATCCATTTTACGGATGGGAAAACTGAGCCTCGCAGAGTGCAACCCCCCTACCAGTCAAAGCTCAGAAGTGCAGTGGGAAGAGAGCACTGAAATTGGGAAACTTGGTTGGAGTCCTAGCCCTGCCTCTGGTCTTTGTGCAGCTCTGGACACCACCCTGCCCTGGAGTGAAGTGGGCTAATGGAAGGGGTCGACTGAGCCCCAAGGTCCCCTCCAGCTAGATATCTGGTGATTCTGTGAAGCCCGGCACCAGCACAGGGCCTAGCATGGAGCAGATGCCCGGTCATTCGGACCCGAGGATGGCGGAGCCAACGGCCCGTGAGGGTTTGTGTCCGTTATATCCATGCTCTGCTTCAGAGTCAGCCCAGCCTTTCCTCTGGGCCGCCTGCTTCTGCACATAGCAGGTGCTTAGTTATCTTAGCAGGCGTTTCGTTGTCTAACCCAGAGTGTTGCTGAGTGCCTGGGCTGGGGGCAGGCAGGAGGGCTGAGGGGGTACCTGAAAATTTGTAGGCTTCGTAAAACCTGGAGAAGAGCAAGGGCTGCTTGCCTGCTCACTGACCTGGCACGAGCAAGCAAGCCCGCAGGCAGGAGGTAGGCTCACTGCGGAGTCTGGCTCAGGCCATCCCTTTTTTCTGCGGTGGGCTGGAGCCATAGAGTGCAGGGTGGGAGAGCACGGGGAGGCAGGAGGGCTGAGGGGGTACCTGAAAATTTGTAGGCTTCGTAAAACCTGGAGAAGAGCAAGGGCCACTTGAAGCGGGCATAATTGACCACATCCTCTTTGACCTTCTGGGCATCAGTTCTCCTCTGGGCATAAATCCCCTGGAGGGGAATAGACAGGGGGAAATAGATATCACAAGAGCTCTGTCCGGAAACCCAATGTCTGTGCCCCCCAAGCCAGGAACGCCCTGGAACTAAGGTGCCCTCCTGGGCACCGTGGCCTGGTCACACCCCATCAGCCCACAGCCACCCCCATCACTCCATAGGTCCCACCTGCAGGGAGCTCCCAGTTCAGCTGCGACAGAAAAGCCCACAATTCTGGCCAGCATGCATGCAAGGCCCGAAGTCATGGGTGAACAGGAGGCATCCGGGGTAGGGGCACGTGTGTGGCTAAGCAGGGGTGTGTGTGCCACACCGGGAAGAGGGGTGGGGAGCGGGCACGTAAGAGCCAGGTCACACGGAAGCGTGGACAAGGCAGCCACTGTTAGGCTGGGCTGTTAGCAGAAGCTGACACCGAACCCAGGAGGGAGGAGCTGGGGAGGGCTGGAGTAGCCAGGGGCTGATGCAGTGCTGCCGGCAGGAAAGCCCTGGCATTTGATTACCTAAAAATAGCCCTCAGAGGCCTATTAACAAGTCGATGGGGTTCGAGTAGAACTGGACGTATCAAATTGAACTCATGGTATTTGTCATCTCTGGACACCGACATGGGCAAAGACGCACGCGCATGCCATGTGCTGAGAGGGCTGGAAGGAGGACGCTCCCAGGAGGGGACAGGGGTCAGAAGAGACGGACGCGGGAGAGAGAGGATCGTCGAGCAAATGCAGCACAGGACAACTAGTGAGTCTGGGTGAAGTGGAGGGGTATACCGTTCCAGGCTTTTGAACTTGCAACTTCTCCCTAAGTTTGAAACTGTTCCCAGATAAAATGTTTTTACCCCTCGGACCCTAAAAACCATGCTAATTCACAGTTGTACGCTCTACGGGAAGACTGGCTCTGGGATATGGGGCACACAGGCCAACAGGCTCTGGTCCAAGGGAGAGACACAGCAAGCTCGGCTGTGGGCTGTGAGGGGCAGAGACCTCCTGTCCTCTTCATGGCTGTGTGCCCAGGGCCTGGTGCAGTGCCCGACACATGGCAAGCACCCCAAGCAGAACCAATTAATGAACGAGGGCAGCCAGCCCAGAACGTGCCAAGTGCATGACGGCAGTGAACACTGAGGAGGCCCTGGGGTGGGGGGAGGGGGGACTCAGAGGGATGGAAGCTATTTGGGAGGTGGAATGGATGGGCTTCGGCAGCTGACAGGGTGGGAGAGGCGAGGGGCAAGAGGTTGCCTGGACAGAGAGACAGAGGGGTGGAGGGAAAACATGCATTGCTTCTGCAGGGGGCTGGAGGGGAGGGGAGGGCCTGGTGGGGGAGCCAGGCCTAGATGTAGAGAGGGTGCAGGGCAGGTTCCGAGACGGGGGTGGGGGGGGAGGCTTGTGGGCAGCTCACCAGGGAAGGCAGAGTTGGGTGGGAGAGGTACATGGGGCCCCTGGGTTAGGGAAGAGGGCGTGTGGTATAGAAAGCTGAAAGACTGCTGGTCTGCAGAGCCCCCAGGAACTTGTGTGCAAAGATGACTCTGGTCTTACACAACCAGGGCCAGGAGGTGGGGAGGCCCGTGGGTCCAGCAGCCAGGCCACCCCTCCTCTAGTACTTGGGCAGGCTGCTTAGCTTGGAAGAGAGCCACTCAGGGCTGGTTATGAGCCTGGGGCCTCAAGCAATGGGGTCGAGGGGTCTGTACCTAAAGTTCCCCAAGCAGGAAGTTGGGCTGGAGCTCTTTTAGGCAGAAAGGAGGATGTGCTTCCTGGAAGCTCTCCCAGCATGCACCAACACTCCTGAGTCACGGCTCTAGCAAGCTGCTGCGGCTTGCTAGAGGGCCAGATGATGGGGACTGGGCATTTGCCCCTTCTCTGCCTGGGGTGGTACACAGCAGCCTGGGGCTCACCGGGGCTGTGGCAGCCAATGCCCTTGGACCCATGGTTTCTCTCATGAGGCTCATGAGCCCCTCCTCTAAGACCCCGCCCTGCCCTCCTACCTTCTTGTGGGCAGCAATGGCCAGCTGGGCCCACTTCTCAAGCGTCTTCAGGGGCGTGATCTCGCGGTCAGGGATATAGGTGGGCACGAGGTTTAGGAGGCGCTCCAGGATCATCTCGGAGCCATAGTCCACAAAGTACTGCTGGGAGGCCAGCTCGGCCAGGTCATCTTCCTAGGCGGGGAGGGAGAGGGGGGTGCTGTTCACACACCCTCTGGGAAGCCCTTCCAGACCAGTGAAGCCCCCAGGGCCCTGCCTCCTGCAGCTGTCGACCCCAGGGTTTGGGAAGCTGCTCTCACTGATTCCCCAGAAGTTCTCGTCTGCTTGGTGGAACCCTGAGCACCGCAAGGGCAGGGCCACACCCCTGCCTTCTCCTGGGTGCCCTCAGCACCAGCACAGAGGGGCACAAGGTGACCCAGAGAGGCCGACCAGCCCATCGGTGATGGGTCCACCACCACATTCCCAGCCCGTGAGCCAGCGACTGGGGCTGACAGACTGCCCTGGGGAAGAGGGGACCTGGGTCCCGTTGGCACCGTCAGAGGGAGGGGTGGGCAGCACATAACCATCTCCATCACCACCCCACCCTGGGATGGGCCAAGTAGTGAGCAACAAGGAGGCTATGCTGCAGAGGCTTTAGAGGGCCAGATGATGGGGACTGGGCATTTGCCCCTTCTCTGCCTGGGGCGGTACACAGCAGCCTGGGGCTCACCGGGGCTGTGGCAGAAGGGGAATAGAGAAAGGCTCTTTGGTGTCTTGAAGGCAGTAGATGTTTCCCAGGCCGTTCAAAGCATTTCAGAATTTTAACAACTGACACGGCCATACTCACACCTTCTGCCTGAGTATCAGCTCGCCACCACCATTACCACCAACACCATTTTCACCATCACCAACCTGGCACCATCCCGGGCCGCCAGCGCCACCCCATCGTCACCACTACCATTGCTGCTTCCACTGTTCCCGCTGCCACCACCAAGCACCCCCTTCTTTTCCATCACCCCCACCCTTATTCCCCATCACAATCACCCACAGAATCTTGGGCACCACGAGAACCGCCATCACCGCCATCAAAAATAAAATAACACAACACGAGTTACTCCGTATCACTCCTGTCCTCTAAAAAGGAGACTAAGACAGTACACATTTGCAAACTCTGGCCTATACGAGTGAATCTCTTACTCCTTTAAGACAGGGTTTTCTGGATGAACGCAGAACAACGTAGCAAGTTCTGAAGCACGGACTCTGTACCGTGCACGAGCACTGCAGAAGTGTGAACACCTTCCACCGGCAGGGTTCACACTAGGCTTCAGAGCCCTTGTTCCCACGGGCAGTGTTCATCTAGAAGAAGCCTCGGTCGGGCTAACCTCCACATAAGCTAATAGTGGGTCACAGACAGTAACATTCAGCCCAAATTTGGAAAATAGAGCCGAGCAAGCTCAGGCAGAAGATTCACGGTCACTCACCTTCTCACACCTGTACTCCCCGAACTTGACCCCTCGCACCACCTGCTGGTAGATGAGGTTGGTGGCCACGTTGTCTTCGGAGGGGTTGTGCCAGGGTGCGAAGACCTCTTTGCGGAAGAAGAGCCTCCAGGGGGCATTGCGTTCCTGGGCACCCTGCTCCTTGGCATACTGCTCACACTGGGA
This sequence comes from Zalophus californianus, assembly GCF_009762305.2. Taxonomy (NCBI): domain Eukaryota; kingdom Metazoa; phylum Chordata; class Mammalia; order Carnivora; family Otariidae; genus Zalophus; species Zalophus californianus. The sequence continues at coordinate 55,112,633 of NC_045605.1, forward strand.
GATGGCATCCATGACATGGTCACTGCTACTGCCCAGGGAGGACACCTGCGGGCACAGGGCTGGAGGTCACCCAGCAGAAAGATGAGCAGACAGGGAAGGACTCACAAAGAGCTATCAACTGTGCCAACTGTTCTTGTTCAAATGGAAAACCAGGGCTCAGAGAAAAGCAGGGATGTGGCCGGGTCACCTGGGAAGCAGATCAGACCTCTGGATCCCAGCCATGGGCTCTCTGAGTCAGCACAGCCACAGGGGCATTCCCATTTCCTAGTGTAAGCCTTACATGAAACTCTGATGGACAAATGGTTCCTGAAAACACAGGAGCGATCTGTAGGTGAGAAAAATTCCCAGGCAAACTCTGTCGGACAACATGGTTCTGTCCCTGGACCTGCCAGAGTGGGGTAGGAGGGGAGCATCACTGCTGCCTGTGGGATTGCTGAGTGTGGAGGCAAAATCACCTGCCCCCCGGCCCACATGTGCCCCGGGTCACCACTAAGAAGCGAACAGAAACCACCATAGAAACCTGATAGAAACGTACGTTCCCACTTGCAAATGAGAAAACTGAATCTCAGAGACTAAGAAGTTGCATGCCCCCCCACCCCAGTCCATGTCTGCCATGTTTTTTCTCCGGTACCAGGGGAGGGCTGACTCCCTCCCAGGTATGTGACAGAAGTGAGCTCTGGGTTTCCATCTACCACTGTATGACCAGATTCTAGGTGCTCTCCACAGTCCTAATGAGTTGGGCAGAGGCAGAGTTACCAGTGGCTGAGAGGAAATGAAGGCTCTGGAAGGTAGGTAACTGCCCAAGATGGCCTGAGTCAATGCGTGGTGGACCCAGAACAGGAGCCAGGGTGGTGCCAGGAGGGGGCACTGCGGGGTTGGGGGGGGGGCGTACCTTATCAAACAGGGCAATGTAGAGGGAGAACCCAAAGCGGTCCTTGAGCGAGATCTTGTCAGCCAGTGCGTTGCAGAGCTCCTTGGCCGTGGTGGCTGAGTCAGTCAGCAGGGTCTTGGTGGTCCCGTCCATGAATGTCACAGGCAACATGATGGGCTTCTTGGACTTGGTGGCCTGAAAATGACCAAAGAGTGTTTGTAGGGATCTTTTCACTTCAGACCAGTTCACACCCTCTGGGTTTCCTGGCTCCCTGCTCCTAGGGGGCTGGAGCTGCCCCAGAGCCTCGGACCCCAGCATCCCACCAGGACACCACCTGTGGCTGGTCACAGGTGCCCAGGGAGCCCTGCAGTGCTCCCCACCCTGACAGCACCTTTAAGGTCCCTGAGCCCGGGCATTGGGGCTGGGAGGCTGGGCACTGCCACGTGCCAGGGGCTTCTGCCCTCACATCATGCAACCATCACAAGACCCCGGGAAGTGAGTGTCATCATTGCTATGTTACAGATGAAGCTCTTCAGACACAGAGGGAACCCCCTGCCCAAGTCACTTTGACTAAAAAACAGATGGGAGCCCACTGGGTGCTTTCCTGTTCCAACAAGCCTGGGATTCCAGAACTTAAAGAACCATAGAATCCTAAAGTGGGGAATGTTTCTGGGGCACTGGGGTGCACTAGACACACACACACACACACGCACGCACACACGTGCACACACGTGCACTCGCATGCCTGGGTGGGGCCAGGAGCCACACCTGCAGCTCCAACCAGCTGGGCGGCTGTGTCCGTGTCCCATTGACGAAGGTCCTCCTAAGTCGCTCCTCACAGTATGGAGCGTAGCCAGGCGGTCCCCCGTGGATGAAGTTGCGCAGGTACTGCAGACAGAGGGCCGGCTGAGAGGCCTCCACTCCAGCCTCCCCCCCACCCCGAGACCATGACAGCGGCCTCACCAGGTCTCCTACTTCCAACCCTTCCATCCACACTCGGGACCTGCCCAAGGCCCAGTCATCCACATCCCTCCACTGCTTCCGGGGCTCAGCCCTGCTGCCCTTGGGATCAAGTCCATGTGCCTCAGGCTGCCATCAAGGCCACCACATTCTCACCCTGTCCGGTCTCAGCCGTGCCTTCTGCCCCCACCCCACATACCATTCCCCCTCTCTTCACCGAGCCTAATCGCTAGGCCCACCTCCCTGACTCCTCCTGGCTGGGAGAGCACTCTCCTCCTCACGGCGCCGACCAGCAGGGTCGGTGTTGCTGTGACCCACTCTGTCTGCCTCTGTGTCCCCAGCGCCCAGGGCCTGGCACTGAGTTGCAGTCAAGAAAGTGGCCTGAGATCAACCACAGTGCCTGCTCCAAGACCATAAGTGGAGGGTCCAGGAGCTGCTGCTGTCAAATTCAGCATCCTCATAAATAGAAAGCGGCTGAGGAGAACAGAGCCAAGGGCTGGAAGTCCGGGGCGGGGGGGCGGTGTTGCGGGGGGAGGGAGGGAGGGAGGGCGGGCCAGGACAAGGCGGTAGGAACTGTAGGCCTGAGAGGAGATGGCCTAGGCAGGGCCTCCTCGCCGAGCCCCGCGGCGCTTCCTCCCCGGGCTCTCTCCTCTGACGCCCTTCCCGCCCCAGGAGGCCAAGCGCCTCCCTACCTTAACGAACTTCTCGGAGGGGGCGAAGCAGCCCACGCAGAGAGACACGAGGATCCAGCCCCGGGCATAGCTGCTCTTGGAGGGGTTGTGAGTCAGCTGCTTGCTGATCTGGCAGTAGATCTCATCCCTTCAGAGAAGCAAGGAGGGGAGACAGCCTCAGGATAAGCCCGGCCCCTCCTGCCTCCGGGCCACAGGTGGGACACACAGCATGCTGTCCTCTCCAGCTTGCCCCAGACCACCCAGGAGGTGGCGGCGTGGGGCCGGCCCGGGAAGGCTGCGCAGCCAGAAGAGGGTCTGGCTTTGGAGGCAGGCGCATCAGGCATGAAGCATGCTCCTGCCTCCAATCCAGCTCCACAGCCAGGTCCCCAGAATCCAGAGAGGGGTGCGCCTCCTGCTCTGGGGCACGGCGGCCACGGCTGCTGGTGATCACTTCAATGGGAAGCAAAGGCTACCCCTACCCTGTCCCTCACCAGCTGGGTGGCCTGGGCAGGTGAGTTCGCCTCTCCAAGCCTGGCCCCCAGTCGGGACAGCAGCTACAATTTCTACTGATGGCAACTGGAAGAGCAGAAACAGCAAACACGTCCGAGGAGTTGGTCTGGGAGGTGGAAGAGGTGGGGCTTCAACTTTCACTTGTGATTTTTCCATAATGTTTGAATACAGTACTTAAGTGGCCATGTATTACTTTTGTAATCAGATCAAAGCAGTGAAGGTAGTTTTGTTTTGTTTCCATTTTAAAGGGAAAGATAAAACCTTCCTTACAGGCTTTCTGTGAAGAAAAATGAGAAAAGGCTTAGAAAGCCCGTGGCACAGTAAATCCTCTATAAAGGCTAGCTGCCCGGTGAAGCCACTGCCTGCCTGCGCGTTCAGGGCCAAGGGCAGGGCGTCGATGACAAAGTGACCACCAGGGGGCACTCACAGCCGCGCTTTCCTCTCTGAAGGGCAGGCCTGGGCGGGAAGGAGGGATTATCTGATCCAGTGGCGCCACCATCTTCAGGGTTCAGGGGCCAGTGCAACCGCAAAATTAATTATGAGGTTGCTCACTTTTTATCATCACAAACAAGGTCATTTAAAACATATTGTACACAATCTGCCCACTATCTGTGTCACAACCATTTCATAAAATGAACATAATTTTAATATCCAGAAAGTAGAAAGCGTAAAATCTCAGAACAAAGAACAGTTCTTTCAATAAATCAAGTTTAGCTTTAGAAACAATGTTATATTTTTCCCATCTCGTCACAGACCAGTAAAAGCTTTCTCACCTATATTTGGGAGCTAAGGCCAAGGGAAGGGAGGGATTAGCCATGGTCCCTCAGAGACTCAACACCCAGCCTTCTGACTCTTAGCCCAGGGCTCCTGGCACTGTGTTCTCCAGGACTGACAACTTTAGGTCTGATGGTGAGACGACTGGGAGGCAAATTCTTGCCCCTTCCACACACCTTGGGCAGCTACCTTTTCTTCCTGGAGGCAGGTGGCCCTGGGTGCCTGACCATCTCCGGTGAGGCCTCCAGCAGCAATGAAAGGGGGCCTGACTGGAAGGCAGGTCTGGGAGGCTAGGGCCCTGGGGCAAGTCTCTTCCTCTCTCTGGACCTCAGTTTCTCCATCAGTAAAATGGGCTCAACCCCCTGCCCCTGCCCCAACCTGCTGTCCTCCCAGCCAGTATGCACAGACTCATGGGATCAGCTTTCCTAACTGACCGTCTTGTGCTGATAGAGTCCTCAGAAAAGTCCTATCTGTCTTCCCTCCGCTGACCTAGCTGAGCTGATTCCTTTATTGCTCCTGGTGACTCTTAGATCATCCCATCTCCTCCCCAACACCCCCAGGGACCTGAACAAAGAGGCACTTGCAGGTTTCCCAGGCACGCTACCTGCAGGAACCCTGCCCACAGGATGGAGCTGACAGGAATGGGTCTACGGCAGGAGATGCATTCAATAATGAGAACAAACCGTGCCCTACCATGCGGGTCCTGTCTTACACGTTCTCCAGAGACCGATCTGCCCACAAGCCTATGAGGTAGGTGCTATGATTATTCCCTCTTTACAGATGAAGGAACTGAGGCTCACGGAGATGAAATAATTCTATCAAGGTCACATGACTAGCAGCGGAGCTAAACCCAGGCCTGTTTGGCCTCACCCATCGCCAAGGTGACAAAGCCACAACTTGTGCCACCAAAAGCCCTTCAGGGCCACACTCTGAGAAGCGCTGGGTGCCTCCCGAGCCGGCAGCTCCGCAGGTACTGACCGGAGTGCCGGCCGCAGGATGCCATTGCCAATGACGAAGTGCAGCTTCTCCAGGTTGGATGTGGGCCGGTCCTCCAGCATGCTATTGCCCTGTACGGTAGACTCCCCGTCATGCAGCCTCTTGGTCACCTGGGCCAGAGAGAGGGGACAAGGCTTGGCCCGGGCAGGGAAAAGTGAGGAGGGGCCCTGCCACATGTGTGAGTCTGCCCACTCCCCTGGAGAGCAGATCCTGAGAGTGGCCAGAAGGGCTGGCTCTGCACCACGGTCATGGCCCCAGCCCTGTCCCACCCCCACCCTGTGCAGAACTGACGTCGGATCGATGATGTGCAGACAGCTGGGCAGCACTGGCCTGGTGCCACCTACTAGGGACAAGGCTCCTCTGCAAGCTTCCTGACCCCCCTCCCCACCCTCCCCCAGGGAAGCCCTTTCAGCCAGGACAGGGACCTGTTCCTCTGACTCCTGGTAGGACCCCTATCTCTCCAGGGTGGGCCACAAATCCACACACAACTCTGACACCCAGAATACACCCTGGGTCCAACCACCCAGTCACCCTCACCAATCCCTGGTGCCCTGGCCCCTATGTGAACAGCTCCAGGCCTGGGCTCTGACAGATGTGTTTCTCCTCTCTGGCTCCACACAGCCCACTGCACCAGCCTGCACCCTGCCTGGAGCCCCAGAGTGAGAGGGGTGAGCAGCAGGAGGGTGCCCCTGCGGGGCGGGGGGGCGGTGGAGGAGGTTCTCACCTCTATGGAGCACCCACAGCGGTGCTCTCACTCCATCCTCCCTGGAGCCCACCAGTGGGCATCTCCCCCCCCCCAACCTGAGCCCTTCAGATACCCAGATACCCAGCAGTAGAGCCGGGATTCAAATCTGGGGCCACGTGGCTGCAGGACTGGATTTGAACCTCAGATGGGAAAAAGGACAATGGCAGAGGCAAAGCAGGCTCGGGAAACCCTGAGGAGGAGCGTGACTCTAATGTAGAGGGGTCTGGGCAGGCTTCCTGGAGGAGGTGATGCCCAGGCAGAAAAGAGGAAGGAGGAATTTTAGGCAGAGGGACTGATGTGTGGGAATGTAGGGGGATGAGGGAGCCAGGCCCCTGCATTGCCGATGCCTCGGTTAGTGTCTGTTGCCCTCCCAGCCTGCACAATCCCGGAGCACCGGGCCAGGATGGCGCTCAGGAAAGGCCAGGTGACTAAACGAGAGTTCAAACAAATGAGTAGCATTAATGCCCCATGGGCACTCTTACCCCCAGAAAGTGTGCAGTGTCTGAAAGGTCCTTGGATCAAATGCACTGGGTCCCTGCGCTGGCAGGAAATGTCTTCCCTCTCACCATGTGCCACTCCAGCCCTCTCCAGCTCTCCAGTCCCCTCTTCTGGGAAGCCCTCCCGGATGTAGCCCCGGCCTGAGCTCACGGCCCCCTTCCCCGCACCCCCGTCTGCCCAGGGGCTCCCCACACAGTCCAGCCCAAGCCCCTGGGAACAGGCAGCCGCTGCTCTTGTTCCCACTCCTATGGTCCCCGAGTCCAGCCTGGCCCCAGCCTGCGTCTCCTCGGGCAGCCCAGGGTCGGCTCTGACCTCCTCCGTCAGTTTGGACTTCTTCTTCAGGGTCAGGTGCACCAGCTTGTGCCTCATGCTGCGCTTCTTCGGCCCCTCCGCTAGCTGGGCCTGCGGGACACACAGGGGTCAGGGTCAAGCGCCTGGGCCACGAGTAATGATGACAAGGGCAATGGACAACGGAGCGCCGGCCAGAGGGTGGGCTCACCTCCACGCTAGCGTTTACGAGGCATACCCCACGCGGCCACCCTCTTGTCTCCCACTTCCCTGCCCCAGCCAGGTGACGGACGGGAAAATGGAGACTCCGAAAAGTGTAGGAAGCTGCCCGGTGCCTCCCAGTGAGTCAATGCTGTGGCTGGCTCCGACTGCAAAGGCCTCATCCGATCCTGAGGCGCACTTTGCAGTTTACAAAATGCGCACACATTTGTTCCCACGAGCAGACAGAGAGTGGGGGTCAGGGAGGTGAGGCAGAGGCACATTTTAGGACACGCCTTCTGGGGAGCCCCCTGAGGCTGGGGATGCCGGGCAGCCGTTCCGACGGGCCTGGGAGGACACGGACGGACCGGCGGGGGGTGGGGGGGCGCGGTGGTAGCCGGGCCTCACCTCACCCTCGCCCTGCAGGGCCTGCAGCTCCCTCTTGTATGTCTTCTTGCCCAGGGTCTCGTAAATCTTGGTCATCACGGGTATATTCTCACTGCCGTCACTCATGGCCGTGTGGTACTTGGGCTCAGGGAGGTCACCCATGAAGCGCAGGATGGTGATCCAGACCGCCAGGGCCGCCTGGGGGCAGGGCCGCGCGTCAGAGGGCACAGGCGCCGCAAAGGGCTGAGCTTCTCGATAGCCCGGGGGTCTGGGGAGGGGGCCGGAGAGGGCCGCAGGAGGGCCACCCGGCTCAGGGTGCTCCGCTGCTCCTTGAGACCGTGCCCACGTGGCCTGGCCCAGGCGGGGCACCAGGGTGAGGTCAGCCCTCGTCCCGCCCTCCCCCGCCCCCGGGGACCTGCCCCCCACCCCGGGCCCCCACGCAGCCCCAGCCCTCACCAGCTGGTCGCCCTCGTCATCGTGGTACAGCAGCGGCTGCTTGAGCGGCCGCCGGGTGTAGGTGTGTGTGGTCGTGCCCTGGAAGTAGGTGGCGGCGAACTTGGCGAATTTATACTCGGAGAGGTCCTCCTCGTCCTCATCAGGCAAGGGAAGGGCTGCGTCCAGGTCCTCCTCCCCCATCTCCCTGCGCCCACGCTCCAGGTCCTGAGGAGGCCAGAGGGGTTCCCTGCCCTGCTGCGGGAGCAGACTTGGGCCAAAGCCCCCCAGCCTGTCCCCGTGGGGCCGGCTCTTCCTGCACAAGGGTGGAACTGTGTCATGCTGTTCAAGACGCAAACAGAGCCCGGCACGTGGTACGTCCCCAGTACACAAATGAAGGAAAGTTTGTGAACGGCCCTGGAGGGAGACAGTGACTGGCCCAAGGTCACACGGCTAGCTGACAGCTGGGCAGGGGCCGCACGTCATCACTGCTGCCCTTTGCTCAGAGGGGACCAGGGGGACCTTAATGTAAAGAGGCACCAAACGAGGGAGAACTATCACCCTGCGTCCTGTCCCCACCCCTGTCCCCGGCTTGATACCTCAAAGCCACTAGGTGCTTGGCCCTCCTGGCCTGGCAGGCCGCCCGAAGTCCCTAAAAAGCCAAACATCTTGTCCACCATGTCCGAGTGGTTGATGGGCTCGCGGCGGGCCCTCTCCATCTGCTCCAGGAGCTCCTTCTTCCGCCGAGCCTCCTCCTTCTCCTTCAGCTCCCGTTCCGCGTCCTCACGAGCCAGTTGTGCCAGGCGCTCCTGGGAGGTCGGCGGGATACGGGGCGACAGCCTCAGGGAGCAGGCCCTGCTCGGGGAGCCCAGGAGAGCCCCGGCAGCAGGCAGGCCTTAGTCCCGACCTCCACCGCGGCTCTCCTAACTGCTGGCAAGGACTGAGCCTCGGGCTTCTCCAGCCTGCGCCTCGCCCCACCCTGCCCTCACCGTCCAGTGCAGACAGATGCCCAGCACCCGGCCACAGAGGAGCCTCCGGACAAGCCCAGAGCAGGCCGCCGCCCTTCAGGGCTTAGCGGGGAACTCGCACCTCCCAGCTGGAGGGGACCACACCAACCCAGAAATCCCACAGCCGTTGGGTTGAGGCTCTGGACCAGCACTGTCCAAGCCGTGTATGTAGTGGCTTTGTTTAAAAGAGTAAAAAGAAATAGGTGAAATCTAGTTTAATAATATATTTTATTTAACCCAATATTTCCGAAATACTTTGTCAAAATGGAATTATTATTTTTAAAATAGAACTGAGAGATTTCATGTATTTTCTTTTTTTAACTGTCTTCAAAATCTAGTGTCTCTTTTACACTTAGAGCCCCTTGCCATTTCAAGCACTCAGCAGCCACATGTGGCTGGGGGCTCCCGGACTGGGTGCTCTCACCTCGGCTCGGGCTTTTTATACACGTGTGCTCTCCCAGCTAGGAAAAGTGTGCCTGAGGGCACGGACCCTCTTCCTCCAGAGCCACAGCCCCTTGTCCTCAGGCCCGGCCCAGGCCCAGGCACCCACCATGCAGATGAAGGCAGGCTGCATGGACAGATGATGGATCACCAGTGCTGTTGAGCCAGTGAGTGGACACGTGGGGGGCTGGGCCCCTCAGCTCACCTGATGCTTGCGCTCAGCCTCCTCCTTGGCCTTCTTGGCGCTCATCTCCTTCCGGAGCTTCTCCTCCTCGGCCAGCCGCATCTTCTCCGCCTCCAGACGCCGCAGGTACTGAGGGAAGGGGCAGCCAGCTGGGTGGGCACCGTCACGGTGCTTCCTGTCAGCTCTGGCCCACCCCACCCCGCCGGAGCTCTGGGCCAGAGGCGGGGGGGGGGGGGGGGGGGGGGGCGGGTGTGACCCTGCCGGATGATTCGGCAGATAGGGAAACTGCGGCATCCGAGAACTTCTCCAGGTCACACGGCAGATTGGGGGCATTGCTGATTCCCAAAACCAAACTGGATTCACCACAAGAGTGACTGGGGCCCCAGACCCTGCCCTTGGCGGGGAGGATGGCAATAAGGGGTGTGATCCCACTTTTGTGCATTCCCCAGAAGAGGCAGCATCCTAGATCCCCTCCATAGGCCTTGACCGATAAGTGGGGGTGATCTGCCTGCCTGAGGTGGAGCAGCACCCCTCAGAGGACACGCCCCACCTGGGGCTCCGAAGCCCTCACCTCCGCGGAGGCGCCGGTGCAGCCGGCGCGCGATCATGCCCCGGGCGTAGGCCTGCACGGTGAGCACGCCCAGAGCGCGATCATGCCGGGCGTAGGCCTGCACGGTGAGCACGGCCCAGAGGCGGTGGCGGAAGGCCTTGCGCACCAGGTAGGCGCGGCAGCGGGCCTGGAACTCGATGATGTGCCGGCGGGCCAGGCGGTACTGCTGGTGCAGCTTCCGGGAGCGGTGCAGGGCCTGCAGCCGCAAGAAGCCCAGCCGCATCTGCAGGGACACCCAGCAGCTCAGAGCCTGCCGCCCCCATTCCCGGCCGGCCCTGCCCACGGGACAGTCGAGGCACGGGGCGCCACTCGGACCGCCCCAAACACAGCTCTGTCTTCTTTCAGACTAGGGCTCCCCAGAGTGAAGCTCTGTTTCCTCTCAGACGAGTTTTCTAGGGAGTTGGCCTTGGCATCCCTTGAAGGGCCCTCCCCCAGTGGGCCCCCATTCTCAGACCAGGAGCCAGTCTCCTTCCTGTCTGCATCCCCAGCCCCAAGTCCAGGTTGCAGCCCAGTTACTCGGCAGAGGTCATGTGACACCCGCTCCTAGCCCCCTCCCCGGTCTCTAATGGCCCAGGTGCTCCCAACCCATCAAAACATTCCAGACTTAGAAGAAGCAGACCTGGACTTTGGGCTGGAGGAACGGTAGGGGCTGGCGAGGGCAGTGGCAGGAGGCCGACCAGGCCTTGGGCATAGGTACCCCTGCTGCTATGGCAACGGGGCCGGGTTCAAAGGCCTGGTGGGGCAAGGAGCAGCCCCCTGGGGAGGCTCACCAGCTCATAGTTCCTCCGGCAGTTGTGGCCCCGCCAGTGCCTCTGGATCAGTGTGGCCGCATTCTTCAGCTTCAGGAAGTTAGATCTGCAAGAGCAACATGATACAGGAGGATCTCAGAGCTGAGAAATCGTGCCCAGTGGCAGCCAGGGAACTGGTGAGGCTTGGAATCAGGAGAGCAGGGCTGAGTCCCAGCTCTGCGTCTCCCACCTATGTGACCTTGGGCAAAGGCACACAACTTCTCTGTGCCTCAGCTTCCTCATCTCTAAAATGGGTACAATAACACCTGCCTTGCCTGCCTCACAGGCTTGTCACATATGCCCACTAAGGTGGGCATTCAGAAGGTATTTACTGAATGAAGAAATGTATGAATAGTAAGTAAATGAAATAATATAAAGATTAGGAGTTTTGAACACAGTGAACATCACTTATTATTAACTTCCCCATTTTATAGACGAGGAAAGTAAGACCCAAGGAGTTTGGGGCCAGAGCCCATGTCTTCCGCCGGACTCTGAGTGAGCACAGCGCTGACCCCCCCCACACACACACACCTGAGGCCGCTCATACAGGATGACAGTCACCTGCGACCTGACGGAGGACAGAGAGACCACACCTCACACAGCAGGTGTCTGCTGACTGTAGAAGTGAACAGTGGAGGAGTGAAGGATGGGTATGCCCGCGTGTGAGGGAGCCAGCGAGCCAGTGCCTGTGTGTGCATGAGCGAGCGAGAGCTGGGGGAGGGGATGGACAGATGGGCGGATGGACGCACGGACAGAAGAACTGACGGAAGGGCAGATGAACTGAAGCATGGATGGACAGACGGTAAATGGAGAGAGGGAGGGAGCAACCCGATGAACTGCTCAAGGGGCAGGTTGTGGAGTTCTGTGGAGCCCAACTCCCACTCCAGAGCCAGCCCTGCCCAACTGTGAACTGTCACAGCTGCACACGTGCCCCTTACGTGGAATACGGGACACGCTATGTGATTCGCATCCGAGACACAGGAGTGTCCACCTGGGCGCCTCACGTAGCCACGCGTGCGTGACGGTACGGAAGGGCATGTTCTGCGTCCCCGGGCAGGCGGGGCGCAGTCACGTGCCTGCGGTCGTCAGGGTTCGCACGATCATGTGTGCATGCTATGCACACATGCGCTTGCTCCTTGCACACGGGTGTATGTGTTTATTCCTAGCATTCACGCCAGGGACGGGGCCAAGCCCAGCACACACACACATCTGTCTGAGGGCTGAGATGGGAGAGCTGGTCCTGACACATACCTGTCTTTGAACCCCCGGATGACCTTCTGGAGGAGGATGACTCTGTCCGTGATGGCCTTGTCCCGCTCCACCTCCAGCAGCATGTCGTGGTGGTCCTGGAGGGCAGAGCTCCTGAGCTGCACCCCCACCCTCCTCTCAGGGCCCCCAGCTCAGTCCCGGGCTGAAGCTGCCTCACACAGGCCCTCCTTCCTTCCCTTGTCCCCCATGCCTCCCAGGGCCACGGGGACAGACTCGGCTTGTGGCTGTCTCCCAGAGAGGGGGGACAAATGGCACAAGAGGAGCCTAATCTGACTGGATGGGTCAGAGGCCCCACCATTCACACACCGGCTTCATCCCTATGGCCATCTCTGCCCAAGCCCCCACTTTGCTCAATGTCTCTGTTACATGGGTCCTTGACCTGTGCCCTGCCATTTCTCTCCTGGCCTCTGTCACTCCTGCTCCGGGCCTCCTTTAGGGGGAGGAACCCCCCTAAAACATGAATCTGATGGTGACCTTAAAGTGACTCCCCTAGTTCCCGGGGTCAAGCCCGGTCTCCCGCCTGGTACTCAGGTCTTCCAGAACCCAGGCCCTGCTGACTTCCCTAGGCCTCTCTTCTTCTCACTCCAGTTAGACAAAACCTCCTCATACCGTCAACAGAGATGAACGGAATGTCTACAGGCGCCAACACAGTGCTAAGTGCTGGGTGGAGGGGAGCTGCTGTGAACCAGGCAGACAGGGGCCCTGCCCTGGGGAGGCAGAGCCACCCCCATCCGCTAATCCCAGACCACATCACCATGGACAGAGCCTAGCAGAGCAGCAGCTCAGCCAAGGCCGTCTGAATGAATGAATGAATGAATGAGAAGTAGATGTCTGGGCTCTCGAAATGACACCGCGTTTCTGGAGAGCCCAGGGAGGTGAGGATGGGGACAAGGGTGGTCCTCAGAGCTCTCTGGCACTGGATACCGTCCTGCTGCCTGCCTTTGCTCCCTTCCCCACACAGACTAGAGGCCCTGCTCTCCACTCCAGGTCAGTGCGCCACCTGGGCAACTGGCTTCTCCTCCCTGAGCCTCTGAAATGGGCGTGACAGTCCTACGTCCCAGGGCCGCTGTGAGGACTAAACAAGATTCTGGATAAAAAGCCCCACCTGGACCTGGCACAAAGAACACTCTTGGCAGATGGCAGTAGTGATCTGAGCAGGCCGGAGATAGAGGACATGTGTTCTTGACAAGGAAATGAAGGCCTGGGGAGATGAAGGGACTGGCCCATGGCCCCTCAGCCAGGGAAGAATTAGACTCCACCCCAGATTCCCTCCAGCTCTGGGCCGGCTCCCCTCTTCCCTCCCTCCCGCAGCTGTTATCCCCAACGGCCAGGGCCCCACCCACCCACCAGAGGAAGGAGCCCTGCCCATTGCCCAGGATAGCGGAAATGGAAATGGGGAAGAAAGGCAGGCAGGGAGCTCATACTATCCCTGCTGCAGCTGCCGGGGCCACCGCCAATTCCCAGCAAGCTCTACTCCAAGGCCAAGACACCACATGGCCCAGCTTCCTGCTCCCAGCCCTGCCCCCTCCCCAACTGCCCCATCCTGAAGTCCAGCCCCATGGAGCTCCAGGTGCTGCTCAGGGAGGGTGGGAACAGGCCCCTGTAGAGGACAGAGGAAGGGGGCAGCATGTGGCCTACCACAGCCCAGATGAACCCCGCCTGGCCAGAAATCACAGGAGGGGGCCTAAAGATACACTCAAGAGCCCTCCCACCCCCTCCCCCCAACACATCCCATTTTTACAGATGGGAAAATAAGGCTCAGAAAGGGCCAATGAGCTGCCCAAAATTCCAGGGCAGATGACCAACCACAGGGTCCTGACCTCACCCCCCAGATCACAGATGCTCTTAAAACCAGTCCCCCTCCCTATCACAGACCGCAGGGCAGGAAGACCACAGAGGCCCAGCACCGACCTCCTGATGCTGCAGCTTCTCTGCAGAGGCCCCTAGGACCCCAACCTCCCTGTGACAGGGAAATCACAGATCCTCAAGCCCGCCAGAGACAGAGGCTATGCTCACCTTCAGGAAGATCTTGGTTTTGCCAATCTGCCAATCATCGTGGGTGCCCAGCACAGCCTCAGCCATGCGCTGGCACGTCCCCCGAAGGTCGTCCTAGGGGGTGCACAAGGAAATGGGCAGCCCCACCCGTGAGAAGGTCCCCTGAGTGTCCCTCCCAAGGCCAGGGGGCAGGACTCTGGCTCCAGCTCTGCCCCTGCCATGCCGTGTGTCCCTGGCCGGGTCCTGCCTTCTCTGACCCTCAGTTTTCTCCTTAGCTGGGCCAGATGATTGCAAAACCGTCTCCACGGCTAACGCCCCAGGCCCCACTGGGCAGCCCTGGCCTCGTCCACTACACCACACGCGTGAAGGCCATGCCAGTGGAGCACAGCGATCCAAGCCCTTGGAAGCCCTCTGTTGGCTCCTCCCTGACTTTCCCAGCCATATGGGAGGTGGCCGAGCTAAGGTCGAGCCCAGCACACGGTCCCCATGAGAAAACCAGGGCCCGGCCCAGGCCAGAGCTGGGACTGTCCCTCCTGCCGTCTCTGTCCCCAGCCCTGTACCTGCTTGTAGGCGGGCTTCACCCCGGGCTGCAGCACCCGGTAGCGCTCCACGAACTGCACGAAGCTGTAGCGGATGGGGTAGCCCGCCCGGCGGATCCGGATGGTCTCCATCATCCCTGAGTACCGCAGCTGGCGCACACACAGGGGCCGGTCGAACCGCTGCCAGGCACGGAGCCAAGGGCATCAGCGCTGGAGGCCCCTGCTGGGAGCTCAGCCCCGCTCTGCATTTCCCCAGCCACACAGCGGAAGAGCAGCAAGGCAGACTGAACCCAGACCTGCCGCTCAAACTTACTTAGCGGCACGGAATGACACCCTCACACGGGGCAAGCTGCATGCTTTGGGGGCACAGAGGAGAAACAGCTTAACTCCCCTTGGGATATCTTGAGGGGGCTTCATGGAGGAGGCGGCCTTGGCTCTAACCCTGTCAGGAGAAAGGGCGCTGGAGGAGGCAGGGGGCACATGGGCAAAAGTGTGGAAGCCTAAAGCGCAGGGCACGTTCGGGGACTTGATGGGGACTGAGGAGGCTAATGCACGTCGAGGTCATGGTTGTGCAGGTGTTGGGCGCTTGTACAACCCCAGGGAGTGCCCTTCATATCACAGCCACAGTACATTTGTAGCTCTTCCAACAACTTTCTGGCCACTGGCGGTAAAATGCCTTAAGGAAGAGACAATTTTCCTCATGGGCACAGAGTTGTTTTTGTGATGGCAGCAGGTATGGAGGGACTGGAGAGGGCCTCAGAGGCCAGGCTGGGGAGGCAGCAGGGAGTAACCAGCGACCATTTGAGACCCACTGGCTCTCACTGCAGTCAGGGGGGGGACTGGTGCAAAGAGACAGGAGACCAATGAGAAGGTCCTGCTGCTAAGGTTCAGGCAATAGATGCCGAGGTCTGGGCCCAGAGAAGGTTCTGGAAGCATCTGAGATCAGGAGAGAGGGTACCCAACTACCTTGGCAGGGTCCTGGCCTCCTTCCCCCCAGACCTCTTGCCCTAGAGGGTGAGCTAGAACCCTCTGTAACCCTCATACCCCTGCAGACCCAGTCCTGGGCCCCATGGGGGACAGGCCAGCCCACTCTGGAAATGTTTTCAGGCTGGGGGCAGGGCCAGCACACAGCTGGCTGGCTTCCGACACCTGTTTCCTCTCCCTCCAGGCACTTTCCCTGGCCCAGCCCTGGCCTCCCTCCTTCCGTCCCTCCTCCCCAGACCGGCCTCTGGGAAGAGCTCTGTGGTAAACAACACCTCCCAGAGCTGTGGAAAGAAAGGGCCCAAATGAGGGATGGCCCCGGCTTCCAGCTTCTAGCCTCAAGCCCCTCAATCTCCGGGTCTGCAGTCACACATCTCAAATGTGGAATCATTATGGTCGGTCCCTCCTTCGGGTCCCTCCTTCCCAGGCTGTTGGGAAGGTGGAATAGGGCTGTGGAGAGACTCTGGCCCTGTTGGGCACACAGTAAAGGCCCAATCAATGTTATTCAGCAGAGTCAAAAAAGGAAAACATCCCCCAGCGAGTCAGAGGAATCTGGGAAGGCTTCGAGGAGGAGGTAGTGGTTGGCTGGCTGGAAAGAGAGGGGCTTTCAAATTCAGGGCCACAGCAAGAAGCACAGCTGACTCCAGTGCCAGGCAGCCTGCATGCATATTGCATGAAATGCCCCCCGGGGAGGTAAGCCCAGCTTAAAGGCGGTAGAGTCAGGATTTGAACCTGCATGGAGCCCACTGCAGGCAAGGCTCTTTCCAGGGCACCTGCTACCTCCAATAAGTTGGAACTGGTTCTATAAGCCCCTCAGGTGCCCCGCCATTCCCCAAAGAAGACAAAGTCTCAGCCCAGCCCGCACCCTGCCCGTTGGCCGGGCGCCTCCACCTGCCCCAGGCTGGGCCCTGGCTGGCTGGCCCAGGGACCAGGGCCACTTACCATGGGCTTCTTGAACTCATTGGGCTTGATGCAGCGCACGAAGAAGGGCTGGCAGGCGCCCAGTGTGCGCATCAGCAGCTCCAGCGACCGCTTGAACTGGCTGCTGAGTGTTGGCGAGCGCTTCCTGGTCTCGGCGCCCTGGGGGGACGGACCACAGGGATGGGAGGGGCTGACCTGTGCCCCCCATCCCTCCAGGAAGGGAAGCAGCAGGCTTCGGGCCTGAGGGGGAGCTGCCCCCGGGAAGCAGGCTAGCAAGGGTTTTTCTGTGACTGGGGTTTTCCTGTGACTGGCCTCATCTGGGCTGGTGCTGGACCTCAGATGCACCCCTTGGGTCACTGCCTGGGACCTGGGTCTGGAGGAGGGCTACACGGGAAGTGGGGCCCCCCTCACCCACCCCCGGCTTGCTGGAATACTCTGGGCAAGGGCCAGCCCCTCT
This sequence comes from Zalophus californianus, assembly GCF_009762305.2. NCBI lineage: Eukaryota > Metazoa > Chordata > Mammalia > Carnivora > Otariidae > Zalophus > Zalophus californianus. The sequence continues at coordinate 55,129,155 of NC_045605.1, forward strand.
CAGTCTCCACTCTGCCATGCTGGGAATTAATGAGGAGCTGAACTTGGTCACCTTGAGACACTGAGGTCCGCTCTAGAGAGGGGTCCGACAGACCTCCATTCAGACCCCGGCCCCACCACCTCCTAACTATGTGATCTTGCACAGCTCACTAAACAGCCCTGAGCCTCTTTCCTAAACGGGAACACTGCCACCTCACTAGCCGACAGGGCTCTGACGAGGGTGGGCACAGAGTAGGCCTCAGTAAACAGCAGTCTGGGAACCCGTGTGTGTGCCGGGGTGGGGGGTGCTGTCTGTGCCCTCTCCCTTCCCTGGGGGATGAGCCCGTCAGCAGCAGGCCCAGATCAGCCTCCTGAGAAGGCACACAGCTGGCCTCCCACCAGGTGGCCCTGAGGCCCAGAGGCTCTGAGCCAGACCGGCCAGCCGCTATCTGGGTGAGCCGGCTAGCACCCCATCTCCTGTCGGGGTCCCCATCTCAGAATGCTGTGAAATGAGGCAGGGGTGCTAGGGGAGGGCCTGGTCCACAAACAGGAAGTAGAACATCTCAGACCAACCCTGCGAGACTAGACCTAGAAATCAGACTCAATTCCAAAGTATTTTGATGTTATTTCCCTGCCAGCTTCGTCTGTGTGAGAATTTATCAGTGAACTTGATTATTATTGGAAGATTTTGTATTTTAAACGAGACCTAATTTTATCTGATATCCCGTAGCACACTACCAGCCAGGTGGGCAGGTGTAGGGGTGTGAGGTGTGTGGCGGAGGCAGAGGTGTGAAACACGTAGAAAAGTTAGACCATACACCCCAGGCGGAAATGGAACTTGCCAGGAAACCGCAAACACTTGCTAGTCTGAGATGTGTCCGGTCTCTGTGTTAGTGTCATTTGGCACATATTCTAGGATTTGCCAGGGAAGCTGGGGAGTGTCTGCATCGGGGTAGGGTCGATGTCAAGTCTCTGACCCCCATGACCGTCCCAGAACCTGATCCAGCCACAGCAGCGGGCAACCCGCAGCTCGCACGGGGAGCTGGCCAGTTTGGGCTTCACTCTGCCTGCGTTAGAGCCTCGCCCCAAGCACACACACCCCACAGACACTGACACACACACACACACACACACACACCCCATACAGCACATACACAACACAAACTTTTCTTTGGTTTCTATCAACACTCCGGAACTACTTCTGTCTGTCTGTCTGTCTGTCTTCCGTGCTGGGCCGTGAGCCTAGTAAGGACAGGCAGGTCTGCCTTGTTTTTGGCGGGGACCCAGGGCCTGGCACACTAACAATCAGCAAAACTTCGCACAACTGGCTCCTGGCATCCGTGGGCCCCCGGAAACATCCACTTCCCGACCGCCCCTTCCATACTCTAAGAACTGCCCCCAACTCCTCTTCTTTCATATCCAATATTGGTCTTACGGGTTCTACCTCCCTGCTTCTGTCCCCCACACTCCACACCTCCCTCCACTCCACAATTGACCCGGCAGCCCGGGGAAAACAGTCAAAACACAAATCCAGGCCACTCCACCCAACACGCTCAGAGCCCCTGCAATGGCTCCCAGGTTCACTCCTCGTGAACACCGACGTCCCCGCCAGGACGGACAAGGTCCTGCAGGATCGGTCTCTCAGCGCTTCTAGCCACCCCCGCCTCGTGCTCTCCACGGGGCCCCAGGCCGGCCCGAAGGCTTTGCACTGGCTGTTCGTCCTCCAGATGCACATGGCTGGCTCTGTGACCTCCTTATCAACTTCCCGTGGTCCCCCTATTCGACATTGCAAAGCCCCACCTTGGGCATTTCTCCCTCCTCAATTTCTCTCCATCTTATGTATCACCGGCTGACATACTATGTTTTCTACTTATTTATCTGCTTATTAGTGACTTCTCCCCTCTGCCTGAACATAAGCTCCATGAGGACAGAGGCTGTTTTCGGTTTTGCCCACTGCTCTGTCCCCAGGACGCAGGCCGATGTCTGGCACGGAATGGGCACCCTGTTCCCCTTTGTGTCTGAGTGCAGGAGCGCGGAAGGGGCACTACTCTCACCTCCTGGCCCCTGGGGTTTCTGATTCGGTTTTATTTCACTGAGGGGAATGGTGGTCCTTTCTGATATTTATTGGTTTCTGGGAGACTCTGCAGACATTTGGAAATGGGGTAAAGGCGGGAGTAGAAAGTCCAGAGCTCAGTGTTAAACTCCCCAGAAGGGATCTGAGGGGCAGACACCTGAGCGGGACGTGCGTGGGGCTGGGGAGACACAGGCATAGAGCATGAACAAGAGTCCCATGGACTCAGGGCCTGGGGACGTGACTGGGGTTAGACATTAATCGGGGGGCTCGACGACCTGGAAGAACCGCGGTCCCCATGGCTCGGCTGGTCCCTCCAGCAGCACTGGCTGGGGTGGGGCTGCCCAGGGCCGCCTCAGGAGGCAGACACTAGAGTCAAAGGATGGAAGTTTGCGGGTTGGAGAGAGGCAGAGGATGCAGGTTCGGATCGCTGGAAGGAGGGGGTGTGGGCTTCCACCCTGAGATAAAGCACTATCGTCAATAAACTGTGACTAAATACTTCACGCTTCACCAAACTGATTTCTAGGTCCCTCTAACAGAGCTAGCATGCTTCCAGCAGTCCCAACACAGGTTTTCTTTCCGAGGGGCGGTGCTCACAGAGACAAAGCTGGGGCTTGCAAAGCTTCCCCTTAGCCCTCGCTTATGTGTGACTTTGGACAAGTTCCCCTACCTCCCTGACACAGACCTGGCTCAAAGTCCCGTGTGTCACAAACAGTGTGACCGTAAGTCTGCACCTTGGCCTCTCTGGGCCCCAGCTTCTCTGCCGGTAACGTGGGGACCACGCTAACTACTCACAGGGGTGCTGTGAGGAGTGAGGGAGGTGAGAAAGGTAAGTGGCCCAGAAAAGAAGATATAATCAAGATCAAGTGCGCACTGTTGTGTTCTAACTCCGTGCTCCAAAACTCCCTCAAGAGCGAGCCATTTCTGGCAACCCCAGGGTCTTTCGCTTGGACCCCTTCACAGTTCCTCAATAAGTGGGTTCTAGGCCCAGGGTCCTTCCTGGGGAAGAAGCCTCAGAACAGCAAGGTTTGTGGAGAGGTCTCCAGATGCCCCCCAGGTGCTCTGGAAAGGGCGGAGAGGGGGCAGGAGGAGAAGACAAGGTTCTGTGATCTTCCAAGACTGCCTCAGGCCAGGAGGAATGGCTGAGCCTGGGAGGGGTAGGCTGGGCTGGGGACCGCAGGAGAAGGGGAAAGAGCGGGGAAGAGTCCAGGCCCACACCTGTCTCCCAAAGCTGCCACCCTGTGACACGTGGGCCTCGGGGTGGGGACTGCCGGGCGCGGGAGCTTCTGGCCCCTGGGGCCCCGCTCTGGCCCCTGCCACACGCTCGCCCGGTCAGCCGCTGGGTCACAGTGTTGGCCTGGGGGCGGGGCCCCAGGCCCAGTCCACGGGCCGAGGGCACAGGCTGCTGTCCACTCACACTCCCTGCCCCCGACATTCCAGGCACCCTGCTCTGCTGTTGTAGCTTTTGTGAACTATGGTTCGGAAGTCCACGAGGCACTGGGCGGCAGGGGGATGCCAGACATGCAGGAAGGAAGGGAGACTCAAGACCAAGTGTGGGAGGACATCGGTACTAGGCAGAGAGGAAACTGAGGGTTGAGAAGAGGAAAAGGAGAGGCAAAGGGATGGCAAAGCTCTGCTACTTGGTGGGGGCGGGGGGGGTGCCGGCACTCTTGGGGCCTAGAGCACCGTGGGAGCCCCGACCTGAAGGTGGTGGTCAGGCACACCACGGATGCTGTTCCAGGGCCCAAGGAGGTCTGGGATACTAGTCCCAGCTCCGGGACACTGTGCCTCAGGGTGAGTCACCCCCCACCTCTGAGCTTCAGACCCCCATCTGCAAAATGCAGAAAATATCACCGCCTCTCCTCTGCAAGGTTGTCAGGGGATCTGACCAAACCCTGGACACAGAGGCGTGTGCCAGAGCCTGGTGGAAGAAGCAGGCCTTGATACCACAGAGAGACTCAGAGAGGCAGCGGACGTGGGAGACCTGGAGTAGAGTCCTGGCTCAGCCCCTGGCTCACGGGACATGCTGGGCAAGTCTTGCCTCTTTATCTAAGACTCAGTTTCCTCCTTTAAGAAACGGAGATACTCACAGTTCACACAATTCCAGAAACAACAAAACAACAACAAAAAACTCAAAACCACTCCACAAACCACTCCACAAAAAAAAAAAAAAAACACACACACACACACACCAAAAAAAAAAAAAAAAAAAGGAAGAAGAAGAAGAAGAAAAGAAAAAGCCGGCCCTTTCCCCAAGCCTCAGAGCCACGGAGGCTGAGGCCATAGCCCAGCCCTGGGGGCCACTGAGGCCTGGCCCGCCATCCACTGGCCCGGGGCTTGGATCTTTTACCTTCACGGAAGCTGCCGACTGGCGGAGAGTGCCCGATGAATAACCACAGAGAAACTATAACAGGAACCACAGTGCAAGGCGAGACAGGGTTGGGGGCAAGGAGAACGTGGTGGGTCAGAAAACAGAGAGCAAAATCCACCGGGGAGAAAGGAGGACCCTCGGGGCAGAGGTCTGGGCGCCCGGGGGCCTGGGGCAGTGCAGGCACCCGGACAGGCACGGAGGGACTCTGTCCTCCCCGTGAGTCCCTCTGAGCGCCCTTCAGGAAGCCCTGGGACAGGAGGAAAATAGGAAATGAAGAGGCATACAATCATGCAGGAAACCAGGCTGCCAGACTACCACTCTAGGGACAGAGGAAATGCCAAGGATGGGAAATTCAGCGTGCCCCGTATGGGGCCCAGGTCTGGGGCACCCACCCCTCTGTGTTTGTCTCTCAGAATACCCACATCCATCCGTGTCCTTGAAGCTGGATGTGCTCCCTCCTCCCAGGCTCCCTGTGAGCTGCCAGAGGTCCAGCCGGGGGGCCCTCCGTGGTAAACTGTGTCCTGATCAGGCTGTGCTCTCTGACCTCTCATGGCACCCTTCTCCGGGCCGGGCCCCATCCCCCGCCCAAGTCACTGCAGCAAGAGGACCAGACGGGAGGACTGTGGAGGCCCCCCGGCCTCCTCCAGGAACCACAGCGAAGCACTGTCCTCACTCTGCGGCCAGAGGAGCTCAGCCGAAGCTGCTGGACACGAGTGAGCCTAGGCACGGGCCCGGCTTCTGGGGGCCCTTCCTGCCCAGTAGAGACCCCGCCCCGACGTTACCATGGCGACGTCAGCCTGGAAGATCTGCTTGATGAACTTGTTTCTGGAGGAGTGGACCAGCTGGATGATGTCTCCATGCAGGGTGTCCCGGTTCTTCTCCAGGAAGCCTGGGCAGTGGCAAGAAGCAGTCAGTCACACCTCGAGAGCTCGGGCAGCCTCTGCCTGACAAGACATCCGCTCCCCAAATCCACAGCGTCTGAGCCAGGAAGACCCTCAAACTTCGCTTAGTTCAACCACATCCACTTTACAGCGGACAGAGCAGCTTGCCCGAGATGACAGAGAAAGCGAGGGGCAGAGCCAGAACTGGAGCTGCAGCTCCCTCCCCCCCCACGGCCCCCCCATCCAGACCTGTTCGGAGAAAAGGGCCGGAGGCCTCAGCCCCGGGGAGGGCAGGGCTGCCTTCCTCGGGGAGCCACCCAGTGCCTGCAATGCCAGCCTTAGTCTTTTGAATAAAGGCATCAGAAGCCCCCGTTGAGTGTGTCACCTGGCAGAGAATACGTGTTGGGCTAGTACAGCTGAGAGCAGGGCGCCTGGGTGGCTCAGTTGGTTAAGCGACTGCCTTCGGCTCAGGTCATGATCCTGGAGTCCCGGGATCGAGTCCCGCATCGGGCTCCCTGCTCAGCGGGGAGTCTGCTTCTCCCTCGGACCCTCCCCCCTCTCATGCTCTCTAGTTCATTCTCTCTCTCAAATAAATAACATCTTAGTACAGCTAAGAGTAAAGGAATTTAAAATACCTTGTTCTTGAGCAGTGTGTTATGTTCTACAAAGTGCCCTCGGAGCACTGATGCTCACGACTCCCCCTCTATCTAGGGGGTGGGCAAGGATTATCTTTCCCCATCCCACAGGGGAGGAAACCAACGCTCAGAGAAGCTGAGCAAGCTGCCTAACATCACACAGCAAGCCATGGGCAGAATTGAGACTTGAACCTAGATGCCCGGCACCAGCCCAGGGAGGCTCCTCTGCACCTCACAGACCCCCCAAGAGGCCGGCCATTCCCAGGGACTGAGGAGTTAGGAACTGGTTAATGGCGGGGCGCCAGTTGGGGGGGGGGTGTCTTGCTAGGGTGGGGCAGAAGACAGAGTGGCCAAGGGCTGGGGAGGCCTGATGAGGAAGAACACCGCAGAGAAGCAGCACCCTTTCCCCCAGGACTCAGGCTGCCCGGGCTTGTGGACAGCATAGAGACCCAGCACTGGGCTGCCCACCTGGTATCTGGGGACGGGGGAGTGCCAGGAGGCACCCAGCAGTGCAAGGGTGGGTTTTGGAGTTGGGATGGAATTGTGGGCTCTAATCAAAAGTCTACAACAGACTCACTCTGGGACCCTAGGATGGTCCCCTTCTGGCCCTCAGCTTCCTCATATGTCACATGGGAATGACGGTACCCCTAAACCCTTGCTTTGCTTCAGATCACCTAACACCACCTGATTCATAAATAAAATGCTGAATTAAAACAGTACTTTGTGAGCCAGAAAATGCTAACAGAATTGTTGAAAGCAGCTCAAAACTGGTTAGCGACCTTAGGCAAGTCATTTCCCTCTCTAAGCCTCAGTTTCAAATCCAGAAAGTAGATAAAGCCTTATGTTCCCTCCAGATCTAACATCCTATAGTTTTATAACTTTGTGCAGAGTCCACTCAATTTTCCCATCTGTATCCTCAGCAACAGCATGAGGCCTGATACAATCCTCTGTTATTCCTAAGAACAGATACATTGGTTTGTCCGAAAGTCCTTCAGACTTAATGTTGGCTTCCTTCTTTCTAACAGCAAGGTTGGATCTCACAATCTAATAGTTGCGGGAGGGCTGGGCAGGCTTCAGATTCCATCCCTGCAGCATGGCTCACTGATACACTGTCAGCCTTCTGGACAATTAAACAAGGAAGTACGAAACCAATGGCTCTTTGCTCGTTTGTTTTGAATTTCCTTGGCCTTCGACTGCAGGAGAAACCCTTGGAGGCTGAACACAAGAGTTCAATATAGAGACACACGCGACAGCTGATGCCCATCCAAGGCAGCACTTTAGACCAGGGTGGTGGGGGCCGAGTCGCAAGGGCAGTCTGCAAGAATTCCAAGTAGGGTAACCCTGACTCTCTTCTTCACCTCTAGCTTGTAAAATGAACCCAACTGCACATCCCAGAAGCATGGAGGATGCATCCCCTTCAATGCTCACACTTGGTCTTGTTGCTGAGAGAGGCTTAGTGGGTCACGGGACTGGTTCTAGGCCTGGCTTGGCACCTAACAGGCAATGTCATGGAAAGACAGAAACTTTCCCTTTTGAGCCTCAGCTTCCCCATTTGTACACAGGAGCACTGAGCCCACCCAAAAGAATGGAAAGCAGGGACTCAGATATTTGTAAACCCATATTCATGGAAGCACTATCCACGGTAGCTAAAAGGTAGAAACAACCCAACTGTGCATCAAGAGATGAATGAATAATATATATATGAAATTCTGACACCTGCTACAACGTGGATGAACTTTGAGGACGTTAGGCTGAGTTAAATAAGCCAGACATGACAGGACAGATACTGTACAATTGCACCTATATGAGGTCCCTTGACTAGTCAGATATATATATACAGAGAGAGAGAAAAAACAGAATAGAGGTTACCAGGGACTGGGGGAAAAGGGAGAATTTTTGCTTACTCAGTACTTATTTGGGGTAATGGATCGGCACTGGAGATGGACAGTGGCCATGGTGGCACAATATAGTGAATGTACTTACTGCCAGTGAATTGTAACCTTAAAAAGTGTTAAAACAGTACATTTTATATTATATATACTTCACCACACTTATTAACATCTCTAAAAGAGGGGCACCCAGAGGTGCCTGGGTGGCTCAGTTGGTTAAGCATCTGCCGTCGGCTCAGGTCCTGGGATGGAGCCCAGCATCAGGCTCCCTGCTCAGCGGGGAGCCTGCTTGTCCCCGCACCCCCTGCCTCCCCACCCCCGCTCAAGCATACTCTCTCTCAAATAAATAAAATCTTTAAAAATAAATTTAAAAATAAAATAAAATCTCTAAAAGAAAGAAAGAGCACTGGGCCCAGTGTTTCCTAAGGCCCCTTCCTGCTCTGTGCTCCAGCCCCCACCCCGTCCCGGGCAAGAGAAGGGCAAGGGCCAGAGAGGGCACAGGCGAAGAGACTGCAGCCCTAGATAGCCCGCTTGTACCTTGGCTCTCGTAGTAGACAACACCTGCAAAGTGGTTGATCCCAAACTGAGTCTCATGGTTGTTCTTGGGGGGGATGTAGTTGGAGTTCAGCTTGTGCTGGGAGTTCAACTTATGCAACATGGTGGTGTCTGTGCCCTGTGGGAACCGATGGCCATGCTCAGCCCCTCTCTGCCCCAGGTCCTCCTGCCCCCGCTGCCCCCGGCCTTCACGCCCCCTCTTCTGTCTTTCTCAAGAGCTCCCTCCCTTTATTTGTATCCCACACAGGAGCTCTCTGGGCCTCCACTTCTCTATCTATTAAGTGGGTGGATTGGAACTACACTACCTTGAGCATTCAGTCCAGTTTAGAAAAATCTATTTCCCACAATGAAACTCATGGAAGCAGTCACTCACTCCCCCACTCGGAGACACATCCCAGGTCTGGAGAACCTGTTCTGTGTCAGCTACATGCTTAGATCTCCATCGTTTGGTCCAGGACCCCGTGGGCTGCAGCTGATCCCCAAATGTCAGATGAATGCACCTGCACTGGCCCCAGAGCCACCCTGAGAGGCACGTATCATTGGTCCCATTTTACAGATGAGGAAAGCTGAGGCTCAGAGCATGAGGGGCTGTTTTGCACAGGCGCCAACAAGGGGCAGGCGCACCTTGGGGAACTTGCTCTCCTCGTCGATGAGGGAAATGATGTTCATGGGCTTGTTGGCGATCATGTCCAGGGCGTCCTGGTTGTCAGTAAACTCGATGTGCAGCCAGTCAATGCTCTCCAGGTCGTATTCCTCTTGCTCCAGCTTGAACACGTGCCGCACGAAGAACTGCTGCAGGTGCTCGTTGGCAAAGTTGATGCAGAGCTGCTCGAAGCTGCAGGGGGCACAGGGGATGGGCGAGGGGCTGAGCAGGCCAGCACGTCCTTGGCCACGCTGTGCCTGGAGCAGGCTGACAGGCAGGCACCAACTCCCTGGCAGAGGGCAAGGGCCAAGGCACTGGGGGGCGGGGGGGGGGCAAGAAGAGGGATACAAAGTAGTCAGGGGAGAGGGGAAGGGGACTGATGAGATTTAGTAAGTGGCCTCCCGAGGGCCAGCATCTCTGAGTCACCAACCCAGTGCTCTCCCAGGTGACACTTCACATATTCATTGTGGGTGTTTGGTTGGAGGTGGGGGACTTTGAGACATCCAAATGTTACAGGAATTGAAGTGACCTGCCAGGGGTCACACAAGTAGGAAGTGGGGCGGGGCGGGGGCCTCCAGCCCCGGGATCCACCGGGGCCTGCTCCTAAGAATGACCGTTCAGGGAGTGTGGGACCCTGAGCGTGGCTCGGCCTCGCCTTGCACCTTGGACACTGGGGTGTGCACGACGGCGTAAGAGCCTTCTCCCCAGCAGCTGGCGGGGCGGGCCGGAAGGGGAGTGAGAGAGCCCACCAGGATGACTGGAGGCAAACTCTCCCACAGCCCAGCGGAGCGTGCTCACAGCCCGCTCAGTGTAGTTTATTATTTTTTTCTTAAGGTTTTTATTTATTTATTGAGAGAGAGAGAATGGTAGAGAGAGAGCCTATGAGAGGGAGGAAGGTTCGAGGGAGAAGCAGACTCCCTGCTGAGCAGGGAGCCCGATGCGGGACTCGATCCCGGGACTCCAGGATCATGACCTGAGCCGAAGGCAGTCACTTAACCAACTGAGCCACCCAGGCGCCCCCACTCAGTGTAGTTTAAAGGCAGAGGTGTGACACCTGTTCTGACCATGTTGTGGAAGAAAATTCCCACAGAGCAGAGCCCCCTGTGGTACCTGTTCACAGCGAAGTTCTCAAACCCAAAGATGTCCAGGAGGCCGATGGACCTGCGAGAGCTCTTCACTGCCTGGGAGGGGGGCTTGTAAATGGCCGCATTGATCTTGTCCACAATCCACACGAAGAGCCGCCCGTAGATGCCCTGAGAGGCGGCTGTGTCAGCCACTGGGCCCACGTGCCCTCCCAAGGAGACAGGCCAGGTCCCCAGACCGTCACGGCTTTGCTCATTCCCTCCTGTGCTGTTTGAAACCCCCTAGTCTTTACTCAAGCTGTTCCCTCTGTCGTGGAGCCCCCTTTCCTGTTGGAACAATTCCTTACTCCTTCTCAAAGCTCTGCCAAGAAGCCTTCCCTAACCTTCCTTTGGGCTCCCATGTCTCCATCCACCTCTGTCTCCCTATCAGCTCTGAACATCTTGAGGGTCCCAGAACCCAGCACAGAACGTGGTGCAGGGCAGGGGCTCAATGGTTGGCAAACTCGTGAGTGTGGAAACCCAACGACTGGGGCCTTCTGCACCTGACCCAGCCCATCTTCAGTATCTTCTTTGGAAAGACCAGAGAGGGTATCCTCTGGGCTGGGAATAGCACAGCAGACCAAGTGCTCCAACAATATGACCCAGCATGAGGCCCACGGGGCTGGAAAGCAGAGCAGGCCGGGGACGGGAGACCTGCGGGGACCGGGGTTGGCAGGGCTCCTGAGGAGCACAACACTCAGCCCCTTGTGGGAGGAACAGAGCTCAGGAGAAGGCAGACTCTTGCTCAGCAGCCGCCCCCCCCCCTCCCCCGCCGCCGCAGAGCCAGCGGCCAGGGCCTGGGTCCAAGGGCAGACAGGGGTCAAGGCCCAGACGTCTTTCTGGTTCCATGGACTACTCAACTCCTGGCTGTATCAACAAGGGGCGGCGCAAGCCCCTCCACAAAGGCCCACCTTGACAAAGGCATCTCGCACATCCAGTGCCTGCTCCCTGCTGAGTGGGGTGGACACAGTCTCCCCGCGGGTGATGAGGGTACGGCTGGTCAGACAGTTCATCAGGTCCGGGGGGTTCACCTGATGGGGCAACATTCGGCTGCTCCCCCAGCCACCCCCTTCCCACTGACCCTCCAGGCCTGGATCAGACCAGTCCCTCCACCGAGAGTGTCCTGCCCCACAGCCCCACAGGCAGATCCTCCCCAGGCACCACACCCCGCCCAGATGTGCCTGGAAGGACTGCTCTCTCCTTAACAGCCTCCTCACTGACCCCCGCCTGTCACCTGGCCCTCCCAGGACTGGCTCAGACTCTGGCTTGACTCATCCCAGTTTTCCAACCCAGGGCAGAGCCTAGTAAGCCTTTGCCGAGAGACTGACACACCGACTCACCCAGGGTCCCCTGCGCCCTACACCATCCCCAGGGGTAGCGGGGCGAGGGCGGCGAGGCTACCGGCCGCCGCGCTCCACTCCTCCTCTGAGACCTGTGCCCAGCACAGATCCTGCACACAGTTCGTTCTCCATATTGAACTTCTAGAACTCTCCCAAGCAGAGCCCCAGCCTCCAGGTTCCCACACGCCCAGCCCCCTGAGAGAAACCGAAGCAGCCATCGGGACAGAAGGCTGGACGCTGACCTCGAGCAGGGATGCGGCTGTAGCCAGGGACGGAGAGAAGAGGACCTCACAGGTGTCCAGGTTTTCAAACGTCCGGGCTGTCACAGCGAGGGGGCGCAGGGTCAGGCAAGCGAGGGTGGGCATGGGGGAGAGGGGCAGGCTAGGAGGGCCCAGCTCTCGGCGGGGGGGGTGGGGGGGCGGTCTTCCTGTCCACTGCTTCTCCAGATCAATGTATATTTGATGGATGTTCTCCCCACGAGCTATGGGCACCGTGAGGTAGGAACCCCGTATGTCCGGCACCCGGCACCATGCCTGGCATCCAAGTGGACACACTGGCCGTCATGGCCCTCTCCCCTCACGCTCCTCCACCCTGGACTCCCAGAGCTCTCGACGGCAGCCCTGGCTCCTATGAAACAGGGTTTGTAGCTGCTGGGACAGAAGCTAAGCCACAACACCCCCCAGACAGCTAGGTGTTGCGCTGCCCATGAACCCAGGGTGGGGTTGGGGCAGGGGTGCACCAGTGGGGCTCCTCACCCTCATACTGCAGGTTGCCCAGGTGCAGGATGGCAGCCAGGAGCTTGGAGATCTCCCAGTTCTCCGTGTCGGTGAACATGAGCACCTTCATGGCCGAGCGGATGTTGGCATACTCCTGGCTGTCCTCCCGGCCCTCACAGGCGATACAGTTACCCTGGCGGGCAGAGGTGGGCGAGTGGGCTCCAAGAGGACATCAGCAAGGCCGTGGGGACCCCCAGAGAGGCAATGGCTGGGCTGAAGGGCCCCCTCTGCCAGGCCAGGCCGGTCTGGGGGGCCAGGCACGGACCTCACTGCGAGAGCACCATGACCTCTCCAGAAAGTCTAGAAAGCTCCTGGCTAGGGCTTTTTAAGAACACATTTCCTACTCGTAGAGACCCTGGATGCCCTTTCTTCCCAAGAGTGAGAGGAGCTGGTCGCTGAGACCAGGCCTGGCCCGTCCCCTAGCCTGGCAGTCACAGCACCCGGGCTCTACTGTGCTCCCACCCCCCGCTGGACACTCTCGCTCAGGGACTTGAAGGCCTCACCCAGGGCAACCAGGGGCAGGCTGGAGCAGGGGGACCCCAGCATGTGTGCCCGTGAACCGTGTTCACGTGCGTGTGTGCGTGTCACCTCCTACAGCTACAGCAAGTATCTGGGAAGGCCTGCACACCTATGACGCCCACATGCCTCGTGTGTCCCTGTGGCCCAGCCCAGCCTGGCTCCAGACAACCAGGCAGGGATTCTCCCCAGGGCTAATGAAGCTGGTCCCCCGCCGAGCCGGCCTGCTGTGCACTCGCACCCCCATTCATCTGATGCTGGGCGGCAGCAACGGCCCTGGGGCCCTCTTCTCCTTGGTGGCCAGGCAACAGCAAGAGGCTGGCACCTGGGCTCCATGCCTAGTTGAGCCCCCGAGGCTGAAGCTGCAACAACCTGAGCCCTCCAATCCTGGGGGGCCTGGCAGAGGTCCCAGGCTTCACGTCCTCAAAAACTGAACTAACACAGCATTTGTGTGCGGGTGGGTCTATGCACATGTACACACGGGCAAGTGTCTACATGTCCCTGGGTCTAGGCTGTCTACGCAGATTGAGGAACATGTGTATCTGCGATGACAATTCATCTAGATGCTTGTGCTGGTGGGACTATGCCCAAGCAGGGGACAGGCCTGACGGCATATATAAGCTCAGAGTGGGTTGGGGCAGGTCAGGGGATGGGGTGGGGGTGGGGGATGCCCCCACAGAGGATCCCACCCACCAGGCCTGGAGCTGGGGAGCGGCTGGGTAGGTTGCCCCTGACCTCGCTGGGATCGGTGTCCCCCTCCCTGGCTGCCCCGCCCGGGCCTCACCATAGCCAAGTAGTTATAGTCTGAGGCCTGGCCCAGGCCCAGCTTCTTCTTCTGATCGGCACTCATGCCCTCCAGCATGCAATAGAACACATGGTAGTTTCGTTCATCGGAGGCCTGCAAACGCGGGCACAAGGTGTTGGGGGATAAAGGCAGGGGAGGCATCAGCAACCCGACAATCAAGATGAAACGCGGTTTACTATCTTAACAAACGACTTTGATCCAAAAGCCCCTGTGGGCAAGTTTCATGGCGGGAATTCAGGCACCGCGGTGAGCAGGCAGTGGCATAGGACAATCCAGACCGTGCGGCCCCCACCCGCACCCGAGGCTGGGGGTCCTGGGCAGGTCCGGCTCTGCCCTGGGCTTGGGCCCACCTGGCGACAGACACGGGACTTCTCCAGCAGGTACTGCTCGATCTTGGCGCCCTCGATGGCACCCCGCTTGTTGAAGTGGATATCGATGTACTTCCCAAAGCGGCTTGAGTTGTCATTGCGGATGGTCTTGGCATTCCCAAACGCTTCGGGGTAGGGAGAGGGTCATGGGCAAGGTCAGCCCCCGCCCAGCCCCCCGAGCACCACTCTTAGAGCCCTGGCCCTACCTTCCAGGATGGGGGTGGCTTCCAGCACCTGCTGCTCGATCCACGAGTGTTGCCCGCTGATGGCCGCCAGGAACTGCAGGATCAGCTTGGTGCTCTCGGTCTTCCCTGCCCCAGACTCCCCGCTGCAGAGGAGACCCAGAGAGAGGCAGGGCCCATCACAATCTGCATGGGCCTCTCCCTATGGGGCTTCAGCCCAAGCTGCTTCTCCCACCTGCACCTTCCCCACTCCCCAATCTGTGAAATAGGCCGACAGTATGGACCTTTCAGGGACGGAAAAGGCTCCAGGAGCTCAGGGCTCTGCCAAGGCCAAAGGTACTTTCCTTCCCCTTCATTTAGACACACACACACACACACACACACACACACACACACACACACACACACACACACACACTGCCCTGGTCCGCACCTGCCATAGAGCATGGCATATATTGACACTAGATCAATGCTTTGTCCTAATACCCTCTGCCCAAGAGAGAAGAGGGGACTGAAATGTCACTTGACTCTAACTTAACAGGAACCAGTAATAAACAAAGTTGGCCTCAAAAGCTAACAAGAACTTGCGCAGCATTAATAGAGATGTAAGGCCTGGGAAAGGGGAGGGGATTCTCTACATGATGAGGCATTAGCAGGAACACAAAGCTGAAGCTCTAGGGGCTAAGCCTGGAGCTCTGATCTGGTGCTGGGCCGCCCACCTGATGATGCAGCACTGGTCACGGCTGTTGCGCTTCATGTTGAAATAGCAATTATCGGCAATGGCAAAGATGTGGGGGGGCATCTCCCCAATCTTCTTGTTGGTATACTGGCGGATATGCTCTGGTGAGTAGATGGAGAGCAGCTGGTAGGGGTTCACAGCCACCAGGATGGAGCCTGTGTATGTCTGTGGGCAAAAACGGATGAGGAACTTGCCACTTCCCATGTGGGAGGCTCAGACTCTAGAAAGTTCTCAGACTCTGCCCTGCTCCATTCCTCTGGAAGGGACAGCAGTGGCTTTGGAGTCACGTGGACCCAGGGTCCGAATCCTGCCTCTGTGAGAGCTGGGGGTGGGGCCTTCAAACTAGCACTGGGCCTGGGTTGGAGTACGTGCTCAGTGAGGTTTGATGAAGGGAGGAAGGAAGTGGGGAGAGGGGGAGGGTCTCTAAGCTTCCATTTCCTTACCTTTATCTGTTAAATGGATATAATGTGACTGTTTCTAAAGATGAGGAGACGGTAGACTTTAAAAGTCATAGCACACTGTAGGGGTGCTATGCTGGGTCCCACTTTTGCCTCCAAGCACACTGTAGGGGTGCTCAAATGCTGGGTCCCACTTTTGCCTCCAAGCCCTGTATCCCAGAGGTTTGGAGTAATATTCATAAACCAGACCACTCCCAAGCAGAGGCTGGGTTGGTCCAGGGCGAGTAGAACCAAGCCATAAAATGCTGAAGGGGCTGGGGCATGTGGTTTGGGGGCTGGGCAGGCCCCAGTGTCTGCAGCACAGCCCCAGGGCAGAGGGGCCCCTGTGTTCTGGGGGACAGGGCACCTCCAGCCATCCTGGCCAGCACAGGTCCAGGGGCCCAGTACACCTCAGATAAACTTCTAGGGGGCTTTCTCTTCTTGGGCTCCTCTGTTAATGCACAAGCTTTCCTGCTGTGAGCCTGGGGCCTTGCCACACAGGGGCCAACACTATCTGGCCCTCCTACCACCAGGCACCAGGGTTACTGCTCCCTCCGCCAGCCCCTCCCCACCCCAGCTTGAAAAGGTCAGGCGCAGCCTGTAATTGGTGAGGGATGGATGGGCATCTGGGCCTGGAGAGACTGAAAAAAGATGTGACCACACAGAGGAAGCAACAGCCGTGTCCACTGCCTCCCACCAAGGGCATAGAGCATCACCCCAGAGCCAAAGCCATGCCCAGCAGCCTCGGCCCAAGGTGGCCTTGCTGGGAAAGTGCTGCCGCCAGCACCACATTCCAGGGGAAAGGCCCAAACTAGGGCCAGCTGTGGCCGTGCAAAACAGCCGTGGGCTCGGCAACCCAGCCCCGGCTCTGCCCGTCCCGCCATTTACCACCCTGCTCTGGGCCCCGGGGGATGCTCCTCGGCCACCCGGGCTCTTCCTCCAAGCAGCCCATGCCAGAGGCAGCTGAGCCTGATGGTGCTGACCTCCTGACTGTGTGCAAAAGCCCAAGCAGGGAGAGGTGCGGTGGGATGGGGATGCAGGCTGCTGGGAGCGGCCGGGCCGAGCGCAGACTGAGAGCTGGAACCAGCTCTCCCATACTCACCCGCCCTCCACAGTTGGTCTGAGGTTGGAAAGTGGGGAACAGGAGAAGAGGGAGCTGGTCAGTGGGGAATGGGACAGAAGGAGATTCTCCACCATCAACACCCCACACAGCCCAGGGCTGGGCTAATTTCTCAGATCAGAAACCACGAAACGCCAGCCCCAGGGTACCTCGGCCCCATGACCTACAGCTCAGCCCTGCCTGGCTATGGGACCCAGCTGGCCCCCCGTCCCCACGGGAGGGAGTCAGCCCCAAAGAACGTCTTTTCGGCAGATCGCTTTGCTTGTCTACACCTCAGTTTGATCATCTGTAAAAGGGGGACAGTTAGCACACACACCTCTCCCCCAGGGTTATGTGAACACTGAAGGGCATAGCCCTCGGCATGTGCCTGGTTACAGAGTAGTTGTCCTGATGTGCCACCTTCCTTAATAAAGTGACACCGAACCACCTGGTCTATGATTACCATGTGGCATGAGGTGGGCTCCGTGCAGTCATTCAAGGACCCTCCACAGAAATTGGCGGGGAGGCCGACAGCCACATCCTGGGGGCCAGGGAGGGAAAGCTTGGGCTGTGGGAGGCAGGTGGGGGTGAAGGGAGAGGGGGCGTGAAGGCTGGTCAGTGGGAATCAAGCACGGAGGCGTGAAAGGGCATGGCATTTGGAAGGTCTCCTGGAGAAAGGTCATTTTGGCAGCTGTGAGAGGATGAGTGGTTGTCCCGGAGGCTGGTGGTAAAGACACCACTTGAGACCTAATGAGCCAGTCAACGGGGGCGGTTGGAGCCAGACAGGGGTGGCCCTGGGAGCAGGCTCGGCGGCCACGTGCAGGGCCAGGCAGTGCCAGAGAGGATGCACTGAGAAAAACTGCGGGAAGCCTTCCTGGGCCGGGGCCTGGACCCTGCTCCCGGGGCAGAAGGGCAGGAGTACACACCTACCCGTTGGATGCCTTGCTGGGCGCAGGAGCCCGTGCTCCTCAGCAGGCCGCTGTGAGGGCTTATATGGCCCTTTCCAGTTGGGCAAACTCAGCCTCTGGGAAGCAGAGGGACTCCAAGATCTCACGCCAGAGAAGCAGGGGGCTGAATAAAGGGGGGGGGGTGCTGGCACCCAAGCCCAGGCCTTGCCTCCCCACGTAGGCTTACCCAAACCCCAGGAATTTTCCCGGGGGGACGGTGGAGCTGGTAGCGGGGGAGTGAAGAAGGGAGGGGCTTGGCCACCACGGGCAAGGAGGCCCAGGCCCGTCCTGCCCCTGTCCGGGCCTCAGCCCCTGTCCGTCCCCCAAGGCTCTTGGCACCGCTCCCTGAGCCCCTCTGGCCCTCTCTCTCTCTCTCTCTCCAAGGGTCCATGGGCTCAGGGGGTTCATGCCCAGCTGCCCAGCACAGGCCTCCTGCTCAAGCCTCCAGGAAGAAAGCCTGTCTTCGGGGCCATAGGCTGGGGAGAGATAAGGGCTATTCCCAAGCCAAGGACACAGCACACGTGGGCCCTAGGGGCCCCAAGTCCCCAGGCGGAGTTCTGAGGACCTCTCCGGAGCCAGAGACACGCTCCAGGAGATGTGACAGGAATGGCTCCACCTCTGCCAGGAAGCGTCCAAGCCTGCCAGCCCTGGGGCCTCTCCCTTAGCAGGCAATGGAGACCAAGACACATCCGGGGGCACACACACCTTCTCAGAGCCACAGAGGTGCTCACCCAGGAAGTCTCCCCATTGTGCCAGAGGGAAGGCTGAGACCAGAGGAGAGAGGGACTCCCCAAAGGCCATCTGCCAAGACTTGGACCCAGGCCTCCCATACTAGGGCTCCAGTCCCTGTTCAGCGTCAGGGAGCACTGGATCCCCACCGGCCCTGCTACTTGCTCCCTGCAGGACCCAAGGAGGACACCTGGCCTCTGAGACCACCCAACCAGGGGGTGCTAGGTGTCCTCTGAGGGCCCTCCCACATTGGGGGTGTCCGGGGCTGATTTGTGGCTCTGGGGTGCTGTCCCACAGGCTCCTAGGGGCAGGCTAGCTGCAGCGGGCAAGCCCAAGGCAGACAGTCAGGGACAGAGCATCGCCCAGCCCAGGAAATACTGGGTACTTGGGGCTGTGCCCGGGGTAACCCAAGCCACAAAGTGACCAGGGGTTGCCATGGTTAGGGACAGGTATGGTTTCTGGGTGGGACAGAGGCCTGGTTGCTTCTTCAAAGCTCTAGTCCTATCCCATCCACCCATCAAAGAATCAGAGAGTGAGCGAGTTGAAACCTTGAACAGGGCAATCCTTGAACAGAAGGGCTCCCTAGACCAACTGACACCCAGAATCCCAGGCTCATAGACCAACCGAACTGGGGACCCACCAGGTGCTTCCTGAACAAGAAGGCCACATAGGCACCTCATCTTGACTTAGTGCCCTGCCCCGTCCCCTGCCCCCTCGCCCCCCCCCAGAAAAGAGACCACCAGAAAGGTTACTGGTGAGGACTTCTAAAGAGGCAAATGGCACAGATTTGGGGGCTTTCTGGAGAAGCCATAAATCTCTGGAATTCTTTCCTTTGCTCCCCTAATCAGCCTGCTCTAGGACATGAAGCTGATTTCTCTGCTAGATGCCAGCTGATCTGTCTATCCCCCCAAACTTCACAAACAAGTTTTGCTCTTCCTGAAGTTTTTTTTTCCCCTCTCCTTTGTGAATCTTGTGTTTGCCTTTGTTCTTTGATTCAGTCTACCAACTGTCCCTCACATGTGAGGAACCAGTTTGCCTACAAGAATCAATAAACTTTGTGCAAAATAACCAACGACATGCCTCTGAGCTATTCCTAGACACAGTCTGGGGGGGGGGCCCTAGTGGGGACAGTTCCCATCTTACTCAGCTCCTCCTGACAGGAGACTGGGTCAGGACATCAGCTCTGGCAGCGGCCTCCCTGAGGGGGGGTGGGAGGGAGGGGCAGGCTCCCCACTTACCTCCAGACCCAAATGACACACTCCACCCAGCCCCGGGACAGCAACCACAGGGTGTGCTAGGACCCTCTGTGACCACCTGCCACCTAGGGTGAAGAGCGAGTAGGGAACCGCCAAGAACTGGGGTGCAGACCCCAGTGGGTCTTCCTGGGGTATCTCCGGCCTGGGCTCAAGTTCTAGCCCCATCCTCCCGTCTGGGTGATGCTGCTCACGTCTGGAGGTGCCACTTGTGCCCTGCCCCGCCCCCCAGCTGAGGGAAAGAGTGAGAGGGGCTTTATCAGCTGTAAAAGCCACTTACGCAGTGGGCGAATGTCAAGGGCCTGGGCACAGCCTCCCCTTGGGAACCTGAAGGGGCCAAGGGTCCCAGAGCGGGGAGAGTAGCAGAGGGCCTCCCTATAGCAGCTGAGTGGCCACAATTCCAGAGCTTCTAAGAGGATGGATCCCTGACCTTGACGCAGCTCCTTGCTGTGACTGCTCAGGGACAACTTCAGGGCTTCCAGCCCCATCTCCCTGGCTCCTCCTCAGGGTCCCGACAAGCTGAGTGACACTGTGCCGCTCCCTCGCCAGGCTCTTTCCTGCCTCCAGCCTCCTATCCACGCAGCACCCCTTCCCGAATCCTGTATCCCCTGAGCTGGGAGTGAGGCCTCACCCCTACAGACCCTGCTCTGTCTGCACTTACCTCGAGCACTCCCCACAACACTTGTCACCCAAGCATGCCCTCTCTACCAGCCTGCCTGGGGCCCTGCCTGGGGAGCGGGGGCTCCCTCCTGCTCTCTCCTTTTGTTGCACCAGCCATGGTTTCCTTTTTTTTTTTTTTTAAGACTTTATTTATATGACAGACACAGCGAGAGAGGGAACACAAGCAGGGGGAGTGGGAGAGGGAGAAGCAGGCTTCCCGCGGAGCAGGGAGCCCGATGCAGGGCTCGATCCCAGGACCCCGGGATCATGACCTGAGCCAAAGGCAGACGCTTAACCACTGAGCCACCCAGGCGCCCCAGCCATGGTTTCCTTCACCCGGAGCTGCTTGAGGAAGGGGCTGGGTCAGAGACATACGGTGACCCCAGCACACCGCTCTGGGCCTGGCTAAACCTCATGGAGCCTCAATGTCCCTGTCTATAAAATGGGACTATGGGACTAGCTCAGCGGTTCTCAGAGTGTGGTCCAGAGACCCCTGAGGGTCCCGAAGGCCCTTTCAAGAAGTCTGCAAGTTCCTTTCCACCTCTGTATCTGTGCAGCCAGCTTTTCCTCATACACTTCAACCAAACAACCTCACATCAGACTGGATGTGATGCAGATAGGAGAATTAGCTGTCTTCTATTAAGCCAGACATTAAAGATATCTCAAAAAATTATAAAACAGTAACACTCTTCTTGCTAATTTAGGGGGCATACTCATAGTTATTTTTCATAAAAATGTTTTCCTATAATAGATTTTTACGGTTATTTTTTAATGAATTAATACATTTTGTGAAGTTTCTCAGTTTTAATTTCTAATATGGTAAGTATCAACAGATATAGCCTACACTGACAAATGCTCTTGGGAGTCCTCAATAATTTTAAGAGCATCAAAGTTTCCTGAGGCCAAAACATGTGAGAACCTCTAGGATATAATCTCCACAGGCCCTTTATATTCTGATGGTCTCTGAACCTACCTCCTGGGATCAGTTCAGTCCTGGCTAAGTGAGACTATTTGTCCTGTTGAGTTTCAAGGTGTAAGAATGTGGAGCGTATGTACGACTGGTTGTTATATCAAGGGTTCGTGAAGTCAAGGAGCATGTTCCCTCCTCCATCCTCTTCTGAGGATACAGACTCCCGACCCATCCTCTCTTCACTGGAGGACCAATAGAATGGCAGTCTCCGACCCCATAGCGAACCCAGAGGAGGCAGCAGTTCCTCATCTCGGCAAAACACGGAGCCTCTCACCGATCCGCCCAGTGGCCTGAGGCGGGGAGGCACATGAACCCATGGTACACACCGCTCCCTTCTCCAATCACAGACCACACAAGCCGCCGTCCAAAGAAAGGATGGTTCAAACCCCGAGCTGCTGCGGGCCGGTGGGTCCCTGGTTGCCTCTGGAGAGTGGTCCCCTGGGAATGGGCGGGGCGGCGAGTGGGCGGGGCGGCACTCACGTAGATGAGGTGGTCCCGGTAGCGGATGAGCAGGTTGCGCAGGATGCCAGCCTCGTTGAGGTCTCCCAGGCGGATCATGTCCTCCACGCCGTGGACCGACGTGGGGTGCATGGGCTTGATGTGCGTGGCGGTCTGCGGGGAGATCCAGTGTTCCTGCGGGGAGGCACCGTGGCTACGGTCAGGCCCGGCTCCTGGGACCCAGGTTGTGCTCTGCTGGGCAAAGGGCCCAGGGGGGACAGGGATCCCGGGTCTGTGCGACCCTGGTAAGGGCCTCCTCCTCTCCTGTGGCCAAACACTATCGTTATCAGGTTTGAGTCTCTGAGGATGGTGCTGCCCACCCCCACTCTCTGTGGACCACTCCTCCTCTTAGGGAATTCTCTCTGCAGACCTAAAAGATGGGCAGGGCAGG
Organism: Zalophus californianus; assembly: GCF_009762305.2. Lineage (NCBI taxonomy): Eukaryota > Metazoa > Chordata > Mammalia > Carnivora > Otariidae > Zalophus > Zalophus californianus. Next base: position 55,151,009 of record NC_045605.1, read on the forward strand.
GACTTTGGTCCCACTTAGCTTTCTCATAAAGGGAATTAGAGTCCCCCCAGTCACTTTGCAAGGTGGAGGGGAGAGCGTAATCACCGGAATTAGACTTGACTTCAAATACAGGCTCTGGTAAACAAAGGCACAAAAAGTAACTTCAGACAGTGCCAAGAATAAACCGACAGGCATATGGGATAGAGACCAGGGAGGGAACTACCTTAGGGTGTCAAAGAGGTGACATTTGAGCAGAGATCCGAATGATGGGAAGGAGACCCCTGTAAGATGTGGGGGAGAGATGTCCAGGCCCAGGGAACAGCCGAAGCTCAGACTCTGAGGCCGGTCAAAGCGGGCAGTAGTGGCGGAGACGGAGGGAAGTGGGCCTGTCGTGGATAGATGTCACAGGGCTTGTTGATGAACGTGGAGCAGGGGTGAACTTTCCACGCTTGTGAACTGATGCGGAAACTAGGAGAGAGCTTGCCCCCATGGCTCCCCCTATTCTTCCCTGCAGTGTCTTCTGCTGGGGAGGGTTGGCTTCCGGTGGTACACCTGGCCAATAGCATTGGCAGTTTCTACAAACCTGCAAATCCCTCCTTCCTTCCCCAAGGCGGTGTCCAGCACCTTCTCACAATCTAGCTTCTCAGCGAGGTGAGAGTGAACTGTGCTCTGGGGTATGGCCGCAGCCTGAGCTCACTAAGCCCCACAGCCCTCTGGGCCCCTCTGCCTGTTCCCAAATGCCAGAACCCTGGGAGCCTCAGGACCAGACAGGAGCTTGACCTTTGGGAACAGGGGAGGAGAAGGGGACCCTGCTGCCACCTCCCAGCTCAGGCCCTAAGACTTGGTGGGTAGGTGTGATACGCACGACATGTCCTCCCATACCCCGCTTGTCCTCCAGGAGAATCTGCGGCATCAGCCCCTCATCTCATCCCATCCCCGATCTAACTGGTCACCCAGTCCTACTCAGTCATCCCTCTGAAGGGTTGCTGCTGATTGAGCAGTACCCTCCTCACCAACCTCAAGCCCCTACCCTGATCCAGACCACCATCTCTCACCTGGCCCCCTGGCCCTTGCTGTCCTCCAGCTGTCCTCCAGCTCTCCCCTGCAGTCCTTCACCCCCCTGGGAGTTTCTTCAAGCACCTGTCTGACCCCAGCACTCTGGGGCTTGGAGCCTTTCCTTGCTCCCCCCACACTTCAGCCTGGCATGCAAAGGCCAACCTGACTTTGGCCACAGGGACTTCGGGCCGTCGTTCCAGCAATCCCCCGTACTTCCAAGCCAGGGAAGGTTGGTCTCCACTTCCCCAAACACCTCTGTGGCCTTGCTCATGCTCTTCCCTTTACTTTCTTTCCACTCAGCCTTCGAGGCCCAGCTCAAAGGTTTCCCAGTTTCTAAAGCCTTTGACGACCATGCTGCCCACCCTCACGTGCTCCATGGCGCCATCCCCCCACCTTCACCCCGGGAACGTGTCAGGGCCTCCTCTGGGCCCCCACGTTGCCTGGATCTCCCATGGCAAGGCAGTGGTCACACTGGGCTGCCATTGCCTGAATGCGGTTCTGACCTCCCAATGTGCCCCAAGGCTGGGGACTCATGGTGGCCGGACTCCGTGTCTTCTGGATCCTTGGTCCACAGTGCCTCAGACAGGGGCCACACACAAATGGTGTGGCAGGGAATCTGATGGGACAGATGGCTAGCTGGGGTGCCTACTGGGGACCAGTTCTGAATTAGAAGCATCAGCCCTAGTCCCTTTTCCCTGCCCTCTCACTTCACCTAAGAAAACAGGATCAGAGTAGGACAGTGGCCGGCACCAAGCCCTCAGAGGGAGCAGGGCCAGGGCCAGCCAGAGCCCACAACTCCAACTGCCCTGGCATTTCATGGCACCTCCTGGGCCAGGAGCACTTGAGTCCCGCTCAGGCCCTCACACAGCCCTCCCTGAGGCATGAATGGGCCAGATGGGGAGATCGAAGAACCCGCCTGGACTTTCCAGTCCTGACTGGAACATTCCTCTCTCCCGTTTTATCCTATTTCTTGATAAACGTTGATCCAGTTGGAAAATTCCCTCTGCCTGATTGAGCCGTACCCTCGGGGCTGTGCTCCAGCGCGGGCTGGAGTGCCCGGGCAAGCTGTGTGCCTTCCCTCTCGACCCCAGCCTCTGGTCCCCATAGTCCCTCCCCCAGCAATTCAGCACAGAGGTGAGAGGCAGCTCAGCCACCGCGCCACCCTGTAGCCCTATGCACACCGCTTGGCTTCCCTGAGCCTCCATGATCTCATCTACGCAATGGGAATCAGAGTAACAGTCCCTTCTTCTTGGGGACTTTGAGGGCATTAATTGAGACACCAAAGGCCAATCTTCGTTTCACTCCTACCACGTCTAAAAAGCGCTGGTGCCTGGTAATTGCTCAGCCAGGGCTGGGTATTATTACTCTAATGCTTTCTGGTTTTACAGAGGAGATCTATGTTCTCGTTTGTTCCTCATAACATCCCATAACAGAATGACCAGTCCTCATTTAATGAGGAGTCACACTCAAGTGATCAAGTGGCTCACCCCGTTACATGGCAGCACCAAGCCTCTCCCCACCCCTTTCCCGCACAGAAGGACTCCCAACAGACGTCAGCACCTCTCAGGCCAATGTCCACAGGCATCCACAGCATAGACCAAAGTGTAACCAGGGCACAAACGGAGGCCTGGCTCTGAAGGAATGCCAGAGAGACAGAGAGGGACAACATGGCCGACCCCAGGGACTGCGGACACTTTTGGAAAAGAGGAGCTGGCCTGGTACTGAGTTTGGAGAGACAGGAACTGTGTGCTCTGTAGAGGAGGGGAGGGAGGGGTGCCTCTGGCAAGGGGAACAGCTTGGGCAAAGGCAGAACGTTAGGATCCCCTTGAGGATCGTTCATTCATTCATTCATTCAGCAAGGCTTCACAGAGAACCTCTCTGGACAGGTGCCTTGAGGGGTCTTAGGGAAACCAGATGTGACTCGCCTAGTCCCTGCCCTCCCTCCCTTAAGGGAGTCTTGAAAGTCAGAGGGGTCAAAGACAACAGCCTGGAGGGCGGGGATGGGGAGGTGGGAGGAAGGAGAGTAGGAAAGCCCCTGAGAGAAGAGGCCAGAAGCCCCTGGGCCCAATGCCGCTGAAGCAAGCCAGCCACCCCGACCTGCTCCCGGCCACCCAGTCACGTCCCCCCGCCCCCCGCCTGCAGCCCCCAGTCCCAGGGCTTCGGTGGGAGCGGATGGGGAGGGGAGCTCTGGGATCCAGTGACACAGTTACAGGACACCCTCTGACATGGAACATGACCCAGTGAAACGTAAGCCTGCAGGCAGAGTCCCGGGGCCCCACCCTAGGTGCTTCAGGCGGGTTTGTGGGCCTGTCTGGGCTGTCCGCTGAACCCGTGCCCCCTTCTCAGGCTGCAACCTCACAGAGGCTTCCTAGAAGGTCCTAGAACAGAGCCTCCAGAAGGACCTGTAGGCACTCTGGTTCTCAAGCTCAGGGGACAGAGCATGGCTCAACAGAATCTGAGCGCCAGAGTGGCCACTGAGATACGGGGTGAGGAAACACTACACAGAGACCAGAGGTCGTGGGTGCTAATCCTAGCACCATCACTTACTAACTGTGTGACCAGGCCTGGTGGTCCCTCCCTGTCCCAGCTTCCCCTTGGGGAACAGAGCATTTGCCTCTCACGGATGCTGTGAGGACCCAAAGACACAGCTTGGGTCAAAGGGCTTTGCAGACCCTATGGGGGTGGCCCTGAAGGCTGCAGGAACAACAGTGATGCCCCTGCCCCCTCTATGGCCAGGGCCTGACCTCCAGGTCCCTGAGCCCTGCCCTTGCCCCCCAGTGGAGCCCTCTGCTCCCTGTCACTGCACCCTTTTTTGCCCCCAGCATTCTAGGACCCCAAGACAGAAACTTGGTTCTATCTCTATATTCCCCAGCACTGGGTACAGCACCAGGCACAACGCAAATGATGGTGGGACTGAATCTCCCTGGGTCCCTCATGTCCCTGCTAAGCTAGGACTCTGTTCTCAGGACCACGCCCGCACGTCCCCATGCTACGGACACATGGGCTTCCCCTCTGGGCCCTCCTCCAGACTACCTGCTTTCTCCAGGGCATGACCCTGACCTCATACTTTTCTGTCCCTCCCCAGGCCCATTACCCACACAACTTACACCTCCTGTGTCCCTCTCCTTCAGGGCCACAAGAAATAAAGGGTTAACCTGTTAGATGGATTCCCAGGGCAGTGCCGAGGTAAGCAATGAACTCCTAGGACGCCATAACAAAATAGAGCAAGACTACGGGCATTTTTAGTCTAACTCGCTTTACTGAGGTATTCTCTACAGGGGCCCCAACATATGGGTCAACACCCGATGAGATAGTTACTATGATCCCCACTTTACAGAAGAGAAAACTGAGGCTTGGAAGGGAAGGAGACTTGAATGTTGCAGAACTAATACATGGGCAGGATGGGATTTGAATCCAGTCTGTCTGACTCAAAGCACCCCTGTGCCTGAGGAGCTCCCAGCCTGGTGCTGCCCCCTGCCCACCACCATACATGTGCACGTGCCGCCCCCCGCCCCCCCCGACGCCACATACACACCCATCCCTAACACTAGGCAGAATGCACCGAGTGCTTATGGAAATAGAACCCAGCAGCCTGGGCAGAAGGGGAGGCACCCTCTCGCTGGGGCAGTGGGAAAGCTCCATGGAAGACAGGGTGTCTGAGAGGCAGAAGTAGGGGCACGAGTATTGCCTCCACCCCCCTCAGGTTACTGCCCAGTCCCTGCCTTGGGGGACCTGTCAGCCTGGGTCTTCCCAAAGGCCCAGGGGCATGGGAGGTAGGGGGCTACTCACATTGCCTTCATCGTCCACCACCTGGATCTGCCCTGAGTCACAGAGCTTCACCACTGCTCCGATGGGCACGTCGAATTCCTGCCCAGATCTCAGGTCCATCCAGACATAGTCCCCCTGTGGGTGAGAGAGAATCCCAGGCCAGGTGAGCAGGGAGGGGGATCCTGTGCTCCCACCCTCCTACCACCAGAGGCTCCTGTGCCAACCACAGGAGAGGGAAGAAAGAGCTGGAAGCCATCTGGTGCCAGGCCCCAGGTCCGGCACTGATCCAGGGTCCTCAATCCCTCCTCTGTAACAGCTCTTACTGCCCCCATTTCACATATAGGTAAGTAGAGGCTCAGAGAGGGGGGAGAGCCAAGATCACACAGTTGGGCAGCTTCACACCCAGGCCTGTCCAGCCCGCAGCTCTCCCCAAGGCTCTACACCCCATACACAGACAGCAAATCTGTCAAGGTTCAGGCAGAAACACCAAGCCACCCAAACCACTTCCCCTCTGTCCTAAAGGAGGCATCTCCACAGGATATCCAAACAGCCTCCAGAGCCTCCGGGGGCGAGTCTCAGAGTCACAGGTGTGGGTTCCTGGCAGCGACACTGCTCTGTGCTGGGCCCTGTGATCCAAGTCCCCCCCGCACCGCCTCCCAGCTTGCGGGGAGAGCCCCAACCTTGAGGGGGAGGGTGTCACACTGTGTCCCTTGCTCTTACTACATACCCAGTAAGGCTCATGGAAGCCAAACCCCAAACCCAGAGTCAGAGAAATGGACTTAGGACAAATGCTTTCAGCACGGATGCATTCCACAAACATGTACAGAGTACCTACTGAATATAGGCACTGAATGATCTAAATGCTGAGGATCCAGCAGTGACCACGGCGTCTACATCCCGGCTGGGAGGAGACCGAAAACAAATAACCGAGCCAATCCGTTCCCGGGATCACTGCAGAGGACGGTGAAGGGCCCAGGCACACGGATGGTGGAGAATGCCCGAGCAGACAACAGCCCTCGCAGCACTGGGCAAGACCCAGCACCGCAGACGCTCACTGGCCTGCAGGTAAAAGTTGGATTGTAGCCTAATTCTAACAGGAGTGTTCCCCCGGAGGGTGAGAGAACACAGACATCTTAATAAAACGAGAACTTACCACTTACCGGTTCGAAACAGAACAGCTGACAAAACAGAGGACACCCCAAAAATGAGGTCACCCCAGGGGTACAGGCCCGTGGAAACCACTCTGGGTGGCAAGTCAGGAGTCGGGGTCCTGGGCTTGTCCAGGCTGGGCCTTGGACAGGTCACTGACCGACTTGAGCCTCAGTTTCCACAGGTGTCCGAGGGGTGGGCTCAGTGAGTCCCAAGGCCAGCTCCTCACTGCCTCAGCCTCCCCGTTCCCATCAGAATCAACTATTTTTCGGCCACAGCTACCACTTCATAGGAGGTTACGCATGTCAGAGACAGGCTACCTCCAAACCCGAGCTTTCTCCCAGAAAAAGTAGGGAGAACTGGAGAGCCTCTGGGGAAACTCCTGTGTTTCCAGAGCATCTGCGTTGTGCCCGAGCTGCACGGCTGCTTCCCGTGAGGCGGCCCGGGGAACCCTGTTCTCCCAAACCCAAACTGCGCTTCCTGACACACCCCTCAGCCACGCGGAGTTCCAGGCCATGGGCCACGGGACACGGCCTGCTCATACTGCTCGTCTCCACCCGCTGGCTTCCCCGCCCCCCTTTCCATGGAGAGCACGCCTGGCCGTCTGTCCAGCTCTTCCGACCCCGCCCCACCTCCCCACCTTCTCCCTCCTCCTCCCCAACCGCTGAAGAGTCCGTTCATTCATCCAGCACGTATTTATGGAGAACCCACGGCGGACCAGTCCCGTTCCCGCTCTGGGGACAAAGCCGTGGACAGATGGGAAAGGCAGAGTGCCTACAGCCAGATGAGGGGAGGGCGTGGGGCGACCACGGGCAGGTACCAGGTCGTGCAGGGCCCTGTAACCATGGACAGAGGTTGGACTTTTAAGTATGACAAAAAGCCATTGGAAGATTTTAAGCAGGAGAATGCCATGATGAACTTAACATTTTCAAAAGCTCACTCTGGCTGCTGTGTAGAGAATGGGGGCAACCCCCCCCCAGGCTCCAGGGCCTCTGAGCTTGCCCCTTACAGCCAGCACCACGCAGAGTGACCACCATCTATGCAACCTCTCACCGCTAGCATGCAGCACCCCTCAGCACCCCGAGGACAGGGCTGGGTCTGAGTCTCATCTGGGACTCCCCAGAGTCAACCAGAGTCTAACACAGAAAAACAGAATTTGTCTCTCGATGAGAGAGTATGTGTGTGTATGTGTGTGTGTGTGTGTGTGTGTGTGTGTGTGTGTGTGTGTGTGTGTGTGTGTAAGAGAGCATGTGACAGAGGGTGTGTGAGAAAGAATGAGAGAGAAAGAGCCAGAGCCAGACACTAACTGCTGGAGGCCAGGCTGGCCGGGACATTGCTTCATGCTAACTTCCAATACACCCACAACGGGCCAGGTAGCAAGTTAGCTGCTTCCCTGTGATTATCTCACTGACAGCCCTTAGGCAGAGAGTTCTATTTCTACTTCATCTCCTCAAAGAGGTCAAGAAACCTGCCCAAATTCACCCAGCTGTTTTGTAGTAAAACCAGGAATGAAGCCCAAATCTGACAAACTCGAAATCCAGCGCTCTTTCCTGACATCTCTCTGAACCCAGTTCTATGAGCAAAACAGGAAACACTGATAGGACCCTTGGCCTTACATGGCTTATGGACCAAAGGGCATGCTGGGAGCCTTAGCGGAGGGCAGAGCTAGAGGGCAAGGGTCTCTCTGAGTCACCTATAACCCCTGACCCAGCACAGAGCCTGGCACACAGAAAATGCATCCCACTCAGGGAACAGAGGATAACCAAAGTTAAAGACCTCATGGGATCAGGAAATGGGCGCTCAGAGCGGGTGAGCAGAGAGCTCAGAGCCTACAAGAAACAAAGTGACTAGAACTCTCCTAATCAAGGACAGTCATGAGGAAGGCAGTGACTTAACTTTCTCTTTCTCTGCTCTGGGTCTCCACTTGAGGAAAAAGACTAAAATGGCAGCTAAGTGGCCTCAGGGAAAATTCTGAGGCCTGAGAACTTCTGAGGGGAGAAGTTCCCATGGTCCTGGGGTAAGTTCTCGGGGCATCAGAATACAAGTGGGTCCGGAAGTCTTCATTTTTACAGATGAGGAAACTGAGGCCCAAAGAGACAAAGGAACCTGGCCACAGTCACTCATCAAATTGGTGACTGATAAAACTGTGAGCACCTGCAGGGCAGAGCCTGAACCAAAAGCAGGGTGGGTTGGGAGTCCTGGCTGGGTGGGAGAAGGAAGATGGAAAAGAACAGAAAACTTTTCTGTGGGGCAGGACGACGGAGAGGAAAGAAGTACTGGGCCCCAGGTCTTACCCCACCGGCCCCTCCCGTTCCCAGACTCCAGGCACTCATGCCTGCATCTGGCCCCATCTGCAACCATTCCGTTGTGAAGGGTGCCCCACTAGAGACTTCACCTTGAATTGAAAATCCCATTTGTGACATGATGGACGCCTCCGTATGGCCATGTGACATGGGGCCAGTTCCAGCTTCTCTGCTGTCATATGAGTCCCTAGAGCAGAGGGTCTCCCAGACCCAGAGTAATGATTTCTCAGAGTGGATCTGTCTAAAAGTTCTCAAAAGTACCCAGAAACCTCCCAGGAAAGTTGGACACACCCACAGTGAACACACAGTTAAGAAATCTTAACCGTCTGCCTTCGGCTCAGGTCATGATCAATCCTGGGGTCCCGGGATCGAGTCCCACATTGGGCTCCTTGCTCAGCAGGGGGCCCGCTTCTTCCTCTGCCTGCGCTCTCCCTGTTTGTGAATGTGTGCTCTCTTGCTCGCTGACAAAATCTTAAAAAAGAAAAAGGAGAGAGATCTTGGTTCAGGTGCCAGCTCTACCACTAACACTGTGTGACTCTGGGTAAGCTTTCAGTCTCTCTGGGCCTCAGCGTTCACAGTGTTCACCCACTCAGAGTCAGGGCGTAGGAAGATGAGAGACCCCACAAACGCATGTTGGCCTTGATGTCCATCCACCTGCCCTCCCAGGTGTGCAACCCAGCGTGGGATGAACATGCACTTCCAACAGGGACTTGGCCCTTTATGCCTCGTCCCTTCTCGGGGGCAGGGTCTAGCTAGGGCTCAGTCCCGGTTTGTGGGATGAAAAGGAATCCGCCTCAGGACTTGTTTCCCCCTCTCATCCTCATAATCACTCTGGGACACTGGTTTTATTAGGCCCATTTTCACAGGTGGGAAAGAGGAACCAACCAACTTGCCAAGGGCACCTGTGTACATGGAAGTCTCCACTTGCTAACCTTAGGTGGTAGAGGGGACCCACGGCCATGCTCTCCTGCCGGTGGGCCAGCCAGACCAGAAGTGTCTCCCCAGTCTCCTTGGAGCACCTGGAGGTAAACCCCAGAGAACTGGGGAAGCCCCTTCTGGGACCTGGCCCATCCACCTTGGGTGAACGCAAAAGCTCCAGGCACAAGGAGGGGCAGCCGGGGCCAAGTTCACGCTGGGAATCAGGGATGGTATGCCCCACCAGAGGGCCCTGTCTGCGTGCACCCTAGTGCTCTGCGACCACCCCCACCCCACCCGCCCAGTTCCCTCCAGGCAGGGAAACGGAGGTCTGGGGCGGGCTTCCCGGGGTGCCCCTCCCCCACCCTTGGCGCAGGCCTCACCGGCAGGACCGCATAACTCTTCAACGAGTGGTTCAGGCTGCGCACCAGCACCCACTTGCCCGGCTGCTTGGCGCGGACCTCGGCGGGGTCGGCGGGGTCGGCCGGGTCGGCGGGGTCGGCAGGGGGCTCCATGGCACGGAAGGTCTGGCGGCGGCTCCGGTGGCGGCAGGGCTCGGGCTCCCTAATTCACCTAATCCCATGCGCGCCACCGCCGGGGAACCCTAAACCCGGCCATCTGCCGCGGGCCCATGGCAACGGCGGCTTAGGTGACGCCCGCGGGCGGACCGGGGAGGGAGCGCCGGCACTGCCCTGGCCCTCTCCCATCTGCGCGGGACCCCCACCACCTGATCGTGGGGATCCCCGGCCGACTTCAGCCAGACCACAGCTTGCGGCGCCCCGGGAACCGAGCTGCGGGCCTCAGCGCAAACCAGGCACCTGGAACCTCACCTGGACTGCAGTTTTGGAGAAAAATCTGTATGTTTTCTGTGGAAAGAAACCTGGGGATGTTATGAAGGGGAACGCAATAAACTTCCTAAATTTTTGAGACTGAAGGGAAGGTGTCTGAAAGACCCTTCTAGCTCCCTGCTACCTCTAGAAAGCCATGGCAGGTAAACATCTTCAGCGGGTGGGGGGAACTGGAGGGAGGAAGCTTCTGAACGGTCCGTGTCTGGTCCTCCTCACCCAGCCTTGAGGCTAGGCAGCTGGTAATCTCCAGCGTGCAGAGGAAGCACGGAGGCCTGGGGGAGGATGTCCCCTGGTTCTCCAGGACAGTGGACACCAAGCTGGGCTCCTGTGTCCGGGCAGCCACGCAGGACTGGGCACCTGGCTCGGGTCCATGCTGGGCCATGGGCCACAGTGGCCACCATCTTATCCAGAATGTACAGGCCCTGTGACTCTCCTCCCACTCTCTTCTCCCCTCTCCCTACTTAGGTTTTCTTCTTCCCCTCTCCCTCGCTCTCTTCTCTCTTCAAGGCCTATTGTTTCCATATTTGGCCCTTGGCACTGTCCGGAATCCTGGAGGCCTAATTGATCCCACAAAAACAAGCCAACCACTATGGGGAGCAGGGGAATGGTAGGAAGGAGACAGTGATGCCTCACACAGAACTCAGAGCTGCCCCCCTGGACCTGGGCTTCCTTCCACCCCAACCCCCTATCCCAGCCTCGGGGACCCAGCACTCTGCCACCTGGCACCAGCCGACTGACCCACAGCCATTCCCACCTACTTCCTGTGCCCTCTCAGGGACCCTGCTCTTGGGAGGGGTCCTTCTCCCAGCCAAGCACAGAATAAGCACACCTACCCCTGCCCAGCCACCCACAGGTGTCCATGGGAACAGGACCTTCAGACAGAGGAAGGTGCTGGGGGTGGGCTTCCAGGCATCCTTCCATTTGTCCATTTAACCAGACCTGTGACCAACCTTCACAGGCTCAGACGAAAGTTTAGGGGACACACCATCCTCAGAGCTCCCAGCCTGGGGATGTACAGACCCAGACCCAGAGAGGCCAGCACCACCAGAAGAGGGATGGATTAGTCCTGTAGAGATAGGACAGCATGGCCACTAAGCCGTTGGACTCGGGACCCAGACAGCTTAGGTTTAATCCTGGCTAGGCCACTCAAGCTGTGTAAGCTTGGGCGAGCTCCTCAACCTGCCTGTGCCTTGGTTTCCGCATCCTTGGGATGACAAGATAACAGCACCACAGGAGTTGCCTGTGAGGATTAAACAGGTTTAAGTGTGTAACTCACTCAGATTCATGCCTGTTAGGACAAATGGCCATGTGAGTGTTGGTTAGTGTTAACTGAGCAAGTCATGTTAGGGGCGACACCTGGATATTGTGATTATTTTCGGCAGACAGGAGAGGGAAGGGCACTCCAGAAGAGAGAACAGCAAAGCACAGAGAAGCGGAGGTAGGAAGGAAGAGAGTGAAACAGGTCTGGTGGATAGAGACAGGCCCCCTCAGGGAGACCCAGGCAAGTGCTGACTGAGACCGCTGCTCAACCCCATGCACCCAGACCACCCAGAGCCAAAGCCTGGGAAGAGGCCCCTTCCCTGTGGCCAGTGAGCACCCCAGGTCTGGGTGGCAAGTCTCATGCCCCTGTGACCCACTCTGGCATCACCACATCCTCTCCCAGAACCAGGGCTCACTGCTGCTCCAGCCTCATCCTTTGCTGCCTTGAACACACAGGACAGAGTCTCCCTCTCCTCACCTTTGCTTCTGCGAGCCCTCTGCCAGAAATGCTTCACCCCACTATCTTCTTCCCTGCCCCCACCCAGCCACCAGGGCTCCACAGAGCCACCTGCCACCTGTTCTGCGTGCACACACACACACACACACACACACACACACACACACACACACACCACTGCTTCTTTTCTGTACTTCATTGGTGCCTCACACAAACTCAGGGTACTGCCCTCACCCCACCACACCACCATCCAGTCCAATTCTGGCCAGATGGGGAGACTGAGGTTCAGAGGGGGTAAAGAGACTTGCCCAAGGATACATACCAAGTTGGGACAAAAAGCTTTCATTCAGTAACTGTGCCAACTGTCATGAGCAAGGGATGTCAAGGAAGACGGCAAAGAAGGAAACTCAAGTACTCATCCCTTTACAGAAACACTAAAAAATATGGCAAAAACTGTCAAAATCACCTGTACTAGAACTCTAGAAAATAATCAAATATTTATAGTAACCAATGGAACATTTAATAAAGAGAAAGGTGACTGAACCCCCGCAGGAGAGCTTTGTGGTGTTTTAACCTACCCCCCCACACCCCTGTCTTGTGGCAATCTTGAAGATGTAGGCCCACATCCCTGGTGTGGATTCTTGGGGCCAGAAGCAGAACAGACCTTTTATCAAAGAATTATGGTTGTTTTAACCTGTCTGGAAACTTCCCTTTAGGGAAGCTAAAGGGAATATCTGTTAGGGAATAATACAAAGGGCTTGCCTTTATTTCCTAACTTGGAACTCCCCCAGGGTGGAGGAGCAGGTAGGGAGGGCTCTGGTCAAAAGCATTCAAAGACAGATGAACTACCCACTGCCACCTGGGGAAAAAAATAATCAGCTGGGAAAAAAAATAATCAGCTTCAAAAAGCCTGGAGGAAAGCCAGGAGAATATGGGTTTTGAAAAGCTCCTGCATATACTAGGGAATCTAGAAAACCTCATAAATGCCCAGGGATGGAAGAATGTTCAGAAAAAGCCCAAGAACACCCTAAGCGCTCACCTTCAACTGACCCTCAAGCTCCATGTAGACAGGAAGTGAAGGCTAAGGCAGGGTTGTAAATGGCCTGAGAATTGAAAGCATGCCCCAACACACACACACACACACACACACACACACACACACACACAGCCCAGCTGCAGGACTGAGAGTTTTTTTGTTCTGTTTTTGGTTCTAAGGGTTTTCAAAATTTCAGTGACCACACACAGCAAGAAGTCAGTCTTCATAAAGATAGTTTAGAAATGTCACTAAACAAAACTACAACTCACAAGAAGCAACAACAAACCAGAGAGAGAGAGAGAGAGAGAGAGAGCTATCCAGAGTTATCATATTATATTTAAAATGTCCAGTTTAAAAAAAAAAGTCCAGTTTTCAACAAAAAATTATGAGGCATGCAAAGAAACAAGTATGGCCCATTCATAGGTAAAAAGAAATTAATAGAAACTTCCCCTGTGGAAGCTCAGACATTGGACTTTATAGACAAAGATTTTTATCAACTACCTTAAATATAGTCAAAGAATGGAAGGAAACCAGAACATCTCACCAAATAGTATAAATAAAAGGATAGAAATTATTACAAGTGATCAAAGAGAATGTTATGAGTTGGAAAATACAATAACCAATATGAAAAATTCACTAGAGGTGTTCAATAGCAAATTTGAACAGGCAGAAAGAAGAATCAGCAAACTTGAAAATTGGTTAATTGAGATTACCTAGTCTGAGGAATACGAAGGGGGAAAAAAAGGAATTAGGAAAAGTGAGCAGAACCTAAGAACCTATGGGACATCAAGGGCACCAACATATGCATAAGGGAAATCCCAAAGGAGAGGAGAAGAGAAAGGGGCAGAAAGGATATTTGAAGAAATAATAGTCAAAAACTTCCCAAACTTGATGAAAGATACAAATCTTCATATCCAAATAGCTTAATAAATTCCAAGTAGGATGAACTCAAAAAGATCCACATTGAGTCTTAGCCATAACATCAGACAACAGTCTTAGCCATAACAATCAGACAACAAAAATAACAAAATAAAAGCTATCCAAATTGGTAAGGAAGAAGTAAAATTATCACAATTTGCAGATGACATGATACTATATATAGAAAACCCCAAAGACTCCACCAAAAAACTACTAAAACTGATAAATGAATTCAGTAAGGTCACAAGATACAAAAATCAATATACAGAAAACCATTGCATTTCTATACATCAATAATGAAGCAGCAGAAAGAGAAATTAAGAAAAAAAATCCCATTTACATTTGCACCCAAAATAATAAAATACCTAAGAATAAACTTAACCAAGGAGGTGAAAGATCTGTACTCTGAAAACTATAAAACACTGATGAAAGAAATTAAAGACAATGCAAAGAAATGGAAAGATATTCCATGTTCATGGATTGAAAGAACAAACACTGTTAAAATATCTATACTATCTAAAGCAATCTACACATTTGATGTAACCCCTATCAAAATACCAATGGCATTTTTCACAGAGCTAGAACAAACCATCCTAAAATTTGTATGGAACCACAAAAGATCCCACTAGCCAAAGCAATTCTGAAAAAGAAAAACAAAACTGGAGGCATCATAATTCCAGACTTCAAATTATATTACAAAGCTGTAGTGACCAAAACAGTATGGTAGTGGCACAAAAATAGACACATAGATCAATAAAACAGAATAGAAAGTCCAGAAATAAACCCATAATCATATGGTCAATTAATCTTTGACAAAGGCAGAAAGAATATGAAATGGGAAAAAGATGGTCTCTTGAACAAATAGTATTGGGAAAACTAGACAGCTACATGTAAATGAATGAAACTGGACCACTTTCTTACACGACACACAAAAATAAACTCAAAACGGATTAAGAATCTAAATATAATTGGGTGATTGCATGGCTCAGTTGATTAAGCGGCTGCCCTGGGCTTAGGTCGTGATCCTGGGGTCCTGGGATTGAGCCCCTCTTCGGGCTCCCTGCTCAGAGGGAGTCTGCTTCTCCCTCTGCCCCTCCCCCCACTTGTGCACACTCTTGCTCTCTCTCTCTCTCAAATAAATAAAATCTTTCAAAAAAAAAAAAAGAACCTAAATGTAAGACCTGAAACCATAAAAATCCTAGAAGAGAACCTAGGCAGTAATTTCTCTGACATCAGTTGTAGCAACATCTTTCTAGTCTCCTGAGGCAAGGTAAAAGTAAGAAAGTAAAAAAGCAAAAGTAAATTATTGAGACTTCATCAAAATAAAAAACTTCTGCACAGAAAAGGGGGAAAAAGATCCACATTGAGACACATTAAAATCAAACTATCAAAAGACAAAGTAGAGAGAGGCTCGTATACAAAGCATCTTCAATATGATTAATAGCTGATTTCTCATCAGAAATCATGGAGGCCAGAAGGCAGTGAGAGGATATGTTTAAAATACTGAAAGGGAAAAAAAAAAAATCAGACCAGAATTAAATATCTGGCAACAACCAACAAAACTAAAAGACAACCTACTGAATGGGAGAAGATATGAAGATATTTGCAAATGACATATCCAGTAAAGGGTTAGTATCCAAAATATATAAAGAACTGATGCAACTCAACACCAAAAAAAACAAATAATCCAATTTAAAAATGGCCAGAAGACATGAACAGACATTTCTCCAAAGAAGACATCCAGATGTCCAACAGACACATGAAAAGATGCTCAACCTCACTCATCATCAGGGAAATACAAATCAAAGCCACAGTGAGATACCACCTCACACCTGTCAGAATGATGAATAAGAAACAGCAGCTGTTGGCCAGGACATGGAGAAAAAGGAACCCTCGTGAACTGTTGGTGGAAATGCAAACTGGTGCAGCCACTGTTGAAAACAGTATGGAGGTTCCTCAAAAAGTTAAAAACAGAACTACCCTATGATCCAGTAATCTCACTACTGGGTATTTACACAAAGAATACAAAAACACTAATTCAAAGGGCTACATGCACCCCTATGTTTATTGCAGTATTATTTACAATGGCCAAACTATGGAAGCAGCCCAAGTGTCCATCAACAGATGAGTGGATAAAGAAGATGAGGTATATACACACATAATGGAATATTACTCAGCCATGAAAAGGAAGGAAATCTTGCCATTTGCAACAACTTGGATGAATCTAGAGAGTATAACGCTAAGTGAAATAAGTCAGTCAGAGAAAGAAAAATACCGTATGATTTCAGTCATATGGAATTTAAGAAACAGAACAGATGAACAAAAGGGAAAAAAGAGACAAACCAAGAAACAGACTCTTAACTATAGAGAAAAAACAGAGGGGTGGGTGAAACAGGTGATGGGGATTAAGAGAACACTTACTTTGTTGAGCACTGAGTAACATATGGAACTGTTGAATCACTACATTGCACACCTGAAACTAATATAACACTGTATGCTAACTACACTGGAATTAAAATTTAAAAGAAGAATGCAGTATCTGGCAAAACCATCCTTCAGAAATGACAAAAAACTAAGACATTCTCAGATAAATAAAAGCTGAAGGAGTTTGTCGCTAGTAGACCTGCCTACAAGAAATGCTAAAAGTAGTCTTTCAGGCTGAAATTAAAGGGCACTAGACAGTAAACTAAAGCCATACAAAGAAATAAAGAACTCTGATAAAGGTAATTTTACCAAAAGCATATTTACCTAGGCAAAAATAAAAGCCAGCCTGATTGTTACTCTGGTTTGTAACTCCTCTTTTTTTTTTATATACGATTTAAAAGGCAAATGCAGGGGTGCCTGGGTGGCTCAGTCGGTTAAGCGTCTGCCTTTGGCTCAGGTCGTAGTCCCAGGGTCCAGGGATCAAGCCCCACGTCATCGGGCTCCCTGCTCGGCAGGAAGTCTTTCTCCTTCTCCCTCTGCCCCTTGTCCCCACTCGTGCTTGCTTGCTCTCTCTTAAATAAATAAAATCTTAAAATACAAATAAAAGGCAAATGCATAAAGCAATAACTATGAATCTATGTTAATGGGCACACCATGTATAAAGATGTAATTTCTGACAATCACAATATAAAAGAGAGGGAGAGCTGCACAAAAACAGCATTTTTTATGGGTCATCAAAGCGAAGATGGTATAATTCCCACTAGATTGTTTTAAATGTAAGATATTAATTGTAAACCCAGGGTAACCACTAGAATATATACGTGTGTGTGTATGTGTATATATATATGTATATATATATATAAATGATAAGGGAATCAAAAGAGTACACTGGGGAAAAAATCAATCAAACACAAAAGGCAGTAATAGAGGAATTTGGTGGTGGGAGCGTGGAAAGACATTTAGGAAAACAGCAAAATGGCAGAAGTCTTTATATGGAAATGAATTGAGCTCTCCAGTTAAGAGGTAGAGGTCGGCCGAATAGGTTAAGGGAAAAAACAACAACAACAACAACAAAAAACCCAGACTCTTAACTATTGGCCAACTACAGGAGACTCACTTTAGATCCAAAGACACAGATAGACCGAAAGTGAAAAGATAGAAAAATATATTCCATGCAAATAATAACCAAAAAAGAGCTGGGGTGGCTAGAATATCAGACAAAGTAGACTTGAAATCATTGTAACATTGTTATAAGAGACAAAGAAGGACATTTTAATAAACGGGTCAATTCAACTGTTATCAACAGCCCACAAATTTATCTTCAAACCTCCCTGTGCTCCTGAATCCGGGCAAAGTACGTTCAGCCCCTCCCCTGGGTCCACCACGGAGCTGGAAATCATATCATACAGAAACACGGCAGCCCTCCCTGAGGTCCTTAAAGCAGGTCATGTGTGCCCCAGATCTGTGGCTTCTTGCAAGCACCAGCTGGCCTTGTAACCTCGGCCAGTTCCTCCTCCGGAGACCTCAATCCCCCATCTGTACACGAGGAGCTCCTGCAACAGCCTCAGCACAATCCCCGGCAACCCCTATCCCCCACCACAGGCGGGGCGGAAGCTCCCCCGGCCCCCAAGCTCCGTGCCACCCCACTCTACCCCAGGACTCCTGCCACGACCATTTCACTCAAGCCACCTCCCACCTTAGTCTGGTAACTACTCCAGGACAGAGAGCAATTTATCTCTGCATCCTTTGTGCCCAGCCTGGCACAGAGAAGGGGCGCAGTGCCAGGCTGCTGGGTGGATGAGTGAGAACGTGGCTGGAGGGGAGGCAGCTTCTGGCACGCTAAGGAGTCTCCAGGCACCCCCACGCCAGTCCTGAAGCTATCAACCTGATGGGTCTGCCCAGACCTCCACAGGGTCCCTAGGAAAGAGCCTATGTTCTGCAAATGCCACCCCACAGGGTGGTCTGACCTCTCCTTGCCTGAGCCCTGTGCTGGCGTCTCATGCCACACCCATACACCCTCCTCAGCCGCCCCCTCCCAGGGTCGGAGATGCCTCCCTGCCTGCTGCCCCTCACCATCATGGCTCCCTGCCCTGTCTGGACCCGCCCTAGCTTACGTCTACATGACCCTATCTGCGGAGCAGGATGAGGGCTGTCCCCCACTTCCAGGCTCACCTGGAGGCCTCAGGCAAGCAGAAGAAAAAGATGGAGTGTGATCCGACTCCACCGTGTGCAGAGCAGGGAAGGTTTCCCAAGGGAATAGTGGCCACCTCAAGGCCTGAGGAGAAGGCGGCCAGGAAAATGGGAAGCGAAGTGCTCAGGGCGGGATGTGTCTGAGAACCCAGGTCTTTCAGGGCAGGAAGGAGAAGCAGGAGGGAGGGAGGAAAGAGGCGGGCTCCAGAGGCAGGTAAAAGAGCACCTAGATTGAACCCACAGTGCATTTTATCTTCACAACAAGCCCAGGAGAGAGGGCTTTTTCCCCCTCATTTTATAGGTGAGGAAACAGAGGCTCAGGAAAGCTGAAAAACATGCCCAAATTTGCCCATTCACCAAAAATGGCGCCCAAGCTGGAGCCCAGGTGTGTGGGCTCGGCCTGTGGAGCTGCATAGCTGGCTGGCTCTCCAGAGCTGGGACCTTTCTCAGGAGCAAAGCAGGAATAGAAAGGTACTTTCTGGGTGAGGGGTGGGCAGAATCTGTGTTTTCCAGTGGACACCCTCTCCCAGCAGAGCCTGCCCACAGGGTGAGGTGGACCAGTGTTCAGAGAGGGCACGTGAGGGAGAAGGCACAGTCAGCCACAGGCCTGCCTCACAGGCGTCCTGTCGGGGAACCCCTTGGGGGCTCTGCGCGGCCCAGGCTGCCCCTCTGAGCGTTATGAATGCCCCCACCCACCCAGCCCTGCCGGCGGCCGAGGCCCTGGCACACAGCAAACGTTCAATGATAGTGACTTTCCTTCTCTTGTTGGCTCTGGCCGTCTCCACTGGGGCTTTGAACGGGCTGTCAGGCCAAGGGGCTCTAGCGGGCATCTCCTCCAGCCCTGGGATGGAAGACTGTCCATTCTGATCCTGCCCTGCCTGAAGCCTGCCTTCTCTCGCTCTCTCTCGCGCGCTCTCTCTCTCTCACACACACACACACACACAGAGCTGCAGAACAAGGCTGCCCACTGGCCTCTGACGGGCCTGGTGGATGTGAAGCTGCTGGCCAAGCCCCCATGGCACACACTCCCACCAGCCCGAGGGCTTGGTGCCAAGCTGACCTGGCTCAGGGCCCACATTCCTGGCTCTGGAGACCAGGAGCTCAGTAGAGCCTCAGGCTGATCACGGGGAAGGGCTGAGGGTCAGGGGCCACTGTGGCCCTGGGAAGAAAGGGGGGCTAGAGGCCAGCACCTTTCCCATATTACCCCAGCTCCAAGCAGGTGATCCCCGACTCTTTGCTCCCCTGTCAGGCTCAAGGCACTTCCTGGTCTGGCTTCACTAGACTGACCAACTTCCTATTCCCTGTCCCCAAAGGCTTTCCCACATTCGGGCCTTTGCACCTGCTGTTCTACTTCCTGGAATGCCTGGGGAGTTAGAGATTATGTAAAAAAATAAGTTCTACCCAGTGGGGTGAGTGTAGTGAGAAGGGAAGGCCCCAGCAGACACATCAGAGGGAGCAGTTCTAGACTGGGCCTTCGAGAGCAGGGAGAGTTTCGCCGCTAGGTTTTGAAGCATAGATAGGTGGCTTCTAAAAGGAAGTACTGGGGAGGGTGTCCTATGGTTTAACCATAGGGATGAGAATGTGGGATGGGGTGGGATGAGCCACGCAACAGGGTTCTTCCTGGCATAGACAGATGAAGACCAGTGGGGTGCGGAGAGCACTCACCTGCTGAAGAATCACCATTGTCTTTCGTCAGATGCTCGGGCCTCCTGCCTGGCCAGATACAGTTCTGTGGGGGCAGAGATCATGCGAAGCCTCTGAGCAGGCCAGCCCTGGCAGCTGGGAGCCTGGCTGGGGTCACCTGGGCTCTCCAAAGGCTCAGCCACTCCTCCCTCTGGGGAACCCTCCCTCCCTGGCTTCTCTCCTTCTGGCCACAGCCCAGCCTGCGTGACCTGAGCCTCAGCCACCGTCACTAGCTCTACTGCCCAGAGCAGCTGAGCTCTTCTCTTGGTTACGGTCATTCAGAGATTTCTAAAGGGCTCCTAGGAAGTAGCAAGTCTAGCCCCCTGCCCTGGACATATGGGAGAAACCAAGACAGAGAGGGACCAAGACCTGCCAAAGTCACACAGCAGGGCAGGGCAAGTTCAGGACCAGGACTTGATTTCTGGCCTCCCAGCTCAGGGCTGCCCCAGGAGTTTGGGTGACAGGAGGAGCCAGGCCCAAGGGGAGGGTCACAGGCGAGCATGACCTGCTCATGGAATGCTCTGCCTAAAACCCTTCCCCAGAGCACCCACTGCTTTCAGGATGGGGGCTCCAGTACCACGTGGCTCCTACTGATGTCTTAGTCTTACTTCTCACTGCCTTTTCCCTACCCCCTCCCTGACACTTGGGTTATCCCCAGCACTCACTTCTCCTGAAACATGCCAGCCCTTTTCATAGCTCCTGGCCTCTGCGTACCCGGACCCCTCCGCCTGGAATTCTGACTAGTAAATTCCCACCTATTCTTCATGGCTCAGTTCAGACAGTACCTCCTCCAAGAAGCCTTCCCTGACCACCCCTAGGCTGACAAGAGCCCTGATGTTTCCGTCTATGCAGCCCTGACTATGTGCATTATGTTGTCAGGTCAGGGTCTGTCCCCACCTCTGTCCCCCCAAAGTTGGGGAGTTAATCCAGGGCAGGGGGTGGGCTCAGCCTCTACCTCACACAGTTTAGGGCCAGGCCCAGAGGTTGCTCAGGAAGGAACTGTGGGACCAAGCATGGTGATCCAAGGCAGCCGCAGCCCACAGGCCATGGTGGGAGGCCCTTCTGCCCCCCAACCTGCCCCCCAGGGTGAGCATCAATTTTTCACAAGGCCCATTCAGGGGCACTGGGGCATTTGATCCTCTGTCCAGGACACTGCCTGACACCTGAGCCCTGACCCCTGCCCTGGAGCTCCAGAGCACAGCAGGCGTGCAGTTCTTCTGGAGACCGGCACCCAGCCCCGCTGGTGGGGCAGGCAATTCAACAGGGCTGGCAGGCGGCTGCTGTGGGGAGCCAAGTCTGAGCAGGGTGCCCAGCGGCTGCCCGGGCCTCCTGCACCAGGGTGAGCCTCAAGAGCAGGGGCGGAGCCGGGCCTTTCAGGGTCCTGGAGGTGGAAGGGGCATGGAATTTAACAGGCACACAGAAGGAAAAAGGTACAAGATAAACTTCTTCCTGAAAATAAGAACTAGCCCACGTTTAAGTTAATTGCTTTTCAAATTGACAATGGGGAAAACAAAACTGTATTTACACTTCTATGTCCATGACTGACTTTACCTTGTCCCCACAACAACCCTATTCCCATTTCACAGAAGGGAAATTTGAAGCACAGAGGACGGAAGTCACTTATCCAAAGAGAGAGGGAGATAAAGAGATCAAGGGAGAGTGTCAGGGGCCAAAAGAGTCTCTTTCTCTCTCTGTCTCTGTCTCTGTCTCTGTCTCTCTCTCTCGTATCCCCAGCACATTTGCCCCCCTTCCCCAGGCCTGGTCAGAGACCATTCAATGGACACCATGCCCCTTGACTCTGCCCTTCTCCAGGCTACAAGGCTCCGTCTGCCCAGGCTCAGGACAGTTTCATTCAGTGGCAGCTGTGGCTGGACCCCCAAATGTGGCAGGGGCCTAGACCAGGACCAAATGGCTGTGGGGGCAAGGGCTCCAGGGAAGCCCAAGCCCATGATTTCCCTGACACCCAGCAAACCCTTCTCCCACAGCCCCGGAGAGCCGGCAACCCATGCTTACCCTGGTCCCAGCTCCCCACTCTCAGCTGCCCACCAGCCTGGAGGCGGCTGTCCCCTGCACGAAGGGCTCAAGGCCTGGGGTCCCGGGGCTGGGACAATCTGCAGACACACGTCCCCTCTTGCTCCATCTTGCTCCGGGGCTCGTCACTGTGGGGGTCTCTCTGGATCGGTCAGTTGTTCCCTGTGTGACCGTCTGTCTCCCTCTCAGCCTCTCTCTCTCTTTCCCGAGCGGCTGTCCAGCAGCACTGCTGCCCTCCCCACACCCCACTCCAGAGCTTTCCCTCAGGAGGCGGAGTCAGAGGGGCCTCCGAGATCTGGATGCCGTGACATCAGCGCAGGAGGGAGGCCGGGGCCCTGGGGTCCCTCGGCTGTGCCGCTGAGCAGGGTGGGACTCAGGCCCAAGCTCCCCGTGCCCAGCTGCCTGCAATCACACGCAGGACCGCCCCCTGCTCCCCGCGCGTGGGCGGGGCACCTCCCACCCGGCCGGTCACCGGTCACCAATTTGCTGAGTCTCAGCACCTGCCTGCCCTCCACCAAGCCTGTTTTCTTCTCTGTAAATGCCTGCTTGACACTCTTGAGAGGAGAAGACCCGGCAGGGCTGGGCAGCAGGTTGCAAGCCCCAGGTTCTGGCCCTTTCTCCCCAGCCCCTGTACACACACCACCCACTCCCCAGACCCACTTCCCAAGCGCTCCCCCTCCGATGTGCCCCTGAAGCTCTTCACTTCAACACTGTCCCCATACCCTGCTCTGGGGGTGGGGGGGGGGGGGGGGGGTGGGGTCCATAATCATTCAGGAAACTTTCTCAACCCAACTGACTTGGAGCAACCCTGCCTGTACCAGGGACACATATGAATCAAAGTGAAATACTGTGATTTAAAAGTGTGAGGTGGGGCCAAAACGGAGTACAGTGTTAACTAGCAATGGCAAAGGCAGTAACATTGAGGACTCCTCACTGAGTCCTGGCATGTCCTTGTCACCAGCCTCCGCCTCCTGCCACCCTGGCCACGGCCCCATCAGTGTGGGCCTCTCTGGGGGCAACTTTGGCCTGGGCAGAGGGATGCACTCTTGGAGCCCCCCGCCTCCGTAACTGAGGGGCATCGCAGGGAAGAGGCTATCCCCCAAAGAATGGGATGGGAGGCCCAAGTGTGCCACCTGCTGGGCGTGGGCACAGCTGCCCTCTGAGCCCCATGGGAGCAAGGCTGAGCGTCCTGCCTGGAGCAGCAGGGGAGAAGCAACAATGCGGGGATGCTGAGACTCTGACTCGACACTCCTGACCCCTGCAGGCCCCCCGCTGCCAGAGCGGGTTCAGCCAGGCAGCCTGGGCAGGGGATGCTTCCGGGCACCGTCCCCACTGCTGGGCTGGCGCGGGCCACTGCCATTTGCTACCCACCCCTCCTCCCAACACCTCCCTTGCTGAGCCTCCCAGGCTGGAGGTGGCAAACGGAGAGACACAGAGAGGAACGGGGAGGCAGAATGCAGGCCTGATCTGTGAGGATGGCCCCAGAGTGGTAGGGAGTGGAGAGGTCTGCAGTGGTCCCTGGATGCTGTAACAGCAACGATTTAGCACCCACGGTCATGTTCTATGCTAAGCAGGGCTCAGCATTCATAATGTCCTTTGCTCACGGGCCTGTCGAGAAACCTACGAATTGGCCTTCATTCATTTCCCTCACTCCCCACCCCGTCATCCCTGAGTTCCGTCCATTCGACCTCCAAAATCTGTCCACTAGTTCTCCCCGGCCCCTACCCCCCAGCTTCCTGGCTGGAGCTGCCAGCATCTTGCCCCCAAATGCCTCCACTCTGGCCTCTCTCCATCCGCCCGTGCCCCTACAAACTCAGCTCCTCTTCCTGTGGCTGCCTCTCTCCTTCCACTGTCCCCTTGAACTAGGGCATCGACCTTCCCTCCCAGGTAGGCTGGAAGCCCCCAAAACCCACGCTGCCTTTCCAGTCACTCCCTGCAGGGTGTTTGTTAGGATCAGAGTGTTTCCAGTGGCCTCCCCCAGCCCTAGTGTGTGGACTGCCCCACAGATGGGACTGGCTGGTTCCCTGCACCCCAGTGCCTAGGATGGGGCTTGGGACAAGGCCAGCTGAAGGAATGATGGAATTATCCCCGTGACCTCTGCCCACAGATGCACCAGGCCAGCAGCAGGGCCCCGCCTCAGCTGGCAATATTCCCTCCATTGTCCCTTACCCCCAGAGAGACAGACAGATGCAAGAAAGTCTCTCTGGGATTGTGGTAATGTTTATTCTGAGAACAGAACATGTCTCCTCTCTAACCCCACGGTTGGCCGAGGGGAGTGAAGCCCACATCCAGGCGGTATGACCAGAAGCCCTGCCCAGTGGCAAGTGGGGACTCTGAGAACTCCATCCTCACCTGCTCAGGGACCAGGGACCTTTGCACAGCCAGACGCCAGCCTGGCCCACTCACAGGGGCAGCAAGCAAGGGCAGGGCTGCCAAACCTGGTTTTTTGGGGGTGGATAGAGGGAGGAGGCAGTGCCCCGTCCCCAGACTGAAGCCCACACAGGTCTGCCGGTTGGTCCTGGTTTGCCCCCTAGCCCAGGTGGGCGTGGCTGAGCAAAGACCCAGGTGTCGGCCCCAGAGGCCCCAAGCTGGCTTGCCTGGCCCTCACCTCTCCACCCCAAGTCGGGAGTCTTCACTTGGAAAAGACACTGAGGGGTGATTACACGCAGGTATGTAGTGTGCACGCATACAGAGATGCATGATGGGTGTGGTTTTGCCCTTATTCAGCACTTGTTAGTAAGAGTGCCGACAAACTACGCAGCAAGGGAAATCGAGGCACAGGAGGTTTCAGTGACTTGCTCGTGATCATGTGGACCTGGCCCAGGCCAGGCCCAGGCTCTGGAAGGGGAAGTCCCAGCTTTTCGAGAAGGAATCCCCTTGTTCTCATTATTCAGGTGCTAGCCCCTTACGCGTTGACGCCAGGACACATGAGCAGAGCCAGCCCGGTTGGAGGAGAGGAGCTCGAGAATCCAGCATCTTTCAGCCGGGACAACGGCACCGAACAGCCAGCTCAGGAGCCAAACGTTCAGGTGCCCAGAAGGAATCCCCGGCAAGGCCACAGGAATTCCTGTTCTTGAACCCACTGGCTTTTCATTTACGTCGCCTGTCTGGAGCCAGAGAAGGGCACCAGAAGGGGACCGAAGCAGGTCGTGGCGCCAACACTCACCGAGAACCCGGGGGGACCAGGGAGCGATACATCCAAGTAGAAAACACCCTCTTCTTCACCCCCCTGTGGGCCTCCTCTGAGAAGGCAGGACTTCTCCTCATCCCTCCCCCCGCAGAATCAAAATCAAATCAGAGGCCCGCAGGAACTGGAGTTGGAAGATGAAAAAAAGGGGTTCAGGCTTTCAGTTTTCCTTTAAAAGCCCCTGGTTAAAATTGGTAACACATCAAGAATATAAAACATTGAGGCCTAAAGGAACATTTTGGTCCAGGCAGCAAGAGGAAGGGCCATAGCCTTCTTTGGCTGCATTCTGGGGGGGAATGTTGGGAGAGGGGCCTCTGGTCAGGTGATGGATTTACCTGTCTCCTGCCAAGCCCGACAAGTGACCTGAGCCCCGTGGGCCTGAGACCACCGCCCGAGGGTCCCTCCTCCCGGGGAAAAGCCCAGGTCTTGCAGCAGAAGGGGCCTTCAGGTCCCCAGGCCTCCCCACACCCTCCCGGCCCACCAAACCAGGCACACACCTCCTGGCATGAAGGCAGTAGAGGCAGGAAGATGCCCTTCCTCCCCACCGCTGCCGCCATCCCACTGGGGGCCCTCACCGAGGCTAGGAATGAAATCAGAGCCTGGGGTGAGATGGCGGCCATAACTCCTCTGGGAATCTGGGCACCTGGGCATCTGGGCTTTGGCCTTGGAGAGGACCTGAGAGCAGAGGTGAGGCCCAGGACAGACGCCGGGTCTCCCAGAGCAGCAGGGAGGTGCCTGGAACCACCGGGGGCCTCATGGGCATCGTTCATTCATTTGGCAAATCTCTGTTGAATAAATAAGTGGATGGGCAAGCGGACAGGATTAGAGAATGAACAAATATCACCTGCCCATCTTCCTGACTCCAGCCCAAGCAGGAACCCAGCAAGAGCTGAGAGTCCTTTCAAGGTGGCTAGCAAACCAGGTGTCGGTGACAGAGAAAGCAAGGTCTGGTTCACAGGGGCGGGCCCAGGACATAGGGGCCATGAGTGGGGTTTGGGGACGTGGCAAGACTGCGTGTAAACAAGTGGAATTCTTGGGCAACTTCCGGTCAGCAGACAGCAGGGCCTTGGGAAATGTTTTCAACGGATAGAGTCCCTTCGCAGTGGTGACAGTTGGGGAAGGAGAGCTACTGTCAATCTCAGAGGAAGGCCCCTCCATGAGAAGGGAACGCTTCAGGGGGCCTGGGAACACTGAGGCCCTGAGAAGGGCAGAGGCCATCCCAGGTCACCCCGCAAGTCAGTGGAAAAGCTGGGAAGAGGCCCCCCAGCGTCCTGGGCTCCCAGGCTAGTCCCCTGGCCAGGCTGGGGACATGCAGATGGTAAAACTGTGGAGGCCAGGCAGGGTGGGCGGGTGTCAGACGGCCAGTGAGGGAGACGCTGCTGAAGACGCGCACGGCAACAGTGCCGGGCAGGTCGCTAGGCTGCCGGCTGTTGCGGTCCCGGAGGTGCAGAGTGTGCAGGGCCTGGAGGTGATCGGGGTCAGCCTTCAGGTGCACCTGGCCCAGGAATTCGTCCTTCAGGACTCGGTGGTTCCAGATCTGGGAGGAGACAGCAGATCATGGGGGGGGGTGGGGGGCAACTTTAAGAGCAGGAATATAGGTCTGGCTGTACCCCTTCCGGAGCCTCAGGCTTCCTCCCATCTGTCCAACTCTCTTCCACATGTACAGTTAAGTGTGTTATTAGTTCTGCCGCTGACCTTAGGTGACACTGGACAAGTGAAACACCTGCTGCCCTGACTTCCCCTATCTTCAATACGAGGGTTGGATCAATGGCCCCTACGGGTCCTTTCAGCCCCAACATCTATGGGTCTGTGATTTGATCCAGTGGGACACAGTGTTAGGAAAGTTTGGAAATCCTATAGTGGCTTCACAGCCAGGGAGGGGCTGTCCTGGGCCTGGGGGACAGAAGACTTCCCGCTAATGAGCCCAGAATCATCCCATGCCCAGGACCCTGGCTTTCTGGTCCCTCGCTCTTGGGGAAACAGCCACCCGCACCACAGGGCATCTCATCTTGGTGCAAGCTCTCCAGGTAGACCCATCTCCAGAGCGATTTAAGGAGCAACTCCCAAGCCACTGGCAGAGATGACCACTGTCCCTGGCCTGACCCTGCTGTGTCCCTAAATCACACCAGCTAATCCAACGCGCCCACCTCACAGACTCCGGGGCACGGGAAAGGGCCAGTAAGAGAATTCCCGAGCCCCTACCAGGTCAGGGACAGAGTGGGAACCAGCACGTACTGTTTTTGGGCCCAGCCCCTGTGAGGGGGGACGCGTCAGGCAGGGGGGCCCAGGAGGGGCCTTTGGGATGGGGCAGGCTCACCTGGACTGTGATGGGCTGGCCTGGCTTCTTGCGGTAGAAGATGCCTTTCACGTCGTACTCGGGCGTCGAGGTACCTTTCTGCACGGCCGAGCGGACTTTGTCCCCCTCACACTTAATGATCACATAAGAGTTGGCCCCTAGAGAAATCGCATGGGCAATGGGGTGATGGTGGGGGCTGGGGCAGGACCCAAAGGGACAGATGTCTGGGAGGTGAGTTCCCCTCCCCAAAGCAGAAGCCAGAGTTCCCATATTCAGGAAAAGGGAGCCTGACTCACTTCCTAACTTTCAGAGATAGGAGGGGGGCACGCTGGCCATCCCTGGCCTCCATGCTATTCCCCCTGCCCCGAGCATTTTTCTCCCCTAATCCACTTCACCAGCATATCTTAATGCTTCCTCAGCCTGGAGAAGGGCCACCTCCTCCAGGAAGCCTTCCCTAAGCCGTGCCTCCCAGCGGTCTGTCCCTGTGTCTGACTGTCCCCCCACACCAGAAGCTGCCCAAGAGCAGGTGGCAGAGCCCATTCCTCTCTAGGCACCCAGTTTCATTCCAAGGCTGGGCCCAGTGTGGATGTTAGGAAAGGTTTGCTCACCCAGGGAGGGAGAGCAGGAGAGCTCTAGAGGCTGGGTGTCTGTTGCTAAGCAGTGGGAGAGGGCATGGGGGTACCTCCTCGGTGAGGTGGGTCCCAGAGCTTTCCCCCAGGTGAGCTCACCTGTGGAGGAGTCCTTGAGCCCAGCAGCCCCTAGGACGTGCACCTGGGTCACCTGCTGGGGGTAGCCGCACAAGGAGCTCCAGCAGGAGCGGGGGGGGCTCGTCCAGGCGCAGCTCCCTGGGATGGGGCAGAGGGGGAGAGGGGTGAGGTGATGGAGGGGGCGAGGGAGATGGAAGGGGAGGGGATTCAAGAAGGGGGAAGGGGAGGGGAGCAGTATTTAGTCCAGACCTCGTTCATCCTGGGCAAACTGCCATGGGCTTCCTGCTGCTCTCTCTCAGGGGTGCCCCATCCTCCCCGAGAGAAAAGCAATTTACTGAGCACCTGCTGTGGGCCAAACCCTCTGCTGGGATGTTACAGGCATTATTTGTAATCCTCCCAAAGCCCTGGGTGATAGGTGACTATTACCATGCCCATTTTACGGATTACGAAGCACTGGGCTCACCAGAAGGGATCTGCCCCAAAGTGGGACAGAGGCGGAACATGGACTGGCAGGACTCAGGTCCACTGAGCCCACCATACATGCTGCCTCCAGGTGTGCCGTGGGTGCGAGGAGCACTGAATCGGGACTGCCTGCCACGGTGGGAGGGCAGTGTGGGGCTCACAGGGTCTGCACCCCAGCAGGGATGGCATGGCTCCAGCAGTCTGCCTAGCCCAACTCGACCACTGGGGTCATGACCTTGGAAACCGCCCCCAACCTTGATCCCCAAACCTGATCTGTAAAATGGGGGGTCAGGCCCCCCACTTAGGGTTCAGGAAGAGCAAATGAGACGAGTGAAAGCTTTGTAAACTGTGAAGTGCTATGCACATATGAGACACCGTCCCTTTACGTAGCCAAGAGAGGCTGGGACAGAGGAGCAGGGGAAGGGAGGAGAAGGAAGGCCATGGGTGCCAGAGTCAGCCCAGGGAGGCCAGAGGGCTGGCCTCCATGCCTGGGGCAGACACGTAACATCCCTGGGCTGCAGATTCCAGGTCAGCCTGGTATGGGACTCGGGCCTCCCAATCCCAGCCCTGAGCAGCCCCCACGCACTGGCAGTTGGAGGGCACGTCAGTGAAGACCCGAAGCAGGAACTCGCCAGTGTGGCCCGGCTCGAAGGTGGTGGGGATGATGACAAAGCGGCCCTCGGGCTGGTCCGTCCGCAGGAAGACGCTGCGTGAGTTGATGTAGATGGAGCTGGCGGCCCTGTGCTGCAGGCTGTGCATGCGGTATTGGCGGTTCTCCTCCACCTGCGGGGAGAGCGGGGGCTGGGCTGTACGCACGCCTCCCTCCGCGCGCCCCCGGCCCCCGGCCGCGTCGCACATTGACTCCCGCACCGCCGTGAAAGGCGCGACAGAATCCACATACATGCAGTGCCCAGAGAAGGCAAATCTGCAGAGACAGGGGCAGACGGGTGCTTGCCCGAGGCCCGGGGCTGGGCGACACGGGCAGGCGGGGCAGGCGGACGGGCCCGAGTGGTGGCAGCTGAAGGGGGCGAGGTGTCTTTTCGGGGTGACGAAAATGCTCGAAAATGGTGGCGATGGTCGCACAACTCTACGAATACACTAAAAGTCACCGTACACTCTGAATGAGTGAACTGTGCGGTGCATGGATTAGATCTCAGCAGAGCTGTTAGGAGTAGGAGGACAACAGGACCCCCCTGGTAACAACGTCGGGGAGTTTCTGACTCACGACGGACCAAGCATCACTGTCTGCCCACGTGACAGCCCAGGTCCATGAAATGACGTCACCAGCTGCCAGGACATGCTAGCCAACTCCTGGAACGAGTGCCAGGATAAGCTACAGCCATATCACGTGAGGTCACGACACTCCAGCACGACACGAGGACATGTGCAGGCGGTCATGACATGACCGTGCACATCTAACGCAGGGCCTCAGCTCCACCCACATGCCTAGTGCACCCATGTGATCTCGTGAGGTTCTGGGTGTCTGGCGGGCCCGTGGCGTCCTGCTACGATGTGTGCTGTCACAGCCCGGGTGTTGCAATGTAAGGAGGGCCGCGGGCCCCAGGCCTGTGGGAGCAGCCAGGGTAAGTCCGCCTGGCTCTGCCCAGGATGCTTCTTCCCAAGGCCCAGCAGGGCCTCCAACTCAGGGGGACCCAGAGCCCTGAGGGAGGGAGCAGCAGGGGCCTCCCAGAGTGTGGCCTGACCACCGGCAATGTTCCCCTTCCCATCCACCAAAACAGCCTGTGGGTCCGGGACGGGAAGAAATCAAGCTGAGAGCTCCCAGGCAGCCAATCCCAGGCAGGCCGGGCCCCCTGTGGGTGTTCCAAAGAGGGCTCACGCTACAGCAGGCCCGCGGCATCAGCCACTGCGGCCAGAGGGCGGGATGAGGTCGGTGACCAGAGTGTTCTAGAGTGTTCTCCCCCAGGCCCAGGTGGCCTAAAATCCAGCTCCCTCACTCTCCTCACCCACAGCAGGGGTCCCAGCTGGCCTCACCTTGTAGATGTCAAAGCCAATGGCCAGATTTTCACCCTTGCCATCCCGGCGGGTAGACTGTTTTGGCCGCTGCTGGATGCAGATCAGCACTTCATCTTCCGGCTTCTTGACATCAAAGATGTACTGCAGGGATGGCCGAGGAAGGGAGATACTGCGGTAAGACCGTGCCAGAGACGGGCTTGCTGGCTCCCAGAAGCTGGGCCGGAGGCAGGCCCCAGCTCAACGGTGAGAGCCCGGGTGAGTCACGGCACCTCTCTGGGCCTCGGTCCCTCACCTGTGACCCAGGCCTGTGATGCCCACCCTGCGGGAAGGGCGGGGGGACTCGGTGACATCATGGATGCTCAGCTCCGAGCCTGTATGCAGTTGGTGCCAAAGGAAGGCACACCACACATGAGAACTAAACAGCTGCCAGGGTCATGACTAAGGAGGCTGCAGGAGAGATGTCCTCCCTGAGGAAGAGCCAGCCTGGCCAAGCTCCTCTCGAAAGAGCAGCACTGTGGGTGTAGAAACAAGGGGTTCGAGTCCTCGGCTCAGCCTCCCTCTAAGCATCCCAGTAACTCTGGATGAGACACCCGTGAGTCCTCAGAGCCTTGTTTCCTTGTCTTTACCATCTGCAGGTCACCCAGGACCCCTCGAACATGCCCATCCACCCCCCACTAAACGGGCACACAGAAGCCCACAGGGGGACAGGAGGTACCCAAGGTCATGCAGGATGGTGCAAAGGCCGGGGGTGTCCCTGAGCACACTCACTTGTGGGTTCTGAAAGAAGGTGTCCTTGTGATTGATGCAGCCGCCACTGCGGTTCTTCTGGGGGTCCTCGTGCCGCGTCCAGGCGCCCCGCAGCCGGGCCTCCTCCCACGTCTTGTGGACGCTCAGGTAAGATGTATTGATCAAGCGGCACTTGATGATGTCAGTGAAGTACCGGCACACGTCCTCGAAGGTCATCCTGGCCATGACGGGCTGCTGAGCCGGCCAGGTCCCCTGACTGGCCCACCCACCCACCCACCCTGCGTGCTCTGAGCCGCCACCCCCGGGAGCGAGTGTGGACGCGGCGGTGCTTGGCCGCCTCACAGCTCTTCTGGCCTCAATTTCCCGATGTGTAAGATGGGAAGGAATCGCACAATAGCCGTCTCTCTCACAGTTAGTGTAGGAATTCAGTAAAGCGATAAAAGCATGTGGTACAAATTCCAGCGGACAGGAGCTGGGCGCTGGAGCAGCTCAGCTGCTCAGGGTCCCCTGAGGTTGGCAGTAGGGACCATGGGGATGATGGGCCCATTACTGCCTGACTCATTTCACAGAGATGGCATGACCTGTCCAAGACCACAGAGCAAGTTGATGGTGGGGCATCTGCTCGAGCCCTGGTTCCAGCCTCCCCTTCCGGTGCTCCCTGCCACAGGAACCCCGCACCCCAGCCCCAGATGCCCACCCGGGGCAAGAGCACACTCACCAGAACTCCCCATCATCCTGCACAGTCACACCCATTTTTTTCGCGCTCACTCTTGCTCACTTTCTGCCACTCCTCCGAGCTGGAATGTGGACATGGGGAGGGAAGGGGGGGCGTAAGAGGAGAGACCCCACCAGGGCCACCCTGGCAAGGGAGAGGAGGCATGAGGGCCAGCTCAGCACCAGGCCTCCATCAGTGTAGGTGTAGTTGGGGGCACCAGGGCCAGGCCCAGCCCCTCTCCAAAAAGCCTGTCTGCCACTTGCACAGGTAACCATGGGCTGCCTCCCTGCCAGGGGCCGGAGGTCTGAGAACAAAGCCACAGGCGGGGGGGCAAGGGCAGAATGACCCTCAGGGGAGGGCGCTCCCTCACTGGGGGCCTGGCTCTGCTCCTGTCCTAGCTTCACCAGGACCATAAGCTGAACACAGAGCAGTCACCCCCATTCTAACCCCTGGTGGCCTCCCTCCCTGCTTTCTTCCCCACTCACCACCAGGCGGGGGCTCTCTGTCCCCTACCGGAATCGGCCTATCCCCACCTCCAGGTCCTTGCCCTGCAGAATCCACCCTCCACCCCCCCACCCCCCCCACACACGCCCGCTGCAGGGTAAATCTACTGTCATCCTCCTCCCAAATCCTTCAAGGTCCAGCCACCACCTCCAGGGAGCCCACCTTTGTCCTTGCCCAAGCTCTCACACGGGGCCCACCCAGCCAGGGTCTGTCCTGTGCCCACACTCGCATCCCTGGGCCTCACGTGTCACTCCAGGGCCCGTTCCATTCCCGCTCGCCCCAGGGGTTACGCAGGCGGATCATGTCCAGCTTCTCCGACTTGAAGAAGGCCAGCAGGCCATGGCCCAGGCGCACCTTGCGCACGTCAGTGATGGCATACGCATGGCCCTTCACCAGGCCACACGCCAGGCGGGCCTCCATGTCTGCTGCTGTCACTGCCTGCAGGAGGACACAGTTGCCCAGACAGGCAGAGCCCCGTCAGGCTCCCATGGGAGGGGCAGGGGTGGGGGTGGGTAGTGTGCCTACACCGCCCCCTATAGGACGGGGAAGGCATGGCAGCCCCACGCAAAGCAGAGGCAGCGGTTAGGGACTGAGCTCAGTGTTCGCAAAGCCCCCAGGGAGCAGCAGTGTGGGGTCGAGGAAGGGACCTAAAGTGGGGTTGGCCCAGGGGTGTTTTGGAGTTCACTGGCACTGGCTCAACCGTGCAACTGTTAAAACATTAGCTTGAAATCAACACGCTGGGAGTATTTACACCACAGAAATCAGCAAATGCTACAAATCAGGGCTTTTCATTTTTCCAGAGGGCTGGTCCATCAACACCCCATTGGTGTCTGCACTGAGCCCCAACTTCCCCACCTGAAATAGGAGCAGTCAATGAAGTAAGACAATCCTCTGGAAGCATTCGGGACTGTGCCAGCCGCAGGGGGTCGCTCCCCTCTTCCGGTCACCTTGTAGCTTGTGATGCCTCAAACCCCGACAAAGGGGACCCTCACAGGCACAGACACCCATTGCCCCAGTACAAGATGCCCATAAAAGGGGGGGGATGCTGGTCAAACCGGAAAGCATTTCATACCATAGAGGTTAGAGCTGCACCCCCCCAACGGCTCCCCTCAGGCTGAGGGTGCAGATTTAGGAGCCAGTCTGAGCCGGGGCTCTGCCGGGGACACCACAGCCAGCTCCCACTCCAGGAAGGGTTGGCAAAGGGGAGGGCTGCTTCTGTGTTCTCACCTTGATGGAGGCACTGATGAGGCCTCCCCGGCTGTGCACCTTCAACACACGCTCAAAGAGCTGGTTCCTCTTGGCCTCATCATTGGCGAAGCCGCCCTCAGTCAGGTCAATGGGCTCGGAAACGCCTCCTGTGAAGTCCACCAACGCATCCGCCGTGTTGCCTCCATCCAGGGCCTGGTAACAGCCCGCCAGCCTGGGGAGCAATGTGGAAAGAATTCCCAGCTCACGCTCCCCAGCCAGTCGCAATCCCTCACCTTACAGGGGAGATTTTGGGGACTCAGAGAGGTCAAGCACACTGCTAAGGTCACACAGCAGGTCACAGCAGAGCCAACACTGGAATCCATGTCTCTAGGCCAATGCTTGTACCACTGAACCACACCATTTTATCACCCAAATTCCCCTTCGCCCTAGCAGCCTGTCCTCAAAATTAGCTGTCCAGAAATCAAGCAATTCTTCTCAAAAGCGTTAAAAGCTCATGTATTTTTTCAAACGTCAATTATAAAGAATTCACATTATTTATAACAATAGAAACCCAGAGAGCACCTAAATGTCTAACAACAAGGAATTGACTTTAGAAATTAACGCTGCATCTGTGCTCTGGGACATGAGACGGCCGTTGAATGAAGCTTTATAAAGGAATTCCTATGGCAGGAAAATGCTAGTGCTCGCTTGGTACGTTTGAAAAAACAATACAGCTGGATTCCAGTGATGTTTAAAATGGATGCGGGGCGCCTGGACGGCTCAGTTGGTTGAGCATCCGACTCGGTTTCGGCTCAGGTGATGATCTCGGGGTTGTGTGATCATGCCCGGTGTCAGGCTCCGTGCTCGGTGGGGAGTCTGCTTCAAGATTCTCTCCCTCTCCCTGCCCCTGCCCTGTCACACACACTCTGTCTCCCTCTCTCTCTCTCTCCCTAAAGATAAATAAATAAACCTTTTGAAAAAAACAAAAAATAAAAGTATGCAATAACTTATTTAAAAAACATTAAGGGGGGCGCCTGGGTGTCTCAATCAGTTCAGTGTCTGCCTTTGGCTCAGGTCATGATCCCATGGATCAAGCCTGCTCAGCGGGGAGTCTGCTTGTCCTTCTCCCTCTCCCGCTCCCCCCACCTGTGCACACTGGCACGCACGCTCTCTTTCTCTCTCTCAAATAAAATCTTTTTAAAAATTAAAAATAAATAAATAAATAAATAAATAATAAATCACAGGAAGCCCCACATTGGGTGTAGAGATGACTAGTAAATAACTAAAAATAAAGAATACAAAATACTAAGCATCAACTATGTGCAACCTACCAGGTGCTAGGGGCACAACTGTGGCTTCTTCTATGAATGTTAGGAAAAGGCTGGGGGTCTTAAAGGCAGTGCTGAAGGTGAACGTCAGCAGCAGAATGGGATATGTAACAGAACAGATTACATAAATTGAAAATCTACACCTATCTATGAAAATCTCCGACTGATCTATCTTTTGCAGTGTTCTACAAAACAGCAACACAGGTTTTGCAAGGTAACCTACGAACAAAAAGAGCCATCAAAGATGTTAGAAGAGTTGCTAAGTGGTGGGGGGGGTGTGGAGAGGACACAGGGAGCACAAGGGAGGGAGACAGGAGTGGGGGGCGGGGCCTTGGAGGGGAGGGGAGTGAAGGTTCCGGAAGAGGAGCAGCCTGGTTAACTCAGGTGGCCCCAAACAGAGAAGGGGAGTAGAGAGGCCTGGAAGAATATGCAGGAGTACTGGCGACTTTTATTACCTTCTTCCTGGGTTTCTACGTTTTCTGGATTTGCTATGACAGACATGCATTCATTTCACAATTTTAAAAGTAAATAAATGAAAAAGCAAGCAAGCGTAAATAGTGCAGCTGCTGTGGAACACAGGCCGGTGGCCACTCAAAAATTTAAACATAGAACTGCCATAAGATCCAGCAATTCACTCCCAGGTATATATTCCAAAGAACTAAGAGCAGAGACTCGAACGGATACTTGCACACCAAGGTTCACAGCAGTACATTCGCCATAGCCCAAGGTGGAAACGACCCAAGTCCATCGACAGATGAATGGAGAAACAAAATATGGCATATCCATGCAATGGAATTCTGTGCCGCTCTAGACAAGAAGGACACGCTGATATGCTACAACATAAATCAGCACCAAGAACATCACGCTACGAGAAATAAGCCAGACACGAAAGGGGAAATACTGTACGATTCCACTTATATGATCGAGCTGGAATAGGCAGATGCATAGAGACCAGAGCAGAAGGGGCTACTGGGGGGCTCTCCTGGAAAGGGAGAGGGGCCTGCAGCTGGGACCGGGGAGACTCAGTGACCACCAGGGGGCGAGTTTTGCTTTCTTTGGACTGAAAACGGAATCTGTCAATGTTGTGCTTTCTTGAATTTGTTTTTGATGTTGAAAGTTGGTGTCTTTCGTTTTCCTTTCTCTCTCTCTCTCTCTCTCTCTCTCTCTCTCACACACACACACACACACACACACACACACACACACACACACAGTCCAAGGAAAGCAACAGATGGGCCTGGGAGGCGGAACCAGGGAGAGGTTCCCACGGAGCTGGTGGGCTGGGCTCCAACCCCACTGGCCCTCCTGCCCCAGGTCTGCCCCTGACCTGCAGGGGCCTGAGCAGGTCACTCTGCCCCAAAGCCCTCCACAGTTCAGCAAACCCTTGCTCGGGCCCGTGCTGGGAACCCAGGGTCCGACACAGAGCAGGAGGAGGGGTCGGTGGAGACAGAACAGATGGACAGTCAGTCAGGTAGAGATGGATGAGTGGACGAACGGGAGCCCATCGGGCAGGGAGGGCCCACCCTTCACAACCAGCCCAGGCTCTGAGATACCACATCCCAGCCAGGCTGCCAGGGAGGGCTTGGCAGCTTGGATCTGTGGGAAAAAACCAGCGACCCGGATGTGAGTGCTGGCTCTGCCCTCTCAGGTAGAACAAGGAGAAACCATTCCTGTCTGTGTGGGTTGGTTTTAAGAACGGGACACCAGGTACCAGACTGTCAGTCCAGGTCTCCCCCCCACCACGCCCTGGGTGGGTTCCCAGGCTCCGAGCACGCTGTGTGACTCGGAAGAGCCCCTCGCCTCTCCGAGCCGGGAGCGCTGGCTGCAGGAGCAGCTGCAAGGAGCCGGCCCCCCGCCCCCACCCGCTGGCCCACCACTGGCACCTACTTGGCATAGGCCTTCTCCACCAGGGCACACCAGAACTCGTTGCGGGAGCTGGAGTGGCAGTAGATGAGCTGGTTGTTGACTGTGGGCAGCCGGTCATCAATGACCACATCCACCCACTCCCCAAAGCGCCAGAAGTGGAAGTGGAAGATGCCCGCATAGGCACTGGGTTTCTCGGGCTCCCATTCCTGCTCCTTCCAGTCTGGGATGACCTGGGTGGGAGGCGACAGGACAGGTACACAGTGAGGGTCACACCCGGCTTCCCGAGCACACGGGGGCGCCTGCCTCCAGGGGATCAGAACGGAAAGGAGTACTGGGTTCCACCCCCATCGCTGCCATGAATGAGCGCGGGACTAGGGCGCACGCTTCTCATCTCTGGGCCTCAGCTTCCCTCCTCTGCAGTGGTTAGGCGTAGGCTCTGGCCAACTGTCCCTCTAAGGCTCTCTGAGCCTCCCGCCCCCTTCCTCGGGCCTCCCTCTGCATCCTCGCATTCCTCCCAGGTCCCATCTGGCGCATGGTGCTGCCGCCACCCAGTCCAGCCCGAGTCCGAAGCTGGCAGCCACACCGGCCCCTCCCTCTCCCTCGCCCCATCCCATCAGGCCCATCTGAGCTCCTACATTCTGCTAAAATCCATCTCCCGGCTGTCGCCTGGCACCAGCCTGGGCAGCCCCCACCTCCTGGCCCCAGAACACTGTGACAGCATCAGCCGCCACACGTGCCCTCTCCCCACACAGCAGCACAGTGATCTTTCCAATCATGTCACTTCCCTGGGAAGTGAGTCCAAACCCTTAATGTGCGCTGCCCCGCCACCAACTGCCGGGACAGCTTTTCTACCTCCCTCGGCCCCTGCTCCCTGCTCTGGGCTTTCTCCGCTCAAGAACTTTTTGCACCTGCTCTTCCTTCTCCTCTTTTTTTTTTTTAATAATTTTTATTGTTATGTTAATCACCATACATTACATCATTAGTTTTCGATGTAGTGTTCCATGATTCATTGTTTGCCTATAACACCCAGTGCTCCATTGAATACGTGCCCTCTTGAATACCCATCACCAGGCTAACCCCTCCCCCCACCCCCTCCCCTCTAGAACCCTCAGTTTGTTTTTCAGAGTCCATAGTCTCTCATGGTTTGTCTTCCTTCTCCTCTTCATCCAGCTGATTCTCACTTGCCCTTTAGGGTCCACCTCCTCCTCCAGGAAGCCCTCCTTGACTCTTCAGACCAGGCCAGGACCCCCATCTGTCCGACTCACGGCCCCTGGCACTTCTTGGGGACCATTACCGCAATATAGTTAAACAAGTGTGTGTCACTCAGTTCAATTCTGTTATTATCACTGGAACATTAGCTCTCTGAGGTCAGGGATACATCGGGCCTGGTCATTGCTGTATGCCTGGCACCTAGTCCAGGGCCTGGCCCAGAGAGGGTGCTCAATAAACAGGTGTTAAAATTCACAAGCATTGATTTTTACATATTACTTTATGGAACATCTGGGACAGGCCAGGTGCCATGCCTATAACCGCCAGGGCTTATCTCAGTTTAATTCGCACAATAACCCTGTGCATAGATTACTATCATCCATCCCTCCTTTACAGCTAAATACCCCTAAAGCTCAGAGAGGGCAAGCAAATTGCCCAGGGTCACACAGCTAGAAAACACACACTGTGGAGTCAGGCAGACCTGGGTTTGAAGCCAGAATTCAGACTTGTGACCTGCAGACCGCTCCATACTGGGCCTGTGCTGACACTTAGGACCCAGGTGAATCAGCCACGGTCCCTGCCCCCAGGAAGTCCCTAGTCTGGTTCAAGAGGCAAATGCTGAGGCTGACATGGGGAGCATGGGGAGTGTGGAGAGAAGGGAGCGGTGAGCCCGACCCGCAGGGCCAGCAGCCGCTTCCAAGCAGACTAGGCAAATCTGGGCAGCAGGAGGCGGGCAGACAAGGGAAAGCCCCTCACCCTAGAGTCAGGGTGACTTGCTGGCCCTCCCCAGCCTGGGAGCAAGGGAGGGCTGACCCCACTGGGACCATGGACAGCTCCTTCTGGAAGAAAACTGCCCTCAGGGATGGGGGTGGGCACCCAGGCATCCAGGCGGAGGAGCCAGAGATGCATCAGGAGGCCGTAAATCCCAAAGCCCAGACCAGCCTGCGCAAGATACTTCAGCCAAAAGCCATTCCCCAATCCCCACACTCATTAAGAAGGCTTCTTTTGTTTACACACTTGCTACCATCAACAGGGACGTTGGGCAAAGAAAAATGGTCCCTGTGAGACACTGGAGACCAAGCAAATGAAAATGCCAAGCACCGTGAGAGGGGCCACAGTGCCAGTAGCGGGGCCTGCCTGTGGCCAGGCACAGACCAGGCTCTTCACTCGGCCGCCCCTGGCCATTCCCACCACCTTTCGGGGCAATACCGTAGGAAGTTGCGGGCCCGATGTTGCCCATGAGGACCGGTGAGCAAGGTAGGATTCACACTCAAGGCTTCAGGGCCCAGCACACCATCTGGAACCCAGCAAGGATTCAATACTGCCTGGTGGTCCCTTGTCAGTTAATTCTGTGTCCTTTCGAAAATCTCCCGGGCCAGTCTCTGCCCTAGCCCCCAGAATCGCCTCCCACTTTGCTTTCAGGACAGAAAGCTGTATCAAAAATGGGGCACATGCACGGTGGCTTATCATCCCCACTGCACAGATGGGAAGGCTGAGGAATGAGGAGCTGCCCAAGGGCACGGAAGGATAGGGAGTCTGAACCTGAGCACACTGGCCTGGCCAGCGTACCCTCCTCCACTCCTTCCTGCTCTGAAAGCTCTGGACCGCACGGGGACTGGGGATGGAGGAAGAGGAGCCCTCACAGCGTGCCGGGATGTATTGCTGGGGAGGCAGCGGGATCATTAGCCAAACCCGGCGTTTGGCCCTGTGCCCTCTGTGGCTCAGAAAGCAGCCAATGAGGCTCTAAGGCCTGGAGATCCTGAGTCAGGGAATCCCTGTGGGCCTCAGTTTCCCCTCCTACAACATGGCCGGTGGGCCCAGCATGGCCAGCTTCTTATCCCACACCCCCTCTACTACCAGCAGAGTCCTGAGCGAGAAGGAAGACACAGTCCAGGAAGGTGTGCTCACACAGGCACACAAACTCAAACCTTCCCACACCACGTTCAATCGTACCAGGAATCAAGGCAGCAACCAAGGACCTTCGGGCCACATCAAAGGATTCCAGAACCAACCTAAAGAGGCTCCCACTGGCCAAAGACGGGCGAAGCTCAGCTTTGTAATATATGCAGTGACCCGAAGGGGCACCAGCACCCCAACGTTCATAGCAGCAATGTCCACAATACCCAAACTGGAAAGAACCAAGGTGTCTATCGACAGGTGAATGGATAAAGAAGATGTGATATATATATACAATGGAATATTACTCAGCCATCAAAAAGGATGAATCTTTACCATTTGCATCGATGTGGATGGACCTGGAGGGTATTATGCTAAGTGAACAAGTCATTCAGAGAAAGACAGTTATCATATGGTTTCACTCATATGTGGAATATAAGAAACAGCTCAGAGGATCATAGGGGAAGGGAGAGAAAACTGAATGGGAAGTCATCAGAGAGGGAGAAAACCAATGGAAACTCTTAACTCTAGGAAACAAACTGAGGGTTGAAGGAGAGGTGGGTGGGGGGATGGGGTAACTGGGTGATGGGCATTAAAGAGGGCACATGATGTGATGAGCACCGGGTGTTATCCGCAACCGATGAATTGCTGAACTCTACATTTGAAACTAATGGTATAAATAAAATTTAAGCAGAAATTGGAAACCAAAACTCCTCCTGGGCATTTGATGCAATAAGGGAATTATCGTGAAATGTGAAATTATTTTAGTTGTGTTACAGGGTTGTGGTTACAGAGTTTTGTTTCTGTTTTGCTTTTGATGACCCCTTATTCTCCAGAAATGCATCAGAAGTATTTACAGATGAAATGACACGTTGCCTGGAGGGCGGGGGGGGGGGGGGGGGGGGGGGGGGGGGGGTGGAATAAGAGGAAACAAGTCTGGCGAGAGTTGACAGTTGTTGAGGCAGAGGGAGGGGTACTAGGGAGTACATTAAGCCATCTCTCTCCCCCCATATTGTCTCCAGTTGAAACGCCAAGGCCCATCCCCACGGCCCCCAGCTCCCTGGCCCCGCATTCACTGCCCTGAGGCTCTACGGACCCTCTCGGCCTCACCCCCGAACGCTGCCTCCCACCTTGGGCCCCATGCAAATCCGCACGCCTGGCTCCCTCTCCGGTACCGTCCCCTTCCTTGTCCCTCAGGGGCGAGCTGAGCAGCAGCTTCTGGGCTCTCCAGGTCTGGAGCTCCCCGGGACAGCCCCTCCCCCAGGCTCTTCCCCTGATCACTGAGCAGAGCTTCTGGAGGGCGGGGCTGAGCCCACTCTCAGGCCCAGATCCCACCCTCCCCCACCCCACCCTCCAATCATGGGAGGCCAGCTCCACAGCCAGACAAGTCTTTCTGGAAGAAAAGTCTCCAAGTGCCAGCCGCAGCAGGGCCCTGTCTGGCCGGTGACCTTGCAGCCACTCTTGGACCCGTGTCCAACCACACTGCATAGCCCGGACTTAGCTTCCAACCGGCCGCTGCTCAGCGTCGGCATCTGCCACCCCTACTCCAGCGCTGCCGGGAGACCCAGGATGGACAGGGGCCTCGGGGTGCCACCTTAACCATGGAGGGCTGTGCACCTGTGAGGGGTCATCCCGCTGGGGAACGCAGTTCAAGCGCGTGCACCCGCACAACAGTCTGCAAACCTTGGGGCTGGTGGGGAGCTCAGGTGACCTGGTCAGCCTCCCTCCTGGGGGGAAACCTCAACAACAGCCCCCCATGCAGATGGAAAAAGAGAGGCCTGAGGGGTCGACACACTTACTTAGGCTGAGCTGGCAGCCAGGCAAGGATTGTGTGGGATTTGGAGGCCCTCCCCCTGACAGCACCCGCTGCAGAATCAGCCCAGAAAGCTCAGGCGATGCGGGCGCCATGGGGCCCTGGTGCCTGGAACGCTCCTGGCTCAAATCCTCCTGGGACTCTGGGCCAGTAGGACACGCCCGTGTGAGTGTGCAAGTGCGTGTCAGTGCACGTGGGTGTGCATGTGCACATGGGTGTCGTGTGTGAGTATCAGTGTGTGTGCAGGTGTGGCACAGGGAAGGAGCTTTTCACTGATTTCTGCCCAGGAGCCCAGAGGGCCAGCTGGGGGCATTTCTGCAAAAGGGCCAGCAGGGCTGCGGGCTGAAGGGCTGCAGGGGTTACCCAAGTCAGGTGGGTGAGTCCCCAAACTAGAGGGTCCCTGGTTCCAAGTATCTGAAGTTCCTCAGTTCTCAGCTTCTGATTCCAAGAGTCTCAAATTCCTGGGTTTCAGATGCCATGACGGGAAGAGGCCAGGAACCTTGGGCCCCCCACGCCCTCGGGAGTGCAGAGCCCCGTCGCTCACCACCCGGAGAGAGGATGTGATGCACCTGCAGGGGCCTGGGGATTCCTGTCCACGGGGCACAGCCAGATGCTCAGACCCGCGTGGGACCCCAGGCTTGGGGCAGGCCCCCTCCTGCTGGGCTGCCCAGCTACACCGTGGGGGCTAAAGATCCCCTCAACGGGGCCATTCTGAGCCCAGTGATCATGGCGGAGGAGAATGCATGCCCTCTCGTCCACTCTCCAACCAGAGCTGGGCCCCCGCCCATCGCTCCGCCCCACCCTGCCCGCTCCCAGAAGCACTGGGCTGCTATGCCACCTCAGGCAACTCACTTCACCTCTCTGAACCCTGCCCTGCTGCTCTGTAAATCGGTGCTGTGGACACTCCTCTCAGAATAACTGAAAAGTAAGACCATGCGTCTACAGCGACCGGGAGAGTCACGATGAGCAAATGGAG
The DNA here is from genome assembly GCF_009762305.2 of Zalophus californianus. NCBI lineage: Eukaryota > Metazoa > Chordata > Mammalia > Carnivora > Otariidae > Zalophus > Zalophus californianus. The sequence goes on from NC_045605.1 coordinate 55,193,894, forward strand.
AGAGGGTGCCGTGTGCCAGCTCCTGAGGCCCTGAGTGTTTCACTAACACTAACTCATGTAAGCTTCACCTGGGCCCTACAAGGAGGCACCATCATTAGCCCCTGCCAACAGGCCCAGGGAGGCTGCCTAGGGTCACATCGGTGGCCAGTGGCGGGCCCCTCAGCACGGCACCCACTGCCTCAGTGGGAGGCAGAAGCTCAGGAGACGATAGGTCTCTTCACTCTATGGTTCCTTGTGGGTTCCATGGAAAATGGGTCTTCATTTCCCACTCCCGGCACTCCCCCGGCCAGTCTCGGCTGTTGAGCCAGGGAGGAGCGCAGGGGTGGAAGGGCTGGGCTCTGTTGCCCCCACCCCTTCCAAAGGCATCTTCAGGAGTGGATGGAGGCCGGGGCTGGAAGGGCAGGGCTTGCGGAAGGGAAACAAGGCGACCGCAGCTGCTCCGGGTAGGGCTCAGGGTGGAGGCCGGGGAAAGGGAGACCTGGCTTCGTGGAGCATTTCAAAGCAAGGGTCATTCCCAAGCAAAACCCCAAGTGTGGCCCCTGAAGCAGGACCTGACCTTGGTCACTGGGAAGAAGCTGGCCTCACCCAGGCCTGGGCCCTCAGGAGGGGTGGGGCACTGCCCCTTGTCCACCCCACGGGGCCGCAGACCCAGAGCCTGGTCCACACACATACCCCTCCTTTGGCCCCTCCAGGCCTTCTGTGACTTCAGGCAGATGGCCTCACTCTCTGGGCCTCTTCGTCTCTGTCCAAAAACTGTGTGAGCTCCAGAGAGATGACAAGGGGAAAGAGCTCTAGAAAAGGGCGAAGTGGGGCACTAAGGTGATGTTAAGGTGATGTGGTGACATCAGTCTTATCTGGTCAGCAGGGAGCTGCCTGAGGACGTGCATTAAACTGGTGACAGAGGCTGAGTGAAACCTGGACATGGGCCTAACCCCACCCCACCCCAACCATGCCACTCCCGGTCCCATCTGCCCACTGCCCAGCCGCCCTACAAGTCGGGGGAAGACTGGAGATTGTGCATGGCTTGGACCAGACGGCACCTCCCTGTGGCCTAAGCATGGCCCCACGCTCCGGACAGAGGCTGGTCTGGGGGCCACGGGGGAAAAACTGTCAGGGGTGTTAGTACCCGGCTGGGTGTCAGGAGACCTGGTTCTAAACCCCATCCTGATGTCTGACCTTGGGCCAGTCCCTGGACTGCTCGAGGCCTCATCTCTGAAAGCAGCAGGAGGAGGTGAAGGGAATGTGGGAGAAGGGCCCGGGAGGGGATGCTCAGGGCTCTGAGGGGCTGGAGAGGGCTGTCAGAGCTCCTGAAGGGGCAGGGGTGGCTTGCGGTGAGACACTGCACACCACGAGGTGGGGACACAGAGGCTTTATTAGGGACACACAGTGCATGGGGGGGATGTGGGTACAGGCAGACTGCACCAAGAGGGTCCCCCGAGCTGCAGGGGGAGGTCAAGCAGAGAGGCAAAGGGCAAAGCCATCTCCAGGAGTCTGGACACCCCTAGCTGTCAACAGAGAAGATGGGCGGGCAAGCCCAGCCAGGAATAGGCCCGAGAGCGGAGAGTCAGAAAGGACCACAGCCAATCCCCACCTAAAGAATCCCAACTCCAACACCCCACTCCTGTTTGCATGCCTCCAGAGTGGGAGCTCACCCTCCCAGCAGCCCCAACCACTGAGGATGGCTCTCGCCCTCTGTCTCTCGGTGAGTCTGTTCGCAGGGCCCCACGGCCCTCAGTGGCTCTGCTTCGTGAGGAAAATGTCATGGGCCTGTTCCTGACAGCAAAGAAAAAAAACAGGGCTGGCCTGGAGACAGGCACTTCCTGAGGTGCCCCCTGGGCCTGTGCCTTTCCTGCCCAGGGACCTGGAAAAAACCTGACATCCCAGCAGGGACACCTGAGGCCCCAAACAATCTAATGTCTCCAGCTCCAGGGCTCTGGACCCCTCTACCCTGCTTCCCCCAGGCAGAGGGAAACCCCTTCACTACGCTGTTCCCTGCTTCACGGTATGAACCTCAAAGGCTCTCAGCTCAGGAGGCCCCCCTCCCCAAGGTCATCCTGACCAATCCCCTGCTAAAGGCCACCCATGAGCCAGCTGGGCGATACATAATAGATCATCTAAAATCAGACTTGCTCGCAGGGCAGATACAGACTCTGGAACACAACCACATGAATATTGCACGCTCTCTCTCAATATATATGCACAGGTATAGACAGATGCATCTCTATGTAACTTTTTCATCTGTCTCGTCCCTGGCACTTCTCCCTCCTGGAGTCCTTCTCAGAGGAGCAAGAATGGGCAAGCACAGCCTCGAGCCTGTCAGCCACTCCCCACTGCCCCAAATCAGCCCCCACGGCAATGCTGCCTGAAGTCCTGAGGCCCCTGAGGCGTCATGGGACTGTGCCAGGCCCGGGCCAGGAGCAGTACCTTCCTGGGTCCTCAGGCTCACTGTGCACCTCTGGACTTCAGCGAAGGGCACTGCAGCCAGGAGGGCAGCAAAGGCTTGCGGATTCCCCAGGGGGGCTGCTCCGTCGTCTGTCTCTCCGTCTCCCAAGGAAGCCCAATGGCTGGCACTTTGGATCTCTCTTTCTTGGTGTCTGTCTGTCTCTCTCGTTCTCTCTGAGTCGCTCTCCGGACAACGAAGTAGAGAGAGGGCAGATGTCCTAGGCCCCGACCGGGCCTCCATGGTCTACAGCAGAAGCAGCAGCAGTCGGGTCAGCTTCCAGACTATAGGGCCTCTGCATCTTCCTCCCATGAGCAGGAGCGCCAGCACCCGGGAAAGGAGAGGAGGAAGGACACAGGCTCAGGGGGTCCCGGGCAAGCTGAGTACAGGCCAGCAGCTAGAAGAATGTCCTCAAACACACGCCTCGGGGAAGGGGGCGCGGGCAGGGGACGGGGCGGGCAGGCATGGGGAGGGGGTGGCAGCCAGGAGCTGCCCTCAGAGCTGGTTAAAGACCACGGAGGCCTTGAGGTCGGCGGGCTCCAGGCCCTCGCCGAAGGTGATGAGGAAGTACATGACCTTGCGGATCTTGGCCAGATCCGACAGGCGCTCCCCGAACTCCAGGGCATCGGCCTCGTTCCAATCCATGGTGTCCGAGTCCTCCCTGCACCAGAAGATGGCAGCGGGGTCCAGCAGCTGGCGCGTCATGAGGTTGGTGAGGTCCGGCGTCCAGTTCTGGGAGGTGCCCGTGATGGTGACCTTGCCCGGCTTGTCCAGCACCACGTCCCAGCGCTCGAACTGCAGCTTCTGCTGCCGGACGAAGTCCAGGCGGTACACGGCCTCGGTCGGCCACAGCAGCTTCTCGCCATCCTGGCGCTTCTCCCCGCGCTGCTTCAGGCTCTCCACGCGCAGCCGCATCTGCTTGGTCAGGTCCTGGTCCAGGACCAAGGGCATGCTGAGCTGCAGCTGCTTCGGCCCGTCCTCGGCCATGCCCGGGTGCTGCCGCCGCTGCTGCTTGCGTGGCTGCCTAGGAGCCCGGTGTGCTGGGGCCTCGCCGCCAGGGCCAGAGGGCCCCCCCCCCCGCCCCTCCCCGCACCGAGGATGCCCCGCCTCCCCTTCGGCCCTCCCCCGACCCCTCCCCTCCTTGCCCTGCCCAGTCCTCAAACGGGGGTGGGAGGCCCCCAATGCCTCCTCTCTCCTCCTCCAAGAGGCAGTCATGAAGGCACGGTGCGCGGGAGGGAGGACTACGGGCTCCTCGGGGACCAGGCTGCTGATGTCAACTGCTGTGGTAACCACCCTGACTTACCTGACTACCTGACGACCTGACGACCTGACGACCTGACGACCCACCCACCCACCGGAAAGGCTTGTTTGTGAAGAAGGGAGGCTGCATCGGGCAGTGAGAAGGGGAGGGGCGTGGGGAGCAGGCACTCACTGGAGAGACTGGAAGACCCCCTGGTGGGAGAGCAGGGGGGACAAGGAACGAGGGAGCCTGCTGATCGGAGATGTGCAGTCACCCCAGCCAGAGCCTGCAGCCACCTCGCCTTCACCTCAGCCTCACCCCCGCACACTCAACCGCCAAGGCCTTCGCTCTGCCTCCCAGGGACCCTGGGAGCCCTCCCGCCCAGCCCCACTGCCAGGACGGGCCTGGCCACCACCACCTCTCACCTAAACCCCCGAGCGCAAACTTTAGACCTCGTCAGAATCCCCTGCAGGGCAGGACTTAGAGCACGATAGCTGGGCTCCACCCCCAGCGCTTCTGATTTAATAGGGCTGACTCGGCCGGGGCATCTGCACTTCTACCAGCCTCCCAGGGGACGCTGACGCTGCCGGCCCAGGGCCTGTGAGAATCACTGACCTGCAGGACTCCTGCCCGCTGGCCCTGCCTCAACACGCCCGGGTCTCCTCCCACTAAAATGCCAGCACTTATTCCACCCACATCAAGCCTCAGTTTCCCCCAGGAGACTTGAGGCTGAGGAAGAATCTGACAGATGTCTGCATCTGCAGTGCCTGAGGCAGAACCAGGCGGCTCGGCTAGTATATTCCAGTAAATGGAAGAACTGGACTATGTGAGTGTATCTGGGCGTGGGAGGGGAGAGGGGAAGCTGCCATGACACGCCACACACAGAAAAGAGGACAGAGGCACAGGCCAAAGTGTAACAACTGAAAACAATCTGAAGGGTCTAGTGGACCACAAGCACAGTAACTGCTAGATGGAGGCTAAATCAGTCAGTGAGATCTTGGCTACCTGATCAGCAGGGGGTCACCAATGGGGACAGAACATGTGAGCAGATAATATCTCAAGCTCTGAGGTCCGGGGGTCGCTGGTGGCAATCCCCCAAGGGCATTCGAGAGGATGCGAGATGTCTAACTGCCTGACCCTCCCAGAACCTTTCACTCTGCAGCTGCAGAGAGGGAACAACACAGCTGAGGAATTACTGTTAAGTGAAGCTGGCACCTAGAACAGAGCTTGCCACCTAGGAGACCCTCAGAAGATGCTTGTTGGATGAATGGATGAATGAATGAATGGCACTGAGAAGAGAGCTGATGTGATAGGGCCCAAGGCCAAGGACAACCAGAGGAAGACGTGCAGATGGGGAGAATACACAGACACTGACTGAAGCCAAAACGAGGTTTAGGGGCAGGTGTGTGTCGAAGTGCACGATGAGGGACACGCCTGGAGGGTGAGGCCAACGAGACTGGTCCTTCGGCGGAACACCTGCGGGAAGGGCAGATGTAGGCGTGGGCTGTGGCCGCCATGGAGGCAGGAGGCCGAGGCGGCTGACGGTAAAGGCTGATGGAGCCGCAAACAGGAACTGAGGCCAGGATGATGAGGGCAGGGTGTCAGCCACATGGGTGCGGTAATCCCTGGGACACAGCAGCACTCGGGTGGAAAAGGCCGGGAAATTAGAGGTGCCAAGCCCCTGGTGCCCGGTGGGAGATGGTCCACAGGGTTTGGCAACAAGGTGGGCAGGGCTGTGGGGCGTGGGGAGCCAACAACAGCATTAGCTTGTAGGGGCTTCCAAGTGGAGAGTTTGTTCTGGAAGCAGCACTGAGGAAAGAGAGAACGCCCACCCCATCTCCAGACCCGCAGGACGCTGACGGAGGTGTTCGGTTTCTACTCGTGGGGAGACCCAAGGGCTGCACGCCCCTGAGGAGAGCCTGGGCTCAGCCTGGGCTGGCTGCCAACCTGCAGGAGGAGGCTGAGGGTGGAAGGCGTCTGGGGCTTGGGCCTCAGACAGGCGGGGCAGGAGAGGCCCGAGTGGGAAGGGAGGAGAGGAAGGGGGCAGGAGGCTGCAGGTGGGGCTGGGCCCAGTGCCACCCACAGCTCTCTGCTCGGCCACCAGACACCTTGGGAAGACCCACTAAAGCCTGGCATAGGAATGAACAGAGGAGAAGAGCAGGTTCCAAACTTGCATATGTGATTGCAAAACTGTGTACTGAAAAGCAAAACAAACGCCTCTTTAACCCCAACTGGAGAAACAGTCTAGAAGGAAACATAGCAAACCCTAACACTGGTTCTTTCTGGCTAAAGCAAGCCTTCAGCAACATAGTACTTACGCACATCTTCAGCCCCGGTGTCTGGAATGGTGTGGGGCACAGCTGGTGCTCAGTTACCAGGGCCGAATGTACTCTGGAGCTCATGGGCATGAGCCGCGCAGATAACAGGGGCGGGGGAGTATTTTAAATGGAACTGAGTCCTGCCACCATGTGCCTCCCCCGGCCGCGCCCCATGACCGGCCACCCCCCAACACTCCCTCTCAGACAGCCAGGCACTCACTTCCACGCAGCTTTCCTCCTCTGGCCAGGGGCACCTGAGGCTCGGAGCAGGGATCGGGCCTGCCCCCACGCCAGGGCCTGCACCGGGCTCCGGGGGAGGTGAGCGCCCAGAATGAACCAGGCCTGATGGCAAATGCTCCACCCCTCTGTCACATCCTGATTGCTGGTCCACAAAACCCGGTCACCTGAAGTCCACCGTCCTGCCTTCACAGAGTGGACAGCGGAGGTGGGGAGACCATAATGCCCCTACCAGGGATCCCACAGGAGGGGGAGGCCCACTGCCAAGAGGTGTCTCGTAGAAGGGACAGGTGGGAACCCAGAGGTGGGGTGGGAGGGGATTTAACACGGGTATATTGCCACTAAATGCCACAGGCTTACCCTCCCCTACCACAGGCTCCGTTCATCTTCCTACAACTCTGGGGACTAGAAAGGTCAGGTTTACACCAAGGCCCAGAGAAGGAATCTTCCCTGCCCAGTGTCACACAACAACAAGGGACCCAGCCAGCATCCAACCCAGGTCTGGCTGGTTTCAAATCCTGTGCCCATCGGCCCCAGGCTGCATCAAGAGGTAAAGGGGTGGCTTCCTGGAGGAGGGGGGTATTGCGTGTTGAGGGCGTGGTGTACCAGCATTCTGAGGCTCAGTATCCCCAGAGTGAAGTGGTTGGGGGGCACGGGGGTGCAGCTCAGGCTGAGCACCCCTGTTCCATGGAGAAAACAGGACCGGGGCAGGGGAGGCCCTGCAGGGCAACGGGCCCTAAAGCGAGGGCTGACAACAAACAGGGCCCAGTCAACAGGGACAGGAAGGGAGGTAAGGCACAGTAATAAGCTCCCCAGGGCCCCCTACCTCCTTCTAGGGCCCAGGAGTTGTCACCACAGAAGCACCAGGAGGCAGAGTGCAATTAGCCAAGAGCACCTTGCTCTGCTCCAGCCTCCCGGGGACCCAAGCTCCTGGAGATCAGCCTCCGGGCCCTTGAAGCCTCCAGACCAGCCAGGCCAGGTGCCCTGTTACCCTGCAGGCAGAAGCTTCGGCCCAGAGACAAACAAACACAGACCCGCCACAGCATCAATGACAGTCCTCCTGTCTGCGGGTCCTGAGCCCCTTCTTCCACTCACTAGAGGGGGGACCGGGGCACCGCCGAAGGCCAGGCCCAGCACAGGACACACAGCAGGCGGAGCCTCCTCCCTACAAATGATCAGCGAGCCCGTTCCCCGGGAGGGGACACGGTGGGCCAGGCTCTGGCCCCGCTGAAGGCCCCAGGAGGCATAGGGTAGGAGGGCCGGCCGTGGGGCTGCTGCCCGGCAGCCCAGTCCAACAGTTTGGGGAGGGGTTCTGTTCTCAAAACTTTCTTGAGCCTTCTCTGGGCCAGGATCCTGCTGGGCTCTGTGGGAAGGCATAGTTGGGCCAGCTTTGCCCACGGGGAGCTCACCTCAAGAAGGGAGACCACAGGTAAACGGGATTATAGGGCAGGGTGGGAAGCAGAGGGCCAGCCCCACAGGATCCCTGAGTGCCACCGTCAGCCCCAGACTGAGCCCTCACTTAGCTGCGGACGGGCTCAGGGGCCGGGGGACCTGGTTCTGGGTCCAGAGAAGGAGCCTGGAACCTGGAGGCAGGGGGGTGAGGACAGAGAATAGCACCCAGAGCACAGCACTAGGCCCCAACCCTCTCTGGTCCTTGAGGCCCATGAGTGAAATGATCCCACACGCGGCTCTCTGAGCCCCTTCCAGCTTGGACATCCTACACCACCCCCCCCCCATCTACAGGCTGCAGCAGTGACCTTTGCTAGGGCCCTCCAGCACCTGTGTCCCCACAGGACCAACAGGAGCCAGATCCCAGGGATACCCACCCTGGGGTGGCTTTGAAAGGTCACACCCCCATTCAGAAGACATGAGAGAGTAGGACACCTAACACAGTCCCAGCCCCAGCTAAGGGCACAGCTCCCTCTGATGGCTGACGGGCGCTCCCTGCTTGCCTGGGAATACCCATTATGTCCTATGAATATTAATTATCAAAACACGGGTAATGCAGCCACCATTCACTGGGCACGACACCGCACAGGCCCTTTGAGAACAGTGTCTTGTTTTACCCTAACAAGCTCCCTGAGAGGGAGCTACCCGCATATCCTGGTTTTTTGGATGAGTGAACGGAGCTAATCATAAAGCTACCAAATGGCGAGGCAAAGGCTTCAACCTAAGCCGTAAGGCTGACATGCCCAGAGCTTGTAAGCCCTGCTGCTAGCTCCTCAGGGGAAAGGCAGGAAGGGCAGGGATGCGCAGGGGACTGGTATCTGCTAGCACAGGAACCCAGCATGCAGTCCTGATGGATTACTCTATAGAGACCAGCAGGCCAGCCTCTACCCCAGCCTCTACCCCAGCCTCCCCGCTTCCCCAGGAAGGGAGCTCTCCGTGTGGGATTAAAGGGCTGCACTGCCGAGTGCCGCCACAAGAGGGCGGAGTGTCACGACCGGAGCCAGTTCTTTCCACCCTAAACCCTTGGCGCTGGTCCAAAACATCAGCACTTGGAACCACAAATCATGAAACAAAACCAGCAGGACTACTCCCGCTGAACAAGTGAAAAAACTGAGTCCAAGACAAGGACAAGGACTGGCTAAGTCTCTACAGCAGGTACTGGCAGGGGGCCTCCTGAGCCCAGTTAGTGGGCTCTTCACACTGCACCTGATTCAGGCAGCTTCCACATTTCACAGGTACAGATTCTGCCAAGTGGTTCCAGGGACACCGTGGGCCCCCAATGTTCAGGTGGGGACACATGAGAATGCCCTCGGGAGCTACAGAGATTCCCAGCACCCGGCCCCAGAGAGCCTAAGCCGGCAGGTGAGGGGACAGCAATTCTGCTGCTCAGCCAGTGCTGGGAGCCGTGGTGTCACCCCACCCCGCACAGGTTTTCATAAAGTCAGGCTGCACCTCCCCTGTCCGGCAGCGAGGGCCCCACCCCAGGCCTCACCTTCTGCCACAGTGACTCCCGGGAGGCGAGCGACGAGCAGGCCGCCACAAACCAGCAGTTGCCCACTTGGCCCTGGTGCAGGTCATGGGAGCTGATGCCGTCCACAAAGAGGCGGGGGTCCTCACATATGTCCTGCGGAGAAGCCAAGCGGAGACCTCACTGTCAGCGTGGAGATTTGCCCGCCTCCCCTTGCAGACTGGGGGCCCCCTGTGTGGCCGGTCGGTTTCTCCAAATCCAGCTCCCCTCAGGTGCTGCCTGGGATGCCCTTCTCCCTTCCCCTGGCTGAAAAAGTCTGCCCTTCAGGACCAGAGGTTCGATGATGAAAAGATGCTGTGGAAGGACTTAGGGGGACTGGCCCTGGGGCACCCCCTTCCTCCTGCCCTCTGTGCTCTTCCCCAACCAGCAAAGGGTCAGTTCCTGTCCTCCTCCAGCAGCAGCAACCCTGCAGTGCCCACACCAGCCCACCCTCACGGGCCCCCAGTCACAAAGAGGGTGGAAACAAAGAGCGAACTCAGGGAATGAATGAGTGGTAAAGGGCAGGGGAGAAGCAGGGAGCTGACCGTGCCAGGCCCCGTGCCGGCACAGCCTCAGGCTGTCTCACTGGACCCTCGACCCACCTGAGGAGTGTGGGGTTGTTATTCCAGTTTCCGGACAAGGAATGAAGGTTCAGAGAAGGGCAGTGACTTGTCAAGGACACACAGCAAGCAAGGCCGAGCAGAGCTCCTGGAGGGCCTTTCATGTGGCCAGTGTGGGCCCGATGGGCCAGGCGGAGACAGGGCTGGATATGAAGGCAGTTCCCTTCCCCCTTCACAGTCCAGGTCTCTGCTTGGGGCACACAGGTGCCCACCTGTGTCCCGAAGCATCTTCACTCCACAGAGCTGAGAGGGAGGTGGTGAACACTGAGACAGGCCTTCTGTGTGCCTGGCATCCTGCCGGCACCATGATCCATCCTCACCATGATCCTGAGAGGTGGGCACTGTGCTCATCGTACAGATGAGCAAACCGAGGCCCAGAGAGGTTGAACAACATGCCCCACACACAGCTGAGCCTGCCTCCACCACAGAGAGCTACTGAGGTCCTACCACAGGCAGCCAGCAGAAGGTAGCAGAGTCAGGAAGACCCATTTATGGCTGTGCAACTTCGGGCCAGTGGCTCAACCTCTCTCAGCCTCTGTTTTCCTCACCTGTGCAAAGGAGGCAGATCATTCTCCCTGCAGGGCTCTGTAAGGACTCCACGGATTATGGAAGCCGGGCACTCCACAGGGAAAATGGGGCAAAGGGCTACGGGTTCTCACTAAGGCGTCTGGGACTCCTGTTGCCACCTCTGCCTGGGAAAACCGGTGTTTGGGAGGGCCAGATTGAAGGCCCAACCCCCCTGAGACTGGGCAGAGTCCGGTCTGGGCCCTGTCCTGGAGCTCCAGACAGGACTTCGCTGTGACCCAGAGCCAAGCCACGAGGGTGGCTTCCCCATAGTACAGACTGTGGCATGCCCCAGGTCTGAGTAATATTGCCCCGGGTCACGGGAACCCAGTGAGGCTGGAAACACGCAGAAGCCATGCTATCAGGAAGCAGGGCAGGAAGAAGCCCGCCTCCCTCCCTGCCGCCCTCCTATCTTCTCTCCCAGGCTCTGGCCTGCACGCAGACCGGCACCGGAGCCCGAGGGAGCCATGACTTAGCATCCGCCTCCCTGCAGGCAGGGTGGGAGTGGGGGCTGCTTCATACCTGGAGGATCCCAGCCACAGGCCCACCTGAGATGGGAGGGGAGGCAGTCACAGCCTGGCATCACCTGGATCTGCAGAGGTGACCTCCTAGTACCCCCTCCCCTTCAGATCCTCCTGGCCAAGGCGCTGGAGAGACATGACTGCCCGGTGGTCCGCGGAGGAGGATGCCGAGGCCCAGGAGGAGGCAGTGACACCCAAGGGCACATGGCAGTAAGTGAGCCAATGGGACAGAACCCAGGTCGGCTGGGCTCCCTGAGTAGGGCTCTCCTCCACCCTGCTGAGCAGGGACCGCCGGGGCTGACCTGCGGGGCAGGTCCGACCATCCCAGCCTGGCCCTGCCACCCAGAACAGGGCTCTGGCACAGACGAGGAAACTAAGGCACAGAGAGGTTAAGTCAGTTGCCTAGGGCCACAGAGGAAAAGGGGAAGTGAGATCCAAATTCAGGCAGTCAGCACCACAGCCTGGGGGGGCGGGGGGCTAGGACTTATGAGAGACAAAACCACCCTGCTTCCTCCCCCTCCACACCCCTCCCCCCGCACCTGTCTTCAGCCCAGCTTCGGGGTACCTGCTGCACAATAATGAGACCGAGGGGTCAGGGGCAGCCCAGGTGCTCACCTACCCTTAGGGCCAGGATCTCAAGACCTGGGATTGTCCTTCCATCTCTCCCGGGCACAGAGCACAGAGCTAGTCAGGGAAGTCCCCAGCCTGAGGGCACAGGCCCTGAAGAGGAAGAGCCTGACTAGGACCCTCCATGTGAGCAGAGCTACTGACAGCAGGAAGCCAGGGAGAAATCAGAGGAGACTGCCTGGAGGCAGTGACACCACCAGAGCACGCATGGAGAGGGCCAGTGGCTAGGGAGGTCTCTGGAAAGAAACAGGGACTCCAAATTCACCCCAAGAAGAGATCCAGCCACAGTACTGAGACACATGCCACCCCTGACACCATGCTCCCGTGGGCTCCTGGCCACCTGTGCTCCCTCCTATCACTGTCCACGCTCTGGGTCACCCCCACCAGCCTGCGAGCTCCAGGACAGGGCCCAGGCCCGACTCTGCCCACTACCAGTGCCAGGAGCAGGCCTTGGCAGGTGCTGCTGGAACTGCAGGTGGGTTCCCCGGGAGCAAGGGAGGGCAAAGTGGCTCGCAGGATTGGGCCAGGCAGGCATCTGCGGGGAGCCCCGGACCAAGCCGTCCCCCAGGGCTGGGAGGTGACGGCTCTTTTGCTCTAGGAACCTCTCCCTGGGGCACGGCCTTCTACATCCACAGTCACCTCTCACCTCTTGGCCCCTCAGCCTGTCAGACCAGCTCCACCAGACACAGGGCATAGCCCAGAACCGTCTGCCTCCGGGGCACAACGAGAATTTCAGGTTTGCAGGCCTGGTGTACAAACAGGCATGCAGCAAGACAGCGGGCCCCGGGCACATTCCTCTCCCGCCCCCTGCTCACCTGTCACCGCCCCCCAGCAATCTAAGATCCCAGCAGGAATGGACCACACACCCAGGGACAGTAAGGCCCAGGAGGAAAGCAGTCCGTCTGCCTGGGACAGGAAAAGGGCAGGTTCTCAGGAGTGATAGCCGTCCCGGGCTCCGCCCACCCCCAGCAGCCCCGTCCTGTAAGGCCGCCTGAGCTCGTGCCCAGAAGGGCATCGTTCCTGGGCCGGAAAATGGCCCTCGTGGCTGGCCCCAGCAAGACTACCTGTTCTGTGGCATAAAGGGGCCTACATCCCAGCACAGCCAAGGAGTGGGGTCTTCTCCGCGTGCTGGTGTGATGAACTTGAGCCCAGGACTTGGGGCTGGGGAACACCAGGCCACTGGGGGGGAGAATTCCAAGGGGGGGCTTCCTAAAACCAACACCTGTTTGTAGAACCCCTACTTGTTCCTTCTCGGTTCCACAAAAGGACTTGCAAACTTATTTCCAGACATGGGGGAAGGCAGAGGGCTGGATGGGACAGGGAGTACTCGGTCCCCACAGAGACGAAAAGGGGCCCCTGCAAAGGCCTTGGGCCTGAGAGAGGAGGAAGCCCCTCAAACATCCACACCCTCAGGGTTCCCCCTGAGTCACAGGCCTTGATGACAGGCTCTTTCTCTTATCTCCCTGGCCAGCCCTGCGGGAAAGGCTGCCAGGCGTTTACCCAACTGGAAGGAACAAAGAAACAATGAACCCAGAGGAAAGAGGAGGGTGTGGGCCTAAGGCAGGTGCCCTGGGTAGGGGAAGAGGTGGACGGGCCTGGCCCCACCTGCAGAGTCCACAGGAGATGGCTCTTTCCAGGCAGGGCAAGCTCTGGGTCCCCAGCACAGGGTTAGCAAGGAGGAGGTGAGTGAAAGAGGGAGCCGGTTTGTCATCTGCCTCCCATATGTAACACCACAGGTACCTCAAGTCATTTCAACCTCCAGAAACCATGATCGGCAAGAGTTAGTCTTCCCATTTACAGATGAAGCAACCGAGGCCAAGGGAGAGGAAGTGGCTTGCTCAAGGTCACACCTCCCATGACCCTCCTGGGAGGTAGGGCCAAGTCCATCTGGCTCACAAACCAGCCTTCTCATTCCATTTTGGGAGAAAGCACAGGGAAGGCCAGCAGGGAGGGAGGCTGACTGAGGAGATCCCTCAAGAACGGAGAGACCACGACACTGACCAACTTAAAGAGAAGGGCTGAAGGCGGGGTGGAGTGAAGGAGGCCTTCCCAGGGGCTGTCCAGAAGGAGTTTTTTGCTCTGTTTATAAACAGTCCGGTCACAAGCCCCAGGAAGTAGGACTTCATGAAAACACAGCTGCCTCGGGACAAAGTTCCATCTCACTGGCCAAGGACCAAGCAGCTGGGAGTTAATGGTCACCCCGCCAGGCTGGCCTCGCCCCACCCGCCTGAGGAAAGCCGGGCCTGACTTCCTGCTCCACCAACCAGCCGTCCTGACCGTGGAGTGAGGGCCTGCCCGGTACACGAGCCCCACACCACCCAGCAGGCGCCGCTTACACACCCACCGTCCAACACACCCTGGTCCACCCCACTCAGCTATGCCTAGCCTTGAACTCTGCCTCCCAAACCCAGAACCCATCCCCCACCGCCACCCATGGGCTGCACTCAGATGTCTCCCTGTCAGCACCAACCACCACCAGCCGCCTGTCACCGGCCTCCACAGGCAGGGCAGGGAGGGTCTGCTCCTCCTCTGCCAGCATCTAGCAAGGACCAGACACTACGCCCAGTGAGGAAGGCCACGAAGGAGGGTGCAGCATGGCAGAACTCCCAAACTGGCAAGGAAAGGGGCCCAGAGAGGGCAGGTGACTCCTCCAGGATCACACAGCAGGGAGATGCTAAGCCCAGGCAGACTGGCATTTCTTCCTCTCACCGCACCAAGCCCACCTTTCCCCAGCCATGCCTCGCCAGCCTCCTTCCAGAGCCACACATCTAAAATGTCTGTGTGCTGGCCAGAGGGCAGGACGGGGGCAGCAAGGGGGTGGAGCGAGAGGAAGGCAGGGTGTCTCTCCCCCCAACACACATCCAAGGCCTCACAAAGGCCCTTTGAGGCTGGCCTCCTTCCCCACCCACCAGACAAAGGAGAGAGAGGAAGGCATGGGGGCAGGGGGCCTGAGCGGCAGGAATCTTGTGGCCAGGCCAGGAGGCTCCTGGGAGTTCCGGAGAACCAAGGTGTCGGGCAGAGGGCCAGGGCAGGCAGGACTCCTGGGTCCCAGCCTGGCTCAATTACTGGCTCCCCGGGCAATCGGGGCATGCGCCTTCCCGCCTTGGCCTCAGTGCCTCTGCCTCTCAAGTACCCCAGTCCAAGAAAATACCCAGGATTTTTTGAGTTGGAAGGGACTTGAGATCACAGCCTAGGAGAGGAACACGAAAACTGAATCCCATTTTCCCAAAATGTCTAGGAGGTTGGAGGAAACTTCATAAAATGCCAAATCTGCCCCCGTCACACCCTGCTGAAAACCTCATGCTTCCCCCCCACCACCACCCTCCCAGGCTCCCACTTCCCCAGGGCACACCAGCCCCACCAAACCCAGGACCCAGGCTCCGGCTCCCTCTTCCCCGGTGTTCCTGCCATGTCCCAAATAAGCCTGAGGGTTTCAAGTCTCCCGCCTTTTCCACACGGTGCCTTCTCCCACTTCCATGGGGCAAGGGGCACAGCACAGTGCCCTGAACCAACATCCCTCCTGTGTGACCAACTCAGAGCCAGCAGCGGCCCGGTCGCCCGGGGCCCAGGGCCTCACACGCAGGGATCGGCGTTAAAGAGGATGGAATCGTGTCACGAGGACAAACAATTCTGTTCGACACATTCTGGCATCAGCGACCAAAGCCGGCATGGGGAGCAGCCAGACGGATGCCGCGGATTCGCCATCCTCAACAGTAATGGTGCCACTGCTGGTGCTGGGCGCCGGGCGCCGGGTGCGGTGTCACGCTTACTCACCTGCCATCCCTCGGAATGTTCCCAACAACCCGAGAAGGCACCGTCACCTCTTACCGCTGTTCTTAGTATTGATTAACCATCATCATGAATACTTTTCATTTGCAGCAAATGACCACCTCAAAATCTTTATGACAACAATCAGCAAACAGCTTGCACTTGAATGTCACTCTATGTTGTACGAGAGTCGAACACTCACCTCGTTTTTAGCCCCAAACCACCCTGGGTTTTATTTTGGGTGGCAGGGTAGAGGGGCCCATTTTCCCTGTGAGGAAGTTGAGGCCCAGAGAAGGGGCGAGGTCCTGGCCGGGCAGCGGTGGCCCGAGGATGAGGGCGATTTCCCGGCTCCCCATCCGGGCGAGACACTGCAGCAGGAGGGCCCTCCGCTTTCCCAGCCACCTGGGGGCTCAGGATGACCAGCCACCGCCCCGTCCCCTGCAGACAGGGCGGGTCTGAGCCTGCTCGCCGCGGCTCCAACCGTGACCAGACACTGACCTTGGGCCGCTTCCACCTGACTGTGGGGCCTGGGGTGCCCTTATAGTACAGCGAGTCATCGGTGGCTGGGAAGTTGGGGTCCTCGAAGAGCACCTTCCTGCGCAGACAGGACCGCTTCAGGGCAGAGTAGTGCTGGTCCTCGTAGGGCTTCACACACGAGAACATGGTGGCGGCTGCCCCAGCAGGGGAGGCCGAGACAAGGCAGCAGACAGCGAGGTGGGGACGTGGGTGGCTCCTGAGGTCCCTGGGATGACAGGAAGGGGAGAAGATCATCACTTACTGAGGAGACTGGAGGACCTGCCGCCCGCCGAGTCAGGGGAGCCTGGGGTGCCCCCCTCCCTGCAGCCCTGTGAGGCGGGCACCCTCATCTGCGTCGCACGGGCCAGGAGCCGAGGCTCAGAGGCAGGGACAGACACAGCTGCCACACGCACGCAGGGACAGGAACCGACTGCCCTGACGCCTCGTCCTGAATGCTCCCATGTCTGATGCTTGGAGGTGATGCCAGCCTGCAGGCCAACAGGCCCAGGGCTCCCCGCAAGGCGCTCAGGGCTCCCGGGCCGCACCCGCCTGCTCCTTCCTTTGTCGCCAGCGCCCCCCCCCCCCCCCCCCGCCCCCAGACCTCCTAGAGCCGAGTCAGACTCCTGGCCCACTCAGCAGCTCCCTGGCTGGTGCCACACGCACGGGACAGCAGGGGCACTGCCTCCAAGCTCCCCTCCTCCGGACCCTCCCCACTTATCTAGAGGCCTGTTTCTGCCCCGTGGGGAGGGTGCCCCCTCTGGCCATCGTTCACATTCACTCCCCAGGCCCGCCCTCCCGCACTGCCTTCTTCCAGTTGCTTCTGGAATAAACATCTCGTGGCTCCTTAATCCTAGTGACCTAACCTCCCCTGAGGCCCCCCCATCCCTCACTCCATGGCCTCCCGATCTCCTACGCCAGACTCTCCCTGAAGCCTTCCCAGACTTCACCAAGACTCACTCCTGAACAGTCTCATCCAGCGCCCCCAAGGAGCGGTGGCACTGGTTGACCCTCTCCCCATCCCTGCCCTCCCTCCCCACCTCCCTCCCGGGCCGGGCCCTGCACGGAGCAGCGTTCTGCTCACCTCCCCTGCCCGATGACTCCCATCTCCCTGTATTATAGATCCTGGACCCCTCTTCTGGGCCCCCAACCTGCCCACCCCGATGAGGGCCCAGGCACCCACAGGCACCAATCCCAAACTGAACTCCTCATCTCCCTCCACACCCCCGTCCCAGGAGACGGGACCATAGGCACCCATTAGACCAGAAGCCCCAGGAGCAGGGTCTGCTTGCTTGGTTCCCTGTGTACATGTGGCCCCTACACAGAGCCCGACACAGAAGGAGGCTGTTTCCGTCAGCAGCCTCCCTGCAGTCCCCTCGGGCTCGGAGCCGAGTGCTCACCAAACACAAGGGACATGGCGTGGACATGGCCAGGGAAAGCCTTGGGAGGAGGGCGCACACAGCAGCCGGCCTGACACATGAGACGCCCTGACTCGTGCTCAGACAGCCGGGCATCTGACCGACAGCCCCCGTATCTCAGACTCCAACTGGGCCGCTGGCAGAGCTCCACACCCCCTGGGTCTGCGTCCCGGGGCCTGCCCAGGGCAGCAACACTGCAACCCCGCCGGGCTACAGGCCCTGGCTTCCCAGCCCCGCTGAGGGAAACGAAGGCAAGGTAGGCTGGCTCCTGGGGTGAACACAAGTTTGACAGCAAGTCTGATGTGGATGCCAGTCCCAGCTGCACCTCTCACCTGCTGTGTGGCCTTGAATAAGTCACTCAGCCTCTCTGAGTCCCCATTTTCCCAGCTCCGCAATGGGCACAACGTTGCTTTACTAACTGGAAGATGCCGTGACGATTAACCAAAGGCTGAGAGCACTGCTTAGCAGGCCAGAAGGAGGAGCACAAGAAGAGGAGACAAGCCCCCTCTCACTACCGAGAGAAGCTCCACCCCTCGGGCACCTGCCACGTGCGCACCAGGGGGCAAGAGCGTCGTGTGCAGCATTTTGCAAACAGTGCTGGGCAAGTCTTTCATTGCTCCCATTTTTCAGAAAAGAAAACTGAGGCTCAGTGAAGGGAGGAGCCTTGCCCACGTCCCATGGCAGAGTCTGGACTTGAACCCACATCCCTCGGTGCCTCCACCTTGGCCCAGTGACACTGTGGCGCAGAGAAAGGGCTAAGGCCACCCACCACGCCTGAGCCAGCCTCACGGGAAGGGAAAGAAGAGGGATTCGAAAGGGAAGGGAGAAGCAGGAAGGGCAGGAGGTGAGATGGACGGTGAGTGTGGAATCCGGACAGACGGCAGGAAGAGCAGAGGGGACACACGACAGCTGCACCTTCTGCCCCACATCCACACTGGGCCTGCTCCCGCTGCTGTGTGACCTCAGGCCAACCACTTAACCTCTCTGGCAGGAAGGCCCAGAACCCTGCCCCCTCCCACCCAGCCTCCCAGCCTTGGAGGCCTGAGGGAAAGAGAAGAGGGGAGCCTACAGAGCCAGCCCCCGGGGCTTCCGGCACGGGGCCAGCCAGGAGAGTCATTAGCATCACAGTTTCCGGGAGGGCCTGCTCAGGAAGCAATTAAGGCTGCAAGAATTAGATCAAAGAAGCTGAGAGCAGGATCCCAGAAATCAGCTCTAGCAATTCCATGTTCAGAGCCCAGAGGGCCCAGGGAGGGGGAACAAGCTGGTGGAGGTTGCAGAGCCAGGCCAGTGGAGAATGAGGGTTCTGGTGACCCCAGGCCACACCACGGTGAACGCTCCCCGGAGGAGGACAGAAGGGGTGTGGGGGCATAGAGGAAAGCTTGGCTGGGCCCAGGCCAGGAGAACGGGGGCCAGGCCTGGCTGAAGGTCTGCCCCAGCTCGGCCATTGCTCCAGCCACACCCCTGTCAGCGAGGCTGCCCCTGGCCTGCTGACACCAGGTTCTTCTGGCCCCAGCCTTTGTACACATGGCACCTCATGGTGACTGTCCTCCCACACCTTCCGAGGGCCCCAAGATCACCTCCCACTCCCTCTACTGGGTCAACCACCCCATGGGGGTCACAGAGTCAAGAGCCTCTGAGCTTTGCCCTCTCCCTGTAGCTGCAGGCATCACCACGGAAGGCCGTGAATCAAGCCGGAGTCAGGAGAGCCATCTTCCAAATCCGGGGGCTCTTCCCTCTGGGCCTGAGCTGGGAGCAGGGCGCTTCCCCTTTCTGAGCATCTTCACACTGTGTGCGAGCCAGCGTTAAGGGGAAAGTCGGAGCTTCCCGGCTGCCCGCCCTCTTCCCTCCGCCCCTGCCCAGCTCACCCCACCCCTATCATTCATTCTCCACACCAAGTTCCAAACCTAAGAGCCCCAGCAGTTCCCTAAAAGCGGCGTACGCAGGGCCTCCGTACACACTTTTCCTTCTGCACATGCATTCCCTGTCACCTTTTGCAGCTCAGCCCAAGGGCCTCCCCCCTGCCCCCTCCCCTCCGCAATTCTGGAACCCCTGTGACGACACCCATTACATCATTACATCGTACCCCACAGGACTTGTCCATCCCCCCAGCCCAGCCTAGGCCCCTGCAGGGCAGGGCCCGCCCCGGCTCCTCCTCAGGGTCCAACACTGGGGGGTGGACGAAGTAAATCTGTATTCAAAGAGCTGACAGGGCAAAGCAGGAACCCCTTCCTGGGTGGGTAAAACAGGCTCCAAGAGTGGCAGGGACCCCCAAAGGGGTCAGCACCAGCGCTGGGGGCTCCTGAAGGCAGGGCCTGCCCCTTCCCGCTGGGCCAGGCCTCCAGGCCTCTCGCTCTCCCCCTCCCTCCCCCCCCACTGGCTGGGTGCCAGCCAGCGTCCACACCCCTGCCGTCCTCGTGGGTATCACGGCCGCCCCGGTTCTCTCCGCAGCAGCCAGCCCCTCTCCAGCTCTTAACGGAGTGCTGGCTTTAGTTCCCAATGTCCTCCTACGCTGTGTGACCCTGGACAGGCCCCATCCCCTCTCTGGCCTGCGTGGTCCTTGTCTGGAAGGAAAGCTAACGGGCCAGGGTCTCTGGGAGGATCAAAGGAGACACCACCGCACAGAATGCACTGTGCTCCTGATGGGGGTCACTGCTGGCATCTGGGGTACACCTACCACGTTCCCACACCCCTGCCAGGAGGGCAACGACAATTCAGGGTCCCCGTCCCCAAGGAACCTCATGGTCTAGTGTGGCCAAAAGATACAAGGCAGCACGGAACACATCATTCAGAGATTCCACCAAGAGGGATGCAAGGCCTGGCCCCAGAAGCTGGCCATTCTTTAGCAAAAGACAAAGGCCATTCCAGAAAGAGGGAACAGCTCGAGCCAAGTCTCAGTGGCAGGGAAGTGCAAGGTAATCCAGACCGAGCCTGGCCCGGTAGGGCCGGCAGACTAAGCATGGGGCTGCTGACTGGGCGCAGAACAAGGGCCTGAGAGTGCTCACCAGGGAGCTCAGAGCAACCAGCTTTCTGGCAGGTCAGTCGGACTTGAGCTCCAGCCCTGACTGCACCACCTAGCACTGGGAGTCCTCGGGTAAGTCGTGAACCCCTCTGAGCAGCTGTCAGCCCTACCTGGTTATAGCTTCTCAGGTGACAGGGAAAGAAAGTGGCGTCTGCCCGGGGCCCGCCCTGCAAGACCCTCTGTCCTCACCTTGGAAATGGTGTGGACCCACCTCCAGGAACCTAGTCCGATGTTCCCTGGGCCTGAGGGAGGTGGTGTGGACCACCGGGCTGTGCACGGGGTGGGCTAAGGGCTCATCCTGCAGCAGGTCACACTGAGCCAACAGCAGGAGGGAGCTGACAGCACTAGGCCTTCCCTGGATGCTACAGCCACCACAGCCAAGGAGACACAGGAGGCAGAGTTTTCGTTCCATTCTATAGATGAGAACATTGAGGAAAGTGCCCCAAATCTGCAGCCTATTGGCTGGATCCCAAGCTTCCAGACTCCCTCTCACCCCGGGGCTTCCCAAAGCAGGGCCCGGATTAATGCCGTGAGCACTTGAGGGGGTACTCTGACGTGGCAGGAAAGCCGTCAGGAGGAAAGCTGTTGCCCGTGCAGGGCTCTCTGCAGGACTCTCTCTGAGGGGGAGCTCGGTTCGGTCTAGCGGGCCTTTAATTCCTCATGGCCCTGGCCCACCTGCTTGACACTGGAGGATCAGGCCCCACCAGACACCAGCGCGCCTGGCGGACAGTCAATGGCCTTTTCTGCTGTTTTTACTTTACTACCAGCAGCCTTGTACTTGTGCAAAGTAGTAATGACTTTCCATTTAGTAGATGCACAGTTTCCTTTAAGAAACATTAAGAAAAAAGAAAGCTGACTTAAAGAAAACTATGAAGTTCACAGAAGTGTGGGTGGAGCCTGGTGGTACCCGGAGCCCTGGAGGGCAGGGTGCAGCGGAGGAAGGAGGAGGGGTGGGGGGGCACACTATAGGTAACAAGACCCATCATAAAGCTCTAATAATTTAGACAGTGTGGTACTGGCACAGAGGAGACAAACAGACCAATGGAACAGAATAGAACAGAAGAGAAAGTCCAGAAAGAGGCCACAAGTAGGACACCTGGTTTATGGCAAGGGCGACACCACAGTGCGCTGGGCAAAGGATGGTCTTTTCAATGAATGGTGCTGGGTCGACTGGTTTACCCAGATGGAAAGAGATTCATCTTGACCCCTACCTCCCACTATACACAAAAAACAGTTCCACACAGATTGCAAATCTAACCAAGAGGATAAACAATAAAGCTTTTGGAACAAAACATGAGAAAAAGAGCATGTCCAAATAGCCAATAAAGAAGAAAAAACCCTCAAGTCGTCAAAGAAATGCAAATTAAAAGCACCACGCGAGGGGTGCCTAGCTGGCTCAGCTGGCAGAGCATGGGACTCTTAATCTCAGGGTCATGCGTTCAAGCCCCACAGGGGCATGGAGGCTACTTAAAAAAATAATAAAATAAAACCCTGAGAAGATACTGCTACACCCTCACCAGAATGGCTACAGTGAAAACCACACACACACACACACACACACACACACACACACACACACACACACACACACACACACACACACACACACACACTCTCCCTCTCTCCCTCTCTCCCTCTCTCCCTCTCTCTCTCTCTCTCTCTCTCTCTCTCCCCTACGTGTACCGCCCTTCGACACTGGTGGTGGAAGTATGCATTGGTAAAACCCCTCTGCACAACCATTTGACCATACGTATTAAAGCTGAACAAAACGCAGGGCGCCTGGGTGGCTCAGTCGTTAAGCGTCTGCCTTTGGCTCAGGTCATGATCCCAGAATCCTGGGATCGAGCCCCGCATCGGGCGCCCTGCTCAGCGGGAAGTCTGCTTCTCCCTCTCTCACTCCCCCTGCTTGTGTTCCCTCTCTTGCTGTGTCTCTCTCTGTCAAATAAATAAATAAAATCTTAAAAAAAAAAAAGCTGAACAAAATGCATCGTTCAGCAATTCTACTCCTAAGTATATACTGAACAGAAACACGTGCGCATAGTCACTTAAAAACATGTACAAGAATGTTTATCACAGTAGTGTTTGTCATACCTGAAAATCAGAAAAAGCCCCAATGTCCATCAACAGAAGACAGGATAAATTCGGTGTCGCGATGGAATAGTAGCCTGCAACGAAAATGAGCGAACCACTGCGCACTCAGCGCCACGGGTGGAGCGCACCTGCATAACCATCAGCAAGCGAAGAACTCTGCCGCCCCACTTACAGCAAACTGAAAAGCCGGCATAACCCATCCGTGCTGAATACAAGGCAGGACAGCGGCTAGCTTCGGGGGCAGTGACGGCCAGGGCCCGCGGCGCCTTCTGGGGACCTGAGAACATGGCTTCTGGATCTGGGTGGAGGCTGCCAGGCTGTGCTCACTGGGCTGGGCGCCTGTGACTTATGCGCTGTTCCTCAGGGCAGTTATGCTTTCAAAAATGTTCAACAAAAAAGCCAGCGCAATGGCCCTGGGAAGAAGGGCTAGCTGAATCTAGTGAGCCCCATCCTGCCAGTTCTGGGCCCCTGTCAAGCCGGACGCTCCGTTTCTGGAGGGTCTTGCCTGGCACCCAGGGTGGACAACTAGGGTGGGGGGCAGGGAGGGAGTCCCGGTCCTGGCCTGGCCTTGGGGCACACAGGCTGTGTGACCTTCTGTGGGCCTCCTCCTCCTTCTTCCAGAACATGGTGGTTTTGACACCAGGAGCGCTCCAACCCAAAAGAGGGTCCCACAAGTTGAGGGTGGTACCCTCCACATCCCAACCGGGCACACACCTCCAGAGTTTCCTCTCTGAGAAGGGGGTGCCAGCCAGGAACCCCAGGAGATGTTCTTGACCGCAGGGGCAGGCATGGTGCTCAGGGCAAGGTGCTGGGCTGACCCAGAGCGGCAGTGGGGGTGGGGAGCCCAACATGGGTCCTGGAACACTGGCCAGGGACCGGTGTTCCTTCTGAGGTGACAGAGAAGTGAGAAGGGTGCTGAGCAGGTGAGGGACTTGAGACCCCTCTGGCTACTACACGGAGAATGCACTAGCAAAGTATAAGGCTAGAGCAGAAAAACCAGAAGGCAGGCCACAGGACTTGAAATGACAAGACTCACGTGTAAATGGAGAGAAGGCAGGTTCTAGAGCTGTGGGACAGGGAGACAACTCTCCTTGGTGAGCAGCCGGTTGTGGGAGTGAAAGGGAGGTACACAGGAAGGCCGGCTGGGGGTCCCTCCTGTGAGCTACGATTCCCCACATGCCACAGTGGGTGCCCATCGTGCAGTGCGGACCCGGCACAGTGGGCTTCATCCAGTGCCAGCCGAAGAAGCCAGGGATGCCCCACACCCACAGCCCAGCAACCAAACCCCCCCATCCCCCCTCCTTGACCTCCCACTACACCCCACGCCAAGCAACAGGGCCCCCCCTCCCCTTCGCCACATGGTCAAGGACTAGCCGCACAGCTGCATCTCATAATTCAGGGGACACAGACAATGCCAACGTGCAGATCTGTGCCGACAGCCCCGTTCTGGGCTGGCCCTGAGCTGACAAGGAGAGTCAGAGCCTCCCGGCTGTCTCAGGGGAGGCACAGACAGACATGACACAGACCATGAACGGAGCCAGACGCTCAGCAGTCAGCACTCCCAGGAAGAAGGCATGTTGCAGGTTGATTTACAAGGACAAGAACAGTGGTATCTCTTCAAGATGACACCAGAGCAGGGCTTGAAGGCCAGGCCAGACCCGCAGGGGGAGTGCAGGCAGGGCCCACTCCAGGCGGAGGGATGCAGGAGAGGGCGGCAAGGCCCGGGTATGGAGCGGGCTGGGGGTAGGGGGGACGCCAGGCTGCCGGGCTTGGGCTCTTACTGATGCCACAGGGCGGCCAAGGAGGGGTGGAGGGGTGAGGCTAAGGGGCGGCTGCTGAGGAAAGGGGCTGAGGCCACGGCCCAGGCGGGGACAGGCCAGATGCCTGGGAGGGCCCCGGAAAGGGAGGGCCCCAGAGTTTGGCGACTGCCTGCTTCTCTGCGTGGTTTTGGCTCTGTCAATGTATGCCTCCCCTTTTCTCCCACGGCCCACCCCCATTCTCCTCTTGCCCAACCCCCCAGCTACCATATCACTAGCCAACTCCAGGCCTATCTCTGTGCCACCGTGGGTGGTTTTTGGCCTCCTGCATGTACTGGGTGCTGAGGAAAGCATGGCAGGCTGGGGAGGGAAAGTGCGTGAGGAGGGAGAGCTGGGCCTCCCTCACGATCCGGTTCACACTCCAGGTCACGCTCTGGGCTCCAGCAGGCAGAGCCAGGCGGCCGGGCCCAGTGAGTCACTCCAGCCAACGCCAGGCAGCCTGGCACCAGGGCCGGGAAATCCTGCCTTTCCTCTCCACTCCCCTCCCCATAACGTTCCTGTGTCCAAAACAGTCTCTACCCAGCTGCAGTGATCTTCTGGAACACATACACCCAAGCACGCCGCCCAATGCTTGCAGCTGTGGAGGGCCTGGCGAGCAGGGCCAGGCACGTTTGGGGCACAGGGCCTCTCTCTGGTCCTGGGGTGCTGATAAACCCCCAGCAGTGCATGTGAGGGAAAAGCCAGCTTTGGGCTGGCTAGCTGTGTGGTCCTGGCTGAGTCCCAAGGCCTCTGCCCCCCAGCTGTTCCTCACTGGGCCTTGGGTCCCTCCACAGGGTGTCATGAGGAGGCCGGGAATCTCAGCAAGCAGGCATACCTGGGAGAGGAAACTCCAAAAGGGGCATTCTAGCCTGGGCTCTGCTGGGCCGAGGGCGGGGACAGCAAGAAGCTGGGACTGAGGAAGAAGCCACACTCATGCAGGCAGGGGCTTCCCCGGGCAGGGGATGGGCTCCAGGCAGGGCAAGCAGAGAGCTCACCTGGTATGGGCACTGAAGGTCATGCACCCTGAGAAACCCAGGGCAGCTGGCCGCCCTACCTTGGAGCTCCAGGCCCTGAACTACATGCTGCAGAAAAGGTGCTGGATGGAGGGGCAGATGCAGCTGAGTGCCCCAGGCCAGGGGCTGTTTCCTATCCTACGGGGGTGGGGGTGTGATACTCGGAGCGCAGCTCACTCCCCACAGGAAAACAGCCTGACAAAATGAGACTCAATCAGGTTACTGAAGCCACCTCGGCTCCACTATGCTGTGTGACCCCAGGCAAGCAAGACCCTGTCCTCTCTGGCCTACAGGTTCTCCCTGTTGAGTGGTCGGGGAAAGGGACACTTCTTGCTTTTTTCAATCTGCTGGATTTGTCACCGGGACAGCCTCTTTTCCTGCTTCCTGAATAGCAAGTCTGCTTCTAGCACCACATGCCTCCAAGATTCAAGCTGGAAACCTGCCGAGCCGATATCCATTTCTTAGACAGGGAAACTGATGCTTGTTTCCTCGCTCAAGCTCCTGCACAAGTTCAGAAATGAGCTACTATTTCATTGCAGATGAGGTCGAGGGACCAGGGAAGAGATGCATTTGGGACCGAGCCAGGGGCCTGTGTCAGCTCAGAGCTCTGCCCTGCCTGACCCTCCATCCCTCTCTCAAGCAATGACAGTGACCACCCGCTCATCAGCCCCTGGGAGTTCCACTCAGTGGGCGTTCCCGCCCCAACCTTCCCCCACACCTGCCCTGTGCCTGGTCAAGGGGCAGCCGGGTCAGGCGGGGCTCTGCCGGGAGGTCAGCCCGGTGGAGGAGAGACACAGGCCCCCGGTACCGAGTTGAGAGATCTGCTCTAAAAGGGCAGGGGTCCATTCAGACGGCAGAAAAGGCTCGTGGAGGAGAAGGCATCTAAGCAGGATCTCGAGTGGGGGGCCGTGATTTCAAGAGGTGGAAATGGAAGGTTAGGAGGAGCATGGAACACTCTGGGAGGAAGAAACCATTTAGGCAAGGCTGGAGGGCGGGGAGCAGGGGAGAGGAAGGGAAGAGGGGGCTAGCAGAGAAACATTGCCGTAGCCAAGTTCCAACAGTCCGGAAAGCCCGGCTGAGTCCCCGGGAGCGTGCGGCGGTATGAGCCGGGCTCCCGCATGGCTCTCAGCGGGGCGGGATGGCGAGAAGGCCAGGACACAGGCAGCCGCTGAGAGAGACGCAGGACCCGTAGG
This sequence comes from Zalophus californianus, assembly GCF_009762305.2. Classification (NCBI taxonomy): domain Eukaryota; kingdom Metazoa; phylum Chordata; class Mammalia; order Carnivora; family Otariidae; genus Zalophus; species Zalophus californianus. The sequence goes on from NC_045605.1 coordinate 55,220,228, forward strand.
GCCATGGCCTTGGCTGTGGGGAGCATATGGAGACCCACACTGAGGCAGGGTGTGCAGCACGCAGGCCAGGGGCTCTCTGGCAGGGGTTCTCCTTGGGGCAGTGGGAGGCCCATGCCGCCTTCTAGGACCGGCAGCCGTATCTCTGGGCGGAAGTAGCTGGCGGCACCCACAGCATCAGTGCACGGCTCTGCCCCGGGTCATGTTCCCACCATGGCAGCCTCAAACGCCCGGGGCCGAGGACGGATCAGAGCCTTCAAACGCCCCATCCGCAACCTCATCCTTAGCTTCAGGTGAGGAGACAGTTACCCTGTGTGCCTCAGAGTTCTCGTCTGTACAACGAAGGTCTTCTGCTCTCCTGGCCCAGCTCCCACACACCTCTGCTCCAGGCAGGGCTTAGCCTCACTGGCCTTACCATACTCATCTGCAAAACGGGGCTCCCACCAGGCCCCAACCCTCATAGGATGATGGTGGGGATCAGGTGACCCTGCACAGCACTGGGTTTGTTGAATGAATGTCTGCAAAGAGCTGTGCACCACTCTGAAAGGCCTAACCTACTGTCAGGTGCAGGACAGGGTCTGGTCACTGGGGCAACCCGTGGGGACAGGCCAGCAATTCCCCTCTTCCAAATAGCCCTGAGCTCTGGCTACCATGGTCTCAGGCTGGGCTCTAAAGCCAAAGGTGCAGCTGCCCCAGACTCTGCCCACAAAAGCTCCTGGGCTGTGGAGGGGGGAGGGGCGACACTGAGGGGGACCGCATGGGGAAAGCCAGTGGCCATGGGCTCCCGGGAGGGGGATCTCTCAGAATGGCCGGCAATAACAGTGCAGTAGGTCCATGTGGCAGGCTGACTAATGTCCCCACCCCCCAAGATCAATGCCCTAACCGTGGGAACCTGAGACTATTACCTTATAGGGCAAAAGAGACTTGGCAGATGTAAGGGTCTCGAGTTGTGGAGATTATCCTGGATTATCCAGGCGGGCCCTAAATGTGATCACAGGTGTCCTTGTACAAGGGAGGCAGAGGGAGATGTGACCCCAGAAGAGGACCAGGCAAGAGGACAACGCAAGCGAGAGACCGGGGCCATGCGGGGGTCCCAGGAATGCCAGCAGCCACCAGAAACTGGAAGAGACAAGGAGCAGTCTCCCATGGAGCCTTGGGAAGGAACCGGCCTGCCCACACCCTTTTAGTCCCAGGAGACTCAATTCAGACTGCTGACCTCCAAAACTCTAAGAGAATAAACTGGTGTTGTTTCAAGCCATTAAGTTTACGTTCCCTGCTACCGCAGCAAGAGGAAACAAATCCTAAGCCTGGAGAAGGCCGTGGGTAGGCATGTGTGTGGCCTCACACCTCTCTCTTGCTCAAGGCAGTGAGTGCACGAGCAAGCAAGGATGAAGTTATTACGTCCTGAATTGCTTCAACATAAAACAAAGTCACCCCAAACTTCGGTGTCTTAGTTCCCGCTGTGGGTCACAAACCACTGGGGGCCCACCTCACCGTGAATGGCACAAGTCACCCAGTGGCAGGCCAGCTCTCTGCCTTTTGTCCCCCAGGACACAAGGCCCCGTGGCCAGCCCCTCAGCACAGCCCATGAGGGATGGTGTGCTGAGTACCAATACATGGGCTTCGTCTGCTCTGGCCGCTAGCCCCTTCTCCCACAAGACCACATGCCCCGCTGTGGCAGAAAACCACAGGCCACCGCAGCCTCAGCCACTGGCACCCTCATACCCCAGAGCCCCGCGAAAGCTGGGGCCCCTAGCAGGTAGAATGGGGAGCAGTAACTCAGGCCACGACAGCAAGCAAATGCTCACATTCCATTAGCTTCCTGTGTCGGAGCCTGAGGGCTGCCTTCCTACATCCTGGATTAAAACCCCAAAAGGACTTAGCCCATTTTGCCTTTAGTAAGCAGGGAAAAGCAGGGCCTGAGGCCAAGGGAAGTCGGCAGCCTGGCCCAGCCTGGCCTAACTGAATGAAATCCCAGGGTGTCACCATCAACCCAGGGAGGAGAAGCTACAAAACCAGGGAGGCCCTGAAGCCGAGGCAAGAACTGTTTTGAGCAGCAAGGGCGAGGCACGGAGGGGCAGAAGAGCTCCCTGGGGACTTGAGGGCTGGAGCGAAGGGGCCCTAAAGGCACTCAGAACACTTGAGGATATGCGGGCAGGGGGAGGGAGGTGAGAAGACCAGCTGAGGTCCGGCTGACTCCCCTTCTGGATGGACAGACTCCCCATCTGTCTGTGCAGGCCCCAAGCCAGCTGCGGAGCTGGGGAGCAGGGGAGCTGCTTGGGGCAGGGAGTTGCAGACCTGCCTTCTGCAGCTGGGGTAGCTCAAGGCCCTCTGCCAAGCTTTTTGTATGACCCTTCAGGGATAGGAGGCTCTGGGAGGCCCAGGGACCTGGTTGGGCAGATAGACAGCAAGACCACCCACTCAGGGCTTCGGAGCCACTCACAGCTCTCCTCACCTGGTGAAGGGGGGCGAGGTGGGGGGCACTTCCACTTCAGTGGGAAAAAACCTTTTTCCTTTTACCCTTCTCCCAAAGTGGGCCCCTCCTTACTGTGGGCTGTATCCCGCAGGGAAGAAGGGACTAAGTGATACCAGCTGTTAATTACCATTGACCTTGAACAACAGCGGGGCTGGGGCAGGCGTTAGGGGTGCAGATACCCCCACAGTCAAAAACCAGGTATAACTTTTGATTTCCCCCAAAACCTTATTACTAATAGCCTACTGTTAACCAAAAGCTTAACCGATAGCATAAACAGTTGATTAACACACTGTTAACCAGAAGCTTAACCGATAGCATAAACAGTTGATTAACACGTATCTTGTTTGTCGTATGTGTTATATACCGCGATCTTATACTAAACGAAGCTAGAGAAAAGAGAATGCTATTAAGAAAATCATAAGAGAAAATACACTTACAGTACTGTACTGTAAAAAAACCCTCGCACAAGTAGACCTGTGCAGTTCGAACCCATGTTTTTCAAGGATCAACCGCACTGTTAAATTATAGTAACTATCAAACACCAGTTTGATAGCCATTTTGCGTACTTAGCACAGCACTTTTAGCGACACGATCTACCTTCATCGTCATCATGGTCCCCTGAACCCCTGTCATTAGGCAGCATTTATCCCTGGGCACAGGCAAAGGCAGAGCCAGGCTCAGAGAAGCCTGCACACAAGGCCAGGCCCCACAGGTAGGAGAGGTGGCGGAAAGAAGCTTCCAGGTGCCCTCTGAGGGCTCCGAGGGGGCCTCCTATTCGGGGACCAGAGCTTCAGGGCTGTCCTGAGAGCCTGCGGGGAAGGCAGAAGCAGCCTGAGGCCTGGAAGCAGTGTCCTGGATGTTACCCCCAAGAGCCCACAGTCCGCCCACAGCCAGCTTCCATCTCACTGACTTCCCCCAATGGTGGCCCCATCTCAAAAGGGGCCCCCCGACCCACGCTCCCTCTGCACCCTCTGCACCGGGTCCCTGTGCAGCCCCAGCGCATTCACACCACCCCTGCTAGGGGAATCTCTATCAGATCCCCTAGCCCTGGGTGGGGGGCAGGGCAGAGGAGAGGCAGGGGAGGGGGGAGAGGGCCTCTGCCTGCTGTGGCCTCCTCCTTACTGGCCTCCACAGTAACCCAGCCAACACAGAGCCAAAGATGGGTGACACTTGTCAGACGCACACCTGACCATTTACTGCCCCTCCCCACGGGGCTATCATTCCGCTTCCCACCTCCAGGCCTTTTCCCTGGACCTGCAATGCCCTTTCTCTTCTGCTTGATGAAATTTTCAGCCCTTGAGACCCAGCACCACTCTATCTGCAGGGAAATCTCCCCCAGTTCCCAGGCAGGTCCCTGCGCTGGGCTCCAGCACTAGGTACATGCGCTGGGGCTTATCTGTTGACCCATCTGCCTCACCAGTCAGAAGGGAGGCTCATAGGGCAGTGACCCCACCTCATTGTCCCAGCGCCCACCTCTGGCCTGGCCTGAGACCACACGCCCGGCTGTGGCAGAAAACCAGCCGCAGCCGGGTCCACCCAACCCTGCCCAGTCTCCTCAGCCAGGCCTCCCCACCCCTACTACCCCAGGGGGAGGGACCAGGCCCAAAGATCCTGAGAGGTCTCAATCCTTGCAAGAGAACACAGTGGCTTCCCCCAGGAGGCCTCACACTCAGGGTTGGCTGAGCCCTACCCTCAAACCCCCTCCCTTCCAGGAAGTCTTCCCAGATTTTTCCCTCCCTAGGATATTAGGAATACTTGGCCTCAGCACTTCACTCTCCAACGCTGATACAGGAAGAAGATTCTGACTTGAGAACCAAGCTGAGCCAGGTTCAAATTCTGGCTCCGCAGCCCTGAGAGACAAGGTAGCTCCCTTCACCCTCTGCCCCACCCTTCACATCCCAGTGAGGGCTGGGGCTGAATCCCACATGAAATGAAACCTGGAGAGACTTGGCACCTGTTCATGATCTTCTGTTCTACTTCACCTCTGGACCCCAGGCGGGTCTCCCCGCGTCCCCAACTCTGGGGGGTGGAGGCAGGATCAGAGAAGCCCAAGATCCCTTCTCTCCCAGAGCTCCCCGCCTCCCCCGGCCCCCTCTGACGCACCCAAGCCCAGCAGCCCAGAAAACAGGCCCTTATCCAACCTGGCAGGAGGGTCGGGAAGGGAATCCGCCTTGGCCCTGCCCCTTTCCCAAGCTTCCAGGGCCGGGGTTGGGCGGACATCCAGGTGAGGTGGTGGAACTGAACGGATGGAGGACTGGGAAGAGAACAGGAAAGGGGAACTGTGAGGAAGAGAAGAAACAGTCAAGTCCCGGGGGTGAAACCTCAGCGCGTCGGAACTAAGAATCTGGCTCCGGAGCACCCACCCAGGGGGAGCTGGAAGAGGCCCCTGGCCGCGGGGTGGGGATGGGGGTGGGCAGTAGCCCCGGGGGTGGGGGCGGATCGTCGAAACCCCCGGCCCCCGCCCCGGGCCTCAAGGCGCGCGCTCACCTCCTTCCTCCCCCGCCTGCGGGCAGCGAACCCGCACACCGATTCGTGCTCACCGGGCACGCACCGGCCGGCGCTGCACCGGCACACACACCTCCGAAACACACACGAACACGCGCGCTCGCACACGCCTCCCTCTGCGCAGCGCCTCCTACCTGCCGCGCAGCCGCGGCTCGGGCCGGACTCGGACTCAGGGCACGGCGCGGGCACGGGAACCCGGGCAGCACCGGCCTCCGGATCGGGCCGGGGATCCCTCTGGGGCTTGCCTGGGGCGGGGGCGCGAGCTCGGACTCCCGGGCAGCGGCCCGCCCCGCCCCGCGGCCTCCGCCCATTTGGGGACAGAGGCGTGGTCTCCTGCGGGGCGGGCGGGCCAGGACTGCTGCGCAGGCGAACTGGCGCCGTGCCGCGGGGCGAAGCGACTGGGAGGTGGCCGCCGAGCTCCCGCTCGGGGGTAGGAGGGGGACTCGGGGGCCAGCGCGGCTCGGCCCGACCCCTCTCGGCTCGATCCGGCCCCCGGTCTCCCTCCCTCCGTCCCAATCTCGCACTGTCCGCCGTGGAGTATCGCCGGGAGCCCCCCAGGGCCGAGCCCCCGTCTGCCCGAGGGTTGTGTGCCAGCGCCGCGGAAGGCTTGCAGGCCGGCCGAGCTTTGGGCATGCATCTTGCAGGGTCCAGAACAGGGGGCTGGGAAAAGAGGAACCTGAAGGGGCGAGTGCCCATCTCTTCCCCATGTCCGAGGTTGGGGATGAGGAGGAGGGGGAACCTAGAGCCCCCGCGCGGCACACGCAGGAAGGCCCCGGTCAGATGCGGAGATCTGGCCCCAGGCCCATAGTGAGCGTTTCCGCGCGCTCTGATAGGCCCGCCACAGCAGTGGCGTGTTTCTGCAGTGAGGTTGAGAAGGTGTGTGCAATGACCAACCGCGGCACACAGTAGGGGCGCAGGGCTCTGGATAGACCTGCCTCTCTGATCTGTGCCAGCCCACTTTGCAGATGGAGAAACTCCGGCCCGCTCACCCGGCTTCTCAGTCTCAGTTAATGATCTCATTAACCTCTCAGGCACTCAGACCGCCGGGCCACCACCTCACAGTCTCTGTCCCAGACCTCCCAGATGTTTCTCTGCTGGGTGCAGCTCCAGCCCCGCCTCCTCCTCCCCACCCGCCCAGTCCCTATCCAGCCAAGGGAGACTTTCAAAGATGCAGCCATGACCGGCCACCCACAGAACATTGTTCCAAAACTGCCCCTGTGCCTGACTCCCCCACTCACACCCCATTGCCCGGCCTGTGCCCTGGCTGCAGCCTCCCCAGACCCCAGGCTCCTCTCGAGGCCGCCGCCTCCCCCACCCCCAGACCTTGTTCACGCCGTTCTGCGGCTGTCTGGAAGGCTCTTCCTGCCCTCTCCAGGAGGCAAGCGCTGATAATCAGGCCTCTAGCGCCAGGGCCTCCATCCCCGAGCCCCACCCCCACCTCTCCACTCCGAGGCCCCACCCGCTTCTTCAGCGTTCCCACCCTGTTGTTTGTGTTTCCTCCCGGGCCCTGAACTCTCGCTGCCTCTCTTAATTAAGAGTCAGTGGTGGAGTCTCGGCCTCCGTCCCTGTGCGGTTGAGGCTCATTCTGGGGAAGACGGTAATACTGGGGGAAGCCAGGCGGGTCTGGCTCCAGGGCTTCCTCTGCCCGTTACCGGCTGTGTGATCCAGGCAAGTCCTCTAGCCCCTTTCCTGCCTGGAAACTGGGCTTCTAGCGGAAATGTGTGATGATCACGTCCAGGCAAATCGTGAGGCCCGCTACGGCCCCATCGTGCAGGGTGTTGGATCATGTCTGAGAAGACATTTGCCTCAGCCTGTAAAAACAGTGGATGTTGGGTCTCCCTTTTGTTTTCAGAGTGTTGGAACCACAAGAAGAGTGTCATGTGGTGATCCGAAGCATGAACTCAGGACTCACTGCCTGGGCTCCTATCAGCAGTGTGACCCGGGACAAGTCACCTAACCTCTCTGCTTCCTACAAAATCAGTCTAGTAGCCTTCACATTATGGGGTTGTGGGAATTAAACGGGCCATCCCCGTGAAGCCCCTAGAGGGACCCCTGGCTCAGAGTAAGTGCTCGGCACAGTTCAGCTGATGCTATGTTCATCCAGTCCAACCCCCTCATTTTGTGAAGACATCGGGTCTTCACAAAAGGAGACATGTACACATGGTTAGTTAGAAGCCCAAGCATTCCAGAAGGTCAGAACTGGGAGGGCCCACTCTGAGCCCATCCCTGGCAGTACCCACCTTCTCTGACAGATGAGGAGAGAGGCCTAGAGAGAGACAGTGACCTGTCCAGGGCACCCATCCCGGTTGGGGGTGCGGGGAGGCACCAGCCCTGCTCTTGTTGGGGGCGGGGGGTGGGGAGTTGTGCACAGTCTGCAGACAAGCCAGGAAGAACCTGGTCTCCCGGCAAGCTTGAGGAAAGGGTGAGGCTCTAATGATGCTCTGTGGCACTCGGTTTTCATAAACTGAGTCATCGGCCGGTGGCGTCACAGGGCCTGCTGTGTAAGTGCTTTCCCGTTCGGTTCTCGAAGCCGGCCTCTGCAGGAGCCCTCATTAGGCCCATTTCGCAGATGATAGAAATGAGCCTCAGGGAGATGCCCCAGTCACACAGTTAGAAAATGGCAGAACTGGGATCCACACCTATCCACTCTTGTGCCCTTTTCCTCCCCCTTCCTCCTCCTCTGCCCCAGGGAAAAGCCACCTCTGTAGACCCCTTGACTGGCTAGCCAATCTCTGCTTGCATCCCCCTGTACCTGGGAGCACATTCCCTCGCAGGGCAGCTCTTTCAACTCCTCTTGGAAGAGTCTTTTGTCCCCCAAAACTAACCCACCGCCCTTTCCATAGTTCTGCAGGTCTCCATACCCCCCCACCTCACCAGAGCCTGGGCACAGAATCTTCTCTGCTCCAGGCCAGAACACCCTTATCTTGACTGCTTCTGTGAGTAACAAGGGTTCCCAGGTGAAACTCTTACAATAATAATAATTTCTTTCAAAAATCTCAGCAGATCGAATTGGCTAGCTATTGTTTGAGAAGCCTAAAGGAAGCCCCTCGGCATGGGGAGCGGCTGGTGTCTTGGGGGAAAGATTCAAATAACCATGTCTAACAGTTCCCCTACTCCCATCTAGGCAAGAGCCTGTAGGGAGGATTGTAGCCAAGGATTGTAGGGAGAGAGGTGAGTCAGACACTCAGAGCTTTCAGGTTGGGGTGGTTGCTAATGGTATTCCCCTGAGAGTGCAGGAAATGGGAAGGTCGCAACAGACTTCCAGCAGCCACATGGAGACTGGTAATACAGAGGACAAGATTACCTTTCAGCTGCTCTTAATCCCATGACTCTCTGAAACATTGCCTATATTTTGTTAGTATCCTGGATTTTATTAAGAACCATCCAGAACCAAGTGGGATTCATTCCAGGAATGCAAGATCGGTTTAACATTAGAGAATCCGTTAATAGCATTAGCTTACTAGGGCTGCCATCACAAAGTACCCCAAACTGGGCAGCTTAAGCAACAGAAATGCATTGTCTGACAGTTGTGGAGCCTAGAAATCCTAGATCAAGTGTCATTAGGGCTGGGTCCTCCTGAGGGCTGTGAGGGAGAATCTGTTCTGTGCTCTCCTCCCCGCTTCTGGTGGTTGGCTGGCAATCTTTGGCATTTCTTTTTCAAGACTTTATTTATTTATTTATTTATTTATTTATTTATTTATTTGAGAGAGAGAGAAACAGCATGAGAGGGGAGAGGGCCAGAGGGAGAAGCAGGCTCCCTGCTGAGCTGGGAGCCCGATGCGGGACTCGATCCTAGGATTCCGGGATCATGACCTGAGCTGAAGGCAGTCACTTAACCAACTGAGCCACCCAGGCACCCAATCTTTGGCATTTTTTTGGCTTGTAGACACAACACCCTGATCTATATTTTCATGTTCACAAGTGTTCTCTCTTCGTGTGTATCCATCTCTGTGTCCCAAACTCCCCTTTTGATACAGACACCAGTCATACTGGATTAGGGTCCACCCTAATGACCTCATTTCTTGATCACCTCCTTAAAGACCCTATTTCCAACTAAGGCTACATTCTGAGGTACTGGGGGTTAGACGGCATCATCTTTTAGGGGACACAAGTGAACCGATAATAAGCATGTGCCATATTAATGGATCTAAGAGAAAAACCATATAATATTCTCTTTGGATGCCAAGAAAGCCCTTCGCAAGATTCAACACCCATTCATGATAAAAATACTCAGTGAAATGGGAAGTGAGAGATACTTTCTCACATGATAAAATGTAGTCCTAAAGCCAGCATCTTATTTAATCAAGAAACACTGGAAATATTTCCATGAAGATCAGGAACCAGACAAGAATGGCCACTTCCTCCACCACTATTCCACATAGGTAGTTAATGCCATTAGACAAGACCAATCAAATGGAGGCCTGACAATAAGTACAGAGGAAATAAAACTATCTCTATTTGCAGATGACAAAATATTATACCTGAAAAACCACAGAGAATCAATGATAAAACTAATTCAAACAGTAAAAGAGTTCAGGAAAGTAGCAGGGTGTAAAATTAAAATATAAAATTCAATAGCCTTTATATATACAAACAATAAACAGAGGTCCTAACAGTACAGGGAAAACCCTATTTGTGATAACAACAAAAAAGATTAAATGCTTAGGAACAATTTATTTTATTTTATTTTATTATGTTATGTTAATCACCATACATTACATCATTAGTTTTTGATGTAGTGTAAATGCTTAGGAACGATTTTAATTAGAAATGTATAAAACCTATATGAGGAGGGACACCTGAATGCCTCAGTCGGTTAAGCGTCTGCCCTCAGCTCAGGTCATGATCCCAGGGTCCTGGGTGGAGCCCCACATCAGGGTCCCTGCTCGGCAGGGAGCCTGCTTCTCCCTCTCCCTCTGCCACTCCCCCTGCCTGTGTCCTCTCTCACTGTCTCTCTCTCTCTCTCTCTCGCAAATAAATAAATAAAATATTTTTTTAAAAAGTCTTTGAAATATAACTACTCTTAAAAAAAACTATATGAGGAAAAATCGAAACATTTTTGAAAGACACTAAAGAAGAATAATTGAAAATACATCCCCAGCTCTTGGATAGGATGAGTCAACATTATAAAGATGTTAGTTCTTCCTATGTTAATTTGCAATTTCAATGCAAATTAAAAATATGCCCATTAAAAATAACGGCAAGCTGTTTTATGAAGATAGACGTGTTGATGCCAAAGAGCATATGAAAAATAAACATGCAAGAATAGGCAAGAAAACACTGGAAAAGAAAAACTATGAGGTTTTACCAGACACTCAAAATGTCAGAGCACCTGACTAGCTCAGTCTATAGGGCATGCAACTCTTGATCTAGGTAGGGGTTGTGAGTTCGAGTTCCCCATTGGACATCGAGCTTACTTAAGAAAAATGTTTACCAGACATTAAAACAATAAAAGCTTCTGTAATTAAAAATGGTGGCACTGGTGCATGAAGAGACAAATCGCAATAGACTAAAAAATTTAGAAATAGACTCCAAGACATCATTACCCCAGTGATTTCACATGCACCTTTGTTACATACTAAAGATGGACTTTGTCATAAATGCTACTGGGTAGCCATTTGGAAAAGGAAATAAATAGACCCATATGTTACACCCAACAAAAGAATAAACTACATGGTTTGGGCTCTAAGTGTAAAACTGAAACCATACAAGGATCAGAAGGAAACATGAGTGGCTTCCTCTTTGAGTGTCATGTTGGGAAAGGCTTTCCAATGATGATTCAAAGCCCAGAGGCTGTAAAAGAAAAGAGGGATAAGTTTGACTACATGGAAATAAAAAAACTTTGCATGACACAAATCACCGTAAAGTAAGTCCATAGACAAGTGACAAGCTGGAAGAAAATATTCCCAACATTATACCACCGACAAAAGGCAGATCTCCCTAATACATAAGGAACTCTTAAAAGTTGAGGGACAAAACCCAAAAATCCAGTAGTAAAATGAGGGGAAGGGCATGACAGACAATTCACCAAAAAAGATATAAAAAATGGCCCTCAGGGTCATTGGTCCCATGTCAGGCTCCCTGCTAAGTGCTTCTCCCTCTCCCTCTGCCCCTACCCACTCCTGCCCCTGCCCTGCTCTGTCTCTCTCTCTCAAATAAATAAATAAAGTGTTTTAAAAAATGACCCTCGGGACACCTGGGTGGCTCAGTTGTTAAGCATCTCCCTTTGGCTCAGGTCATGATCCCAGGGTCCTGGGATCAAGCCCCGCATCGGGCTCCCTGCTTGGCAGGGAATCTGCTTCTCCCTCTCCCACTCCCCCTGCTTGTGTTCCCACTCTCGCTGTCTCTCTCTCTCTCTCTCTCTCTCTCTCTCTGTCAAATAAATAAATAAATAAAATCTTTAAAAAATAAATAAATAAAATTAAAAATGGCCTTCAAACATATGGAAAAAAATGCTTAAGGACACTCAGAATTAGAGAAAGGCAAATTAAAACAACTCTGAGAAAGATTCCATTTCTCACCTATCAGACTGACAAAAAAATGAAAAATATCAGAATACATTCTGTTGGCGAGGTTGTGGGGAAACGAGCATTTGAATACATTTGTGTACCTCACTGGTGGGAATGCAAATTGACGCAACTCTCTGGAAAGAACATTGGCAATACCTCACAAAATTAAATATGCACTTACACTTTCACCCAACAATCCCACTTCCATGAAACTCCCTTGAAGACAGGCCTCCAGCAATGTGAAAATACATATGCGAAAGGCTTTTCATCAAAGCATTATTTTTAATTGCAAAATCTTAGAAACTTATGTGGAATTTGAGAAACAAGGCAGAGGATCATAGGGGAAGGAAGGGAAAAATGAAACAAGACCATAGGAGACTCTTAACCTCAGGAAACAAACTGAGGGTTGCTGGAGTGGTGGGGGTTGGGAGGGATGTGGTGGCTGGTGATGGACATTGGGGAGGGTATGTGCTATGGTGAGCGCTGTGAATTGTGTAAGACTGCGGAATCACAGACCTGTACCCCTGAAACAAATAATACGTTATATGTTAATTTAAAAAATTAAAATTAAAATAAAAAAAATATTGGAAACTATCTACCATACACGGGAGACTGTTGATTAAACTATAGTCGAGCCGTACAAAGCAGTACTTGGCAGTTGTAAAAATAATAAAATAAAATAAAATAAAGACCATCTCTGAATTGATATGGCATGAATTCCAGACACACTATTTTTTTTTTTAAGATTTTATCTATTTGCTTGACAGAGAAAGAGAGAGGGCACACACAAGCAGGGGGAGTGACAGGCAGAGGGAGAAGCAGACTCCCCGCTGAGCCCGGAGCCTGATGCGCGGCTCCAGGCTCCATCCGGGGACCTGGGATCATGACCTGAGCCCAAAGCAGATGCTTAACCGACTGAGCCACCCAGGCGCCCCAGACACACTATTAAGTGAAAAAAAGCAAAGGCTAAAAGAGTGTCTATATAGTATACTGCTCTTCATATCAGAAAGAAGAGAATATAAGAACACACACAGGGATCTGCTCATTTGCACAAAGGAAATACAGGAAGGTCAGTCTGGGAGACTGGTTCCTGAGGGGCAGGTGGGGAGGGGTGGAGAGAACAGGGAATGGGAACCAAAGAGCAGGGAAGTGGAGAGAGTGCTTTGTCTCCAACTGTATCTTTGTACATGTGTATTATTGAGATATAATTTACAACCATACAATTCACCCTTTTGAAGTGTAAGATTTTAGTCTATTTGCAAAATGGTACAACCATCACCATGATCTCATTCCAGAATATTTTCATCTTCCTGTTAGCAGTCACTCCCCTTGCCTCCCCCCAACTCCAGGTGACCACGAAACTACTTTCTGTTTGTGGATTTGCCGTTCTGGACATTTCATACAAATAGGATCAAACAACAGGTGGCTTTGGGTGTCTGGCTGCTTTCGCCCAGCAGAATGTTTTCGCAGTTCAGGCATGTCGTAGCATGGATCAGTGTACCCATTCCATTTTATGGCTGGATAATATTCCACTGTATGTATATACTGCATTTTCCTTATCCATTCATTTGTTGATGGATCTTTGGTATTTTTCCACTTTGGAGCTATTATGGATAATGCTGCTATGAACACTCACGTACCAGGATTTGTATGAACCCATGTCTTCAATTCTTTGGGGTGTATACCTAGGAACGGAATTATTGGGTCATAGAGTAACTCCAGGTGACATTTTTTGAGGAACTGCCAGACTGTTTCCCAGAAAGCCCAGAGCATCCTCATAAGAACCTTGACCCTCCCCACCAAGCCTGTGAAGCTGAAGTTCCTGGGTGAGACCTGAACCAGCCCTGCTCCCTCTCATGCCTTCTGCTAGCACGCCAAAGCTCCAAGCCCCATTCCACCTGCCATGACCCCTGGACTCCCCCTACTCCTTTCTCCCTGCCAGCTCAGGCCCTCCCTTGCTCCCCTGCTCCCCATCTCCTCACTCTCCCCAGGACCCGCTGCTGCCCCTCAGATCCCTTCACCTGCAGCCCAATGAACTTCCTGAAATACACATCCAATCTCCTACTCATTTGCTTCAAACTCTTGAAAGCAGGAGAAAAGAATAAGGATGACATTTGACAAATTAATGTCATTTCTGGGTTTTGGGGAGCATCAGAATTGACCTTCTGGAAAGACTGTTCTTCTACTGGGAAAATGATGTTAATGAACCTGTTGATTACTCAAAGGCCAGGCTGAGTCTAGGCAGCAGGGAAGAAGAGGGTCACCAACCCTACAGAATAATTCTGTCAATGACCATCCCTAGGTGGAGAGGCGCCAGCTCTAAAAATCGTTATAATGTTGATTTAACTCGGAGAGATTGGCAGTTTCCCCCGGCGGCCTCCAGAGGCAGGGGTGCTGGGCACCCAGGTGAGGAAGTTGAGGTGGGCCTGACCTTGGAGCTCCACCCTCCCCCCTGCCTCAGAGGGTTGCTGCCTCCCGCTCCCAGTGCCACTGACATGCGTGGGGCTGAGGAGGTTTTCCTCCCTCTAAAGGCAGGACAGATGTCATGGCTGTGTGCGTATGTGCGCAACAAAGTGCTGGCTGCGTGCTTCTCTCCAGAGCCCCGAGAGCCAGCCTCTGGCCTTGTGCAGCTGCAGCTCTGGACTCTGTGTGTGGCTGCCATCAGGCATGGTGGCGAGGGCAGTGGTCAGGGCCCAGCAATGGCAGGCAGGAGGCCTGGGTCTAGAAGACTCGTGTGACCTTGAGCAGGTCATTCTCCTACCCAGGCCTCAGTCTCCACATCGGGCCAGTGGGGATGATAATAATCCCTATTCCCTGGTTGGGGTAAGGATTCAAGGCAGTCAGGGACTTAGAGGTGCTTTACAACATGATGTCTCTCCATGTTAATTAAGATGTTAAAAAGAAACTCTTAAAATCATTTTTTTATTATTTTCTTGCACGTCTTTTAGATTCATTGTTAGGTAGCTTTTTGTTTCTATTATGGTATTTTTTTTTTCTTTTAGAGAGAGAGCATGTGAGTAGGGTGTGGGGGCTAGAGGGGGGAGGTGCAGAGGGAGAGGGTGAGAGAGAATCTTAAGCAGGAGCCCTACATGGGGCTCGAGCTCACAGCCCTGAGATCATGACCTGAGCTGAAAGCAAGAGTCGGACCCTTAATCAAGTGAGCCATGCAGGTGCCCCTCTATTATGGTGATACTTTTAAAAAATGACTTTTCCTGACTCCTTATTACTACTATATAGAAATTAAATCGATTTTTTTTAAGATTTTATTTATTTATTTGAGAGAGAGAATGAGATAGAGAGAGCATGAGAGAGGGGAGGGTCAGAGGGAGAAGCAGACTCACTGCTGAGCAGGGAGCCCGATGCGGGACTCGATCCCGGGACTCCAGGATCATGACCTGAGCCGAAGGCAGTCGCTTAACCAATTGAGCCACCCAGGCTCCCTTAAAATGATTTTTGTATGTTGATTCTGTATCTGGAAAACTTGGTACTTTTAAAAATTAATCAATTATCTGCAAGATGTTTTTGAATGTGCTTTTTGGTGGGTTTTTTGTATGTAGACTAATGGTTCTAAATGAGGTGTATTGCCCCCTATTTAAGAGATTTGGAAATTTATAAGGGTTTTTGTTGTTGTTGTTCTTGTCGTGCCCAAGAAATTACACATTACAATTCATACTATTTTATTTTAAAGTATTTTCTTTTTTTTTAAGATTTTATTTATTTGACAGAAAGAGACAGCGAGAGGGGGAACACAAGCAGGGGGAACGGGAGGGGAGAAGCAGGCCTCCCGCTGAGCAGGGAGCCTGACGCGGAACTCGATCCCAGGACCCTGAGATCATGACCTGAGCCGAAGGCAGACGCTCAACGACTGAGCCACCCAGGCGCCCAGATTTTTTTTTTTTTTTAATCACAATGGCTGGGGCTCCTGGGTGTCTCAGTTGGTTAAGCGGGGGACTCTTGGTATGGGCTCAGGTCATGATCTCAGAATGGTGAGATCCGGCCCCACCACCACTCCCTGCTGAGCGTGGAGTCTGCTTGAGATTCTCTCTCCCTCTCTCTCTCCCCAGCTCGCGCTCTCTCTCTCTGTATCTAAAAAAAAAAAAAAAAGAAAAGAAAGAAAGAGAAACAATCACAAATGGATGTTGAATTTTATCCATTTTTTTCTCCTGCACCAGAGATACTTTTCTTTTGATATGATGCCCCACATTGACAGATCTTCCTTTTCTATCCATACACGGTGATTGCTTTTCTAATGCTAAATAAACCCACCTGGAATTTCTGGGATAAACCCATCCAGATGCTGATACATTTTCCTGTTTTACATATTGTCACGCTCCATCTGCAGGCATTTTATGTAGGATTTCGCAAGCGTGTTTGTGAGGGAGGCAGGCCCCAAATTTTCTCTGCTTATGTGGTCCTTGTCAATTAGCACCTGTCGGGTAACGGTTGTTGGAAGCACCCCCTCCACCCCCGCCGCCCAGATTTTCACCTACCCAGGGATCCGACGCCGGCTTCCCCGCAGAAACCGTGTGCGGGGAGCGCCCCCTGGCGGCCCTGGGGGCGCAAGAGCCTGAGGAGCCGGGCGGGGTGAGGACCAGAGGACAGAACACGAGGTGGCGCCAGGGCTCGGCGGGATGCTGGTCTTTGCCGGCCTGGTGACGAGAGCGGCTCAGCTTCAGAGAAGGGGTGACCAGGACCCAGAGTGACACAGCAGGTTCATAACTACAGAGTTTTAACCCTTCTGAGCTGTGCAGTTCCTGAGTCTTAATCTCTTCACCTATAAAGTGGGGATAATCCATCTGCTTTCAGGGAAATAGGAGGAAGCTGTCAAAGCACAGACGTCAGACTTCCTAGAGAATAAGGAAGGTGTCCTCTCTTGGCCTCAGCATTCTTGTTTTCTTGTCTGTTACAAGCCCTTGATAAATGGCAGCTAGGGAGAAGGGGATTCAGGACTCGTGATAATTGTCCAGCATGAGAGTCTGCATCAGGGAGGTCTGTGTGAAGGAAGAACATACGTTCATTTATTAATTGTAGTTTATTATTTAGTCATTGTTCATTTATTCAACAAATATTTATTGGACACTGGTAGGCAGAATAATGATCCCCAAGAGACGTCTGCACCCTCATCCTTGGATCTTACAAATAGTTTAGGTTACAAGGGAAAAGGGAAGTAAGGTTGCAGGGGGAATGAAGGTTGCTGATGAGTTGACCTTAAGATAGGAAGATAATCCTAGATTATCCAAGTGGATTATCCAAGTGGGCCCAATGTGATCACAAGGGTCCTTAAAAGTAGAAGGAGGAGGAGGAGAGTCAGAATCGCTGGTTTTGAAGATGGAGGAAGCTGAAAGACGCCAGGAAGGGGATTCTCCCCAGAGCTCCAGTAAGGGATATAGTCCTGCTCACACCTTGGGTTTTTTGGTTTGTTTTTTTTTAAGATTTTATTTATTTATTTATTTATTTATTTGACAGAGAGACACACAGCGAGAGAAGGAACACAAGCAGGGGGAGTGGGAGAGGGAGAAGCAGGCTTCCCGCGGAGCAGGGAGCCCGATGCCGGGCTCGATCCCAGGACCCTGGGATCATGACCTGAGCCGAAGGCAGACGCTTAATGACTGAGCCACCCGGGCGCCCTGACGCCTTGCTTTTAACTCCGTGAAGCTTATGTGGGACTTCTCACCTAACCGTAAGAGAATAAATTTGCATGGGTTTAAGCAGCCAGCTTTGTGGTAATTTGTCACAGTTGTGGGAAACTAACACAGTATTTTTCCGGGCGCAAGAGCAGATGTGGAGGGTTCTGGGGAATTCAGAGCTAGAACAAGGTAGAGTGTGAGGAGCCACCATGTTGAGAAGCTCTGAGTCCCAGGACTAGCAGATTGAGAAGGGCTTTTCCAAAGAAGTGACATTTCACCTTGTATCTGAAGATTATATCAAATGAAGCGAGAGCTGGGACGCCTGGGTGGCTCAGTTGGTTAAGCGTCTGCCTTCGGCTCAGGTCATGATCCCAGGGTTCTGGGATCGAGCCCCGCATCGGGCTCCCTGCTCCGCGGGAAGCCTGCTTCTCCCTCTGCCTGTCATTCCCCCTTCTTGTGCTCTTGCCTTGTCAAATAAATAAATAAATTCTTAAAAAAAAAAAAAAAATGAAGCGAGTAGAAAAATGTTTCAGGCAAGGAAACAGCATGGTGGAAGGCCCACGGGCAAGAGAAAGTGCACCGAAGCTCAAGAGGCCCCAGCAGAGTGAGAAATCAAGCAGGAGAAGTCAAAGGAATGCAGGTCAAACCGCCAGTCCCAGAAAGCGTTTGCTTTTTATCCGAGGGCAATGGGGCTAGATTTTGAGAGGGACCAAATTATGACCAGATCTGCCTTTCAGCTGCTGTAGGGTGGAGAGTGGATCCCTAGGTGGCTCTGGCCCACCTGAGAGCTGGTGGTAACCCAGGCCAGACTGGGCCATGGAGAAGAAGATGGACAGATGAGAACTGACTGGAGAGATATTTTGGAGGTCAGATCAATGGAACTTGGTGATGGACCAGATGGGCTGTGAGGGAGAAGGAGAGTTTGAGATGCATCATCACCTCCCACCTTCTGGCGTGAACAAATGGGGGGATGATAGTGCCATTTCCTGTGATGGGAACAATGGGTGAGGGGGCAGGCCTGAGCTGTGCCTGCAGCACATTCGAGCTGAGGTGACCACTGAGGCAGCTGGATACGCATCAGGAGTTGGGTGAAGGTCTGTTGGAGATTCAGGGTAGACTCTGGGTTCTTGCAAAGAGAAAAAGAGGTTTCTCAACCTCAGCACTACTGACATTTTGGGTAGGGCAGTTCTTTGTTTGGAGGTAGGCCTGGAGTGTTGGCCTCCTCTGTAAGGTCAGAGCTGGGTCACAGGCCCACCCATGTGCCAATCTAGGGGAAGGGGAGGGTGAGCACAGGTGAGGCAGGGTTCAGGTGCGCTCCTCATGGTGTCCACAGTCATCTAAGAAAGCCTGGTCACAGGGCCACACCTGCTTGCCACGGAAGCTGGGCAGTGTAGGCTAGGTGTGCGCCCAGCAGGGAGGGGGCAGCAGATTTTGGCGGACAGCTGCAATCTCCTAAATGACGATGGGGGGTGGCGGCGGTTGGAAGACATTTCCCGTGAAGGGATGAGAGCTTGTGTGGAGACTCAGAGGCAGGAGGGAGCCCCGCAAAGCAGGACACTGCCTGTGGTTCTGCCAGGATCGAGTCCGCCAGCGGGGAGGAATGGGCCTTGTCCTGAGGGCAGGGAAGGCGTTTGGTCAGTCTCCTGACTTCCCACCCAGGCTCCTTCCTCCTTGAAGGTGTGTCCTTGTTGTCTCCCACAGCTGGGACCTTGATACTCCTTCCTTCCATCCTCCCTCCCTCCCTCCCTTCTTTCTCTCTCTCTCTCTCTCCCTCTTTCCCTCTCTCTCTCTCTCTCTCTCTCTTTCTTTCAAAGATTTTATTTATTAGTTTGTCAGAGAGAGAGAGAGCACACAGCAGAGGGGGCGGCAGGCAGAGGGAGAAGCAGGCTTCCGCGTGAGCAGGGAGCCCGATGTGGGACTCGATCCTAAGACCCTGGGATCATGATCTGAGCCGAAGGCAGACGCTTAACTGACTGAGCCACCCAGGCGCCCCTTGATACACATTTCTGCCTCACCCTGAAGCTGTTTCGTTTATTTTCCTACTTTGCCAAGATGGCTGACAGCTCCTGGAGGTCAGGGCCACAGCCTGATCCTCAGTCCTGATCACTGACTCCCCAGCCTCCTAACTGATGTCCGTGACAGACTCCAGTCACCCCTGCACACCCTCTAATCATTGTCCCTCAAGGCTACTAATCGGATTCCCCACCCCCAACACGGCTCTGTACACTGACCTCCACGGGCTTTCCAAATACTGTCCAGATTTCCCAACCAGCGTCTTTCACAGTTTCATCACTGACCCCCACGCTGATCCCACCCTGAACCCCCGGCTTGGTTCCCCAAGGCTGACCAACCCTGAGGCCCAGACCCTGGCAAGGAGTCTGTCTGTGACCCCGCGCACCACCCCCCCCCCCCCCCCGCCATAGCGGGAGTAAGTGCTGGTGGGGCAGGTGTGCATGGGCAAGCCTATTGGAAGAGGCCATTAGCTGGGGTCAGTGAGTGTGGAGAGGACCACAGCAGTGGGATGACTGGGAATGACCACATGACCCTGGGTCAGTCACTGTCCTCACTGAGCCTCAGGTTCCCATTTTGCACAGTGGGGATTTTTTTGTGTGTGTGTGTGTGGTTTAGGTTTTATTTCATCATCATCAACTGAACTCTGCCATCCAGCTAGACCTGGGGAGAAGGAACCATGGAGCCCGCAGAACTGCAGTGAGAGCACAGAGATTCTGGGGTATTTCGAGCAGGTGCGGGTGGAGGGGTTCTCTCCCAAGCTATACAAGGAATGGTCTGGTAGTTAAGATAAAACACGAGTCGGATTTCCTAGATCTGTCTACAGTCAGCAATGGTGATCTTCTTGCTGGTCTTGCCGTTCCTGGACCCAAAGGGCTCCATGGCCTCCACGATGTTCATGCCCTCTTTGACCTTGCGGAAGACCATGTGCTTGCCATCCAGCCACTCAGTCTTGGCAGTGCAGATGAAGAACTGGGAACCGTTCGTGTTGGGTCCAGCGTTGGCCATGGACAGGATGCCAGGACCTGTGTGCTTCAGGATGAAATTCTCATCATCAAACTTCTCCCCATAGATGGACTTGCCTCCAGCGCCGTTATGGCGTGTGAAGTCCCGCCCCTCCCCCCCCCCCCCACATAAATCCCGGAATAATCCTGTGAAAGCAGGAACCTTTATAACCAAATCCTTTCTCCCCAGTGCTCAGGGCACGGAAGTTCGCTGCTGTCTTTGGAACTTTGTCTGCAAATAGCTCAAAGGAGACGCGGGCCAAGGGCTCGCCGTCCACGGGGATATCGAAGAACACGGTGGGGTTGACCATGGCTGGGCGGCGAAGGCGGCTCCGGGTCGGTGGTGTCTGCAAGGCGCCACAGTGGGGATTTTGACCTCACAGAGGTGTTGGGGGGTGAGGGAGTGGTGGAGAGAACTGGGTGGGAGGAAGGCTGCCGCCCCCCCCCCCCCCAGGCTCTGACCTGGTTGCTTTCCAGGTCCCCAGTGTGAACTGACTTCTGGGGTAGGGAATCCATCTGCTGACCGTCAGTCCAGCTCCATCTGTACTCACTCTGGAGTGAATGATGACAACGACCACCCGTGTACTGCACCCAACAGGCGACACTGGATCCTGACTCCACCGCCCACACGGACTCAGTGCAGGGGGCGCTCGCAGGCTCCTACAGGGGGCAATGGAGCTGGGTTTGGAGGGTTAAAAGCCATCCCTTGCCCAGTGGGCTTCATTCCTAGCTGCACATTCGGCTCATCTGAGGAACTTAAGAAATACCCAGATGTCTGAGGACACCCCAGGCAGATAGAGTCAGAAACTGTGGAGATGGGGCCAGGACCCAGGCCCTTCCGACCGCCACCCAGGCGATTCCAGTGTGTAGCTGGGGTTCGGGGGCACCGAGCTGGGTGGGATCGAAGGTATCCAGAGCAGGGAGGATGCCTTCTCAGCACGGAAAGCGTCAGATGTGGAGGCTGCTCATCCTCCCGCGGACGGCCCGCCTGTCCTCAGGAGATCCTCTATCCCCAGCCAAAGCTCAGCCCAGGATTGTGCAGCGCCTTCCACATGAGCAACATCTCGTAGGGCGCGAAGCCGTGCACGACCAGCAGCTGGCGGTACAGGCAGGGGTCGAAGGAGGACTTGGGGGCGCCGGGCAGCTGCAGGCCGAAGGGCCGGATGCCCTGGTGGCTGCTGGGCGCCAGGCCGGCGCGCTTCAGACTCATGCCCATGTAGGCGTCATCGATGGGGAAGAGCGGGGTGCGGCGGGCGGCCACGCGCAGGGCCCCGGCCGTGTGGCGGGACAGGAGGAAGCCGCCGCCGCTGCAGTACACCGGGTAGGCCTCCCCGGGGAAGAGCTGCGGGGGCACAAAGTACTTGCTCCAGCTGTTGCGGACGGGCACCGAGCCGTCCATGAGCTGCCCGGCGAAGAGGTGGCCCTCGGGCCGCTGCGTGCCCAGGAAGTGGAGCACGTTGGCGGTGTGCACGAAGACGTCGTCGTCACAGCTGAGCAGGAAGGGCCCGTGCGGGCAGCGCTCGACCAGCCAGTCGAGCAGGTGCAGGTGCTTGAGCCTGAGGTTGAGGAAGGTGTCGGTGAAGGCCCAGTGCAGCACGTCGCCCCGCTCGCACGCCTCCAGCGCCATCAGCGCCGCCAACCGGCTTGCGCTCTCGGCGTCGTCGCGCGCGGGGGAGCCCAGCAGGAAGAGGCGGCGCTCCTGCCCCAACGTGCGGTGGATGAGCTCGCGCCGTTCGTAGTTGGCGGGCGACGACTTGACTGCCAGCAGCAGGGAGACCCCTCGGCTGCCCGCGCACTTGGCTGGCGCGTCCCAGAGCAGGGGAAAGTGGCGACAGTGGCGGTACCGCAGGAAGTCCTGGATGCGTGCGGGCAGCTGCTCGAAGCCGACCGTGGCGTTGACCGAGTCGTTGGCCACACATGGGGACCCTGAACTGAACGCCGACGGCTGCACGGCCGCAGAGGCAGCAGGGGCAGCCTCCGTAGAGCCATCCCACATCTTCTCCCGCTGGGACCTGGAGGCTTGGAGGAACCAGAGGTGCAGGGCCAAGAAACTCACACCCACCAGAAGGAGGGTCAGAGTCTTGGGATTCAGGGACCTGCGGCAGGGAAAAGCCATCTGTGCGGGAAACCGAGTCAGAGGTGAACGAGGAGTCATGTTTGACATCAGTGGAAGGGCACTCTGACCCCGTCACGAACCAGGCCTTTCTCAGCTTTGCTGCTACAAGGTCAAAGGAAACCACAATTCAAGATTACACGGAAGCATCTCGCATTTCCCACCGTCTGGAGGGCTCTGACCCTCAGAATCTCATTGTCTCTCCGCATCTCCCCAAGCCACCTCGGCGGAGCAGACTCACTCAAAGTCAAAATCTTCATCTTCAATTCTTATCCTGCTTTTCCACGTCAGTAAATGGTACCACCATCCACCCAGTTGCTCCAACCAGAAGCCCAGACTCTCTCCACACTCCACTTACATCCGCACTCCATATCCTGTGGTTCCTGCACCACAGTCTCTCTGTGCTTATTCCCTCCTCTCCATCCCTGTCAGCCCTGACTCTCTCTGATCCATTTCCCCCCTTACCACCTAGTCAAGGAAGCATGAGGTGATAGCATTGGACTCAGACCCAGGTCAGATTCTGGTGTCCCTACTTACTCGTATCCTCTTGAGCAAGTCACTTCCGGTCCCTAGGGCTGAGTGTTGTCTACAAGAAAGGGCTACTAGAGGAGCACCTGGGTGGCTCAGTCGTTAAGCGTCTGCCTTCAGCTCAGGTCATGATCCCAGGGTCCTGGGATCGAGCCCCGCATCGGGCTCCCTGCTCCGCGGGAAGCCTGCTTCTCCCTCTCCCACTCCCCCTGTTTGTGTTCCCTCTCTCGCTGTCAAATAAATAAATAAATCAAATCTTTAAAAAAAAGAAAGGGCTAGTAGATTCCTACTTTAATGCTCCCAACAAGGGTTGCTTTCATGAAGAAAGACAAACTCCAGATCACAATAGCCTTTCCCGTATTGACTCCCTGTGAATCCCATCACACTGGGTTCTGTCCTTAAAACACACTCTGCTCTGTTTCAGAGATGCTGCTCTCTCCTGCCTCTCCTCCTCCCTCTTTAACCATGTCTCTCAATTCCCTTTGCTCATTTCCTCCTCTTTCCACCTTTAATAGTGAGAGGTGCCCAGGCTCTGTCCTAGATGTATCTCCTTTGCCTTGAGGACCTCCGAGCGCCCGTGCCGTATGTCCATCCAGCCACCTATTACCTAGCAGCTCCACATGGTGGCCCACAGCCACTCCGGGTGCAACCTCTCATCTCCATCCCGAGTTGTCCCAGAGTGCCACCACCCACTGTGGTTTTTGTTCAAGCCCCAAACCGTGACTGACTCCCTCCTTGTCTTCATCCCCCCAGCCAAGCTCAGTTGATTTTAATCCCTAAATGTTTCATCAACCTGTCCAATTCCATTCCCGCTATCAACAGGCTAATCCAAACTAGCATGGGCTGCTCAGATGACATAGCCTCCCGCTCGGTCTCTCCACATACTTCCATGCTCTCAGTAGATCCCTCCTCCACAGTAGCTGGATTACCTGTGAACCGTGCAGATTTCATGCCACACCTCATGCGCTTTTCCTCAGCTTCCTACTGTCAGCCACCTGCCCTGGGCACCAGCCTCAGCCTGAGAAAGCTCTTTTGGCCTTGGAGCTCCCCTGCCTGGATGGACCCCCTCTCCCTCCTTTACCTCCTTAATGCCTGCTCAGCCTCCTCAGCCTCTAGGTCCACTGAATAGGTATGTCCTTGGCTAGGCTTTAGTGTAGCTCAAAGGAGACCAGATCATTATTTGTTTTAAAGTGTATCTTCTTTCCTAGTCTGTAAGCATCTTGAGGGCAGGGATGGTATCTGTGATGTTCACCACCAATGTCCTGCACAGGGAGAGGTCAGACAACATGGTGATGGAAAATGCTGGTTGCCCAGGTTCAAATGCTGCCTCTACTAGTTTCTAATTGCATGTTCTGAGCAAGTTGATTTAAGCTGTCTAACATTTGACTCCGAAGAGTTACTGTGAAGAGTAAATGATAATGTGTGTATAGAATTTCGCATGGTACTCAGCACATAATAGGTGTTCAGTAAATGTTACCTGTTATGAATATCAGAGATGTCAATAAATCTTTGTTGAATGAGGGGCGCCTGGGTGGCTCAGCCGTTAAGTGTCTGCCTCTGACTCAAGTCATGGTCCCAGGGTCCTGGGATCCAGCCCCGCATTGGGCTCCCTGCTCAGAAGGGAGTTTGCTTCTCCCTCTCCCTCTGCCACTCCCCCTGCTTGTGTGTTCTCTCTCTGTCAAATGGATAAATAAAATCTTAAAATAATAATAATAATGGCAGTGCCAATAACTACCCAAAAAAGTGAGAGATGCTTGCAAAAGTGTTGGTGCAATCACTGAGTCCCATTAGAAATACTAGAGGTCGGCTCCTGTAGCTCTCACTGTATTCCTGCTTCAGCGTGTGATGCACTGAGACAGGAGGGACAGCGAGATGGTCTAAGTCTACTTAATCATCGCTCTAGGCTCAGTGGCTTGTCCTGTGCCTAGCACATTTGCGGCAGGCAACATTTTTTTTCTGTGAGTGAAAGATTTAAAAAATGAATGAGAATAGAATTTGGAGTCTGAATAACTGGGCCTGAGTATCAACTGCTTTCATTAGCTGTGCGACTTTGTGTCAAGTCCTGAATCTGCATTTGAGTTTCAACGGAGAAATCGAGAAGGTTAACACTCATCCCTCAGTGCAATCAGGAGGCATTCTCTATCTTCTCTCTCTCTGCCCAGAATCATTTTTAGAAAGAAAAATCATTTCAGTCTTTTTTTATTTGACAGAGAGAGATAGAGGGGGGAGTGGGAGAGGGAGAAGCGGGCTCCCTGACAAGCAGGGAGCCCAATGCGGGGGCTCGATCCCAGGACCCTGGGATCATGACCTGAGCCGAAGGCAGACGCCTAACGACTGAGCCACCCAGGCGCCCCTCATCTCAGTCTTAATGCAACAGTAATTCTTGTCTCAAGGAAACTTGCATTTACTTTGATAAAGCTGATCCAGGAAGCTGAATCAGAGCCACTTTCTGATACAAGTAAGGAAAAGTTTGGGCCAGGTCCTGTTCCTGAGGGTGGCGCTGGTGTGTGGAACTGTGTTCCTGGATGCTGACACTGTGGACCTTTGGGTGTCCTCTGTGGTTCTTTTTGCTGGATTTCCCCCTTTTCTCAGTGCACTCTTCCAGATCTCCTGGAGTCCTCACACCTTAGGCTTTCATGGCCTCTGCCGGCCCTGATCCCTCATCCCTCAGGACTCAACTCAAGCACCACCTCCTGCAGGAAACCTGGTACAACGAGCTCAGTTCAACGTTCAACGTATTGACTGTATTGTGTGTCCTTGTTACCATGGCTACTGAATAACTAAGTTGGTAAAAGAGGCCATATGCGCCACGTAGGTGACCCTTTCAAACCTCACATTCCTCATTTGTGGGAACATGGGCAAGTCATTTATCTCAGAGCCTCGGAGGATAATAGGAGTTGATTTGTGAGAGGATCATATAAATTTCCTTTGTGACCCTGTCACTTCTTTCTCCATTTATTGTTCCACGCGTATGTTTCCTTTCCTTTGCAATGCTATTCACTCTGCCTGGGATTCTCTTTCTCATGTTCTAGGAACAGGAAAAGTTTCTGTTGGTTATTCCCCCCTCTGGTTTCATGACGAGATGGATGAATGGAACACCGCTACCACCCTAAGGTATTCCTGGGGAATGCATGCACAGTGAATATGGCAGGCAAACAAACTTTTTATTACTTTTGGCCCCAACTCCAAGCATGGAACCTTAACCCAGAAGTTTTGTCCTGGTTCCTTTCCCTCCCTGTCCTTCCTCTGGTTCTTGCTTTGCCCTCTAAGGAGAGGGGTGTCTGGGAGGGGGAGAAAATGCACCTCCTCACCGATGGGAAGCAGCCCAAGGCTCTGTCTTACCTCGAGTGTCTGAGAAAGAAGAAATAGACGGGAGCCGTCCCCAGACTGGGACCTAACTTTAACACCCTGCTTTCATTTGCTGAGGCCCCACCCCCGGGACTGGGCTTGGTTCAATATTCTTGAATCTGACCAATCCATGACATCCGTCCTCCTTGGAGGGATGGTGAAGTGGGGACAGCTACAAGCTTCCTCCCTACAGTGACTGCTTATCCTTTGTGAGGAAGCTAAATGCCATCTCTTCCGGCTTTGTTGACTCCACCCAAGACTGCCTTGGCCTCTCCTGCAGTATGCCTGACGGAATCGCTTGAATGCTCTATTTTCATGATCAGTTCTCCCTGCTGGACTGAGAGCAACTCCAGGGCCGGGGGCCTGTTCTGTTAACATAGGGTATGCTCTGGGGAACGCCTGGGTGGCTCAGTTGGTTAAGCGTCTGCCTTCCGCTCAGGTCATGATCCCAGGGTCCTGGGATTGAGTCCCGCATCGGGCTCCTTGTTCAGCAGGGGGCCTGCTTCTCCCTCTGCCTCTGCCCCTCCCCCCTGCTTGTGCTCTCTCTCTCTCTCTCTCTCTGACAAATTAATAAAATCTTTAAAAATTAATAAAATTTTAAAAAAAATTTAAAAACATAGGATATGCTCTGAAATCTTTGTTGGGGGAAATTGTATGTAAAATGTTCATACAGGCATATTTTCTAAAGGCATTAATGACATCCGTATACTGTATTTAGCAAACGATCATGGGCTTCATCCCATTATCACTGTGAGTGGTCAATCAGACTCGGTCTTGGTCCTCAAGAGCTCACCATCTCTTGGAAGAGCCAGATATTGAATATTTATAAAGGGGTGGGATGCGTACAAAACACAGAGAGGGAACTTGGAGAAGGGAACCTGAGCGAGCCAAGGAAGACTTCACATTAGAACTGGATAATATCAGTTATCTAGTGCTGTGTCACAAACCAACCCCAAACGTGATGGCTCGAAACAACCAGCATCAATTATTTTTCAAGATTCTGCGAGTGGCCTGGGGGCCTTTTGTGCTGGGCCCGCCTGGGCTCGCTCCTGTGGCTCTGGTCAGTTAATGGGTCAGCTGGGGACAGCTGGCTGTGCTCCTTCATCCTGGGCTGCCTCACGGCATGGTGGTCTTGGGGTTCCAAGATGGGGAGGGCAGTGGCTACGAGGCCTCTGAGGCCTGGCCCTCAGTACTTGCAGCATATCACTCCCACCACATTCTGTTGGTCAAAGCGAGTCATAAGACCAGCCCAGATACAAGGGATGAAGTGGCGCTCCAAAAATTGATGGCCATATTTAACCTGCCACATGGGCTTTGAGATGGTAAGGAGTTTTGCCCGTAGCCAAGGAGAGGGCACTCCTGGGCAGAGCCACAGAGTGGGAATAAACAGGACATGTCTGGGACACATTTCAGGCTTAATGTGGTTGGAGGGGTAAATATTGGGAGTTGAAGATACACAGAAGTACCCTGGGAAGGGCTTTGAATGCCATACCTGGAGTTTTAACTTGGTCCTTTGAAAGTCTTCGATAAGTCTCTGTTTTCAGGAGTTCATTATAGCAGCCCAAATGGGGGTACAGTGTCTGGAGAGGGCGGAACTGAAGGCAGGGACCCCCGAGGCAGACGGTGAGTGGGGTATGGGCTTGGGAGCGAGGTATGGCCCAGCCTAAACTGGGCAGGGGCTGTCAGAATGGCAGGATGGTGTCCTTGGAGATTGGTGCCTTACTGGATATTCTATGAGAGCATTCACCTCTCAGCCTCCTTGTCCTTCTTGCTAATTTAGAGGGTCCTGGGTCCGTGGGGAGTAACTGGATGAAAGAAGAGTGTGGAATGAGGATGAATGGGGAGTGGTGGTAGGAAGGAGGAAAAAGGGGGAGGGGGCTTGAGTACAGGTTTCAGTGGGGATGGTAAGAGATAGCTGGAGGATTAGGGAAGCCCAGACTTCCTGGAAACTGGCAGGTGAAGGCTGAGAAAGGATGGGAGCACCAATTAAATCTGGGGCGCAGGGGGGCAAGAGTACAGCCCCAGGGAGGGACCTGGCTGGATTTTTTCCCCAGACTGAGAACTCCTGTCGCACTCATGGCTTTGAGTCCAAGGCCTGGCGCAGAGCTGACCACCATCCAGGTGGGCAGAATGACAATGTTGTTAACTCATTTTCTTTAAGTCCCCTAAAAACCCATCTTTTCTCCTTAGCAGAAATGTCTTTTGGGAAGTTTAGGGATGAATTGAAGTGGTGAGAGTTAGATGAGGTAAGTTTATTGGAGTAAAGTGAATAGACTTTAGAACAGGCAACTATGGCCTCTCTAGGAAGGTTCTGGAATGGCCAGGGGGACCCTAGTGAGATGTATGTAGTGGATATGTGTGGCAGGGTGACTTCAAAATGTGTGTACTGTTCAGAGGTGGAGTTATAACAATCTTAATTCCTTTCCAGCCCGCCTCTTTACAGTGGGGTAGATGTTTTAATCTATTGTAAAAAGTCTCAGTCCAGTGCTTGTTCAGCCACACCCTAGTCTGAAAAACTGGAGTGGGATAAGGCAGAGGAACCTGTCCCCATCTCCAAGACAAACAGGTTCTGTGAGCACAAGGTAGCATCTGATGACCAGGAAGGGGAGGAAAGTTGGATGGCCCCTTGTTTCAGGTCAAACTGGTCAATGGGAGAGGGACCTGGAAGAGAGGTTGACTCCTCAGGGTTGTCTACAAGTTTTGAGATACCCCTGGCAGACCCAGGCCAGACATTCTTACAGGAAGGATCCTATTCAGAAAGCCCATTATAATTAGATTCATGCTACACCATGGTGCTAACCCTTCAGACAATCCCACATTTTACAGATCCAGAATCCAACATTTAAAGTTAAGTGACTTGGCTACAGACACCTCTTCAGTGGGGGCCCAAGATCCTAAGCCAGGTCTTTAGACCAAGGACATGAGGTATGTAACTGTACCCTGTCAAGACAATGCCAATGGGCTCCCCTGGGGAGCCTGCTGCTGCCTCAGGGCAGTGTTGGGTCCAGGCTACTGCCTTCCCGCCCACATACCACGTGGAGCACAGAGCTAGCCGTATACAGACCCCGAGGAACTAGAACACGGGCTCTCACCCTCAGATTCCTTTCCAAGTGAGTGGTGATTCTCTTTGGAGGTGCCCCTGCCCTTCATAATTCCTCTACCTAACCCTTAAATGGTTTGGTTTATGGGACTTAGCCTGAGACCTTCTTCTTTCCTTCCATGATCTCCTCTACTCCCATGGCTTCAAATACCATGTATGTTTTTCTCAGAGTTCTGTCTTCAACCCAGATTGCTCAGCTGAGCTCCAGATCCACAGTATTTTACTAACTTTTAACTCTCCACCAGGATTCTCGCTCTCACGGTCTTCACGTTCAATGACTCCCAAACTTACTTGCGAACTCACCCCCAATCTGCTGCTTCCCATATAACTCAGATGTATTTGATCTTCTATCTGGTACTCCTGCACCCACACTGACTCCCTTTCGTCCATTTTCCACACTTTCAGGAGCTTTCCAAATTCAGGTGCTCCACAAGAGACGATGGACTCTGAAAAACAAACTGAGGGTTCTAGAGGGGAGGAGGGTGGGGGTATGGGTTAGCCTGGTGATGGGTATTAAGGAGGGCACATTCTGCGTGGAGCACTGGGTGTTATGCACAAACAATGAATCATGGAATACTACATCAAGAACTAATGATGTAATGTATAGTGATTAACATAACAATAAAAAAATTTAAAAAAGATAACAGCATTGTTCCAATTCATTCAGAACCATCTCTGAGGTTAGTCTTGAAAAAGAAAAAAAAATTCAGGTTCTCGACGTGGCTTTGAAACCCCTGTGTGACTTGATCCCTGCTCATCTCCCCAGACACCCACTTTTTGCTCTCTCTGCTGTAACCAGTCTGTCTCTCTTTTCCTAACTCCTCTCACCCTTCAGTTAACCTAACATTCCTCTTCAGAGAAGTGTCCCCTTCTCCAGTTTCCTTGTGCACACTTCCAAAGCTCTCTGTTCACTCCCTCCATGACACTCACCCCAAATGTAACCGGTAGTTACTTGGTGGGCACTAGAGTGTAAGTGCCTGGGGCAGGATGTCTTGTTCTCCATCTGCTCCTACACCTAACATGGACATAGCATTCCGAAGTTTGCTGAGTGGACGGCACAGTGCCATACGGTTCCCACATAGCAAGGCTCGAGAAACGAATCCTCTTTCTCTTTTTATGCTTTCTCCACATTTGAGAATCAGCCCTATTCTGGGGCTAGGCTGGCTTACCAAGTGAGACAGGTCCTTTCTCTAGCACCTAGGTAGATCTGTATTCCAGTCCAGGGCTAAAGCGAGAAAAAAAAAAAAAAGCTGGGGGGTGGTGGTGGGAAAACCCCACCCCCGGCACGCTAGAGCTGAGCCCCATCAGCTCAAGGGAAATTCACTCAAATGGTGAATGCCTGTGTTTGGAGGGTGTGTGTGGCAGGGTAGCTTTAGAAAGGCATGAACTACTCTGAGGTGGAATTAAAGCAATCCCAACCCGTTTTCGGTCCTTATTTTTACAAAGCAGAGTTCAAATCACTTTGAAAATTCACTTGTATTCCTTGGCAGCCTGTTGATTCAGGCAAGGCTGTCCCTTCCTGACATACAAAAGAGAAACTAGTTGACTTATCAATATATGGTCAGCAGTGATTCAGACTACCCATTCCAGAGGGTTTGGCTAGGAAAACTAATATTTGAAAAGCCATGGTTTGGATTACTGAGTGAGGAGTGGGAAATTCTAGTTTTGTTTTACATCTTGCAGATGGTGCTTTAGCCATTGCGAAAGACAGAAACCACAGACATACAACGGCTCGTGGCATATGTTTTTTCTGTTTTGAAGCTGTAGTGTTTACTCCGGAGCTCCTAAAGTTGAGAATGCTGTGTATTTATAGATTATAAATGTTTAACTAGCTTTTGCTTTGCAAATTACCTAGCCTTGGAGTAGAAAGGTACTGCAGTATAGTTCAAAACTCTAATGATAAAGATCCTTCCTGTGAGCAGGATTGCTGCTGGCCTTATACAGACCCTTTCACCTAGAAACTGGAAAAAGTTGTCCCAAGATGCAACTCCACCAAGGCACATACCTTAACAAGCTGAGCACAGGTTAGATTTCGGCCTCCACTAACTCCCCTCCCTCAAGTGGGTGCCTTGAGCAGTGCACAGACTATACAACTAAACATGGTGGTCCTACCTTTATATAAATGTATATATTAATATAAACCAGGGTAAAACAGTACCAGAAGTCTTATTACAAAACAGTTATCATTTTTAATATTTTCACCTAGAGAAGTAATGAAATATAGCCTAGGTTATAGCAGATTAGATAAAAATACATAATTCTACTATCTTCTAGAAAAATGACTGTGGCACTGGCAAATCAAATAGAAAAAGTGAATAAGCAATCTGAGATCACCTGAAAATGGTTAGTTCCTCGTAAAGATTCAGTACAACCTATGCTTATTAAGTAATTGCTAGTAGAACAGACATCTGCATCAAAATGAAACTAGGAACATTTATATTACCTTGAACGGTTTATCTGTTGGCCACATTAATGACTCAGAAATATTAAATGTGTGGAAATGCTGGACAGTAGACAATGCCTGATCAGTACATTAAACAGAAATTGATAATACCTAGTTATTAAAACAGACTAATTAATTGGTGTTAAATAATTTAGCTCTAAAAAGAAAAGCCAAAAGGAAACAAGGACTAACTGTGGAAAGGACTTCGAACTTTTCCTTTTAGAAAGTTAAAAAAAAAAAGTACCCACGACTGTGATGGCTTATTAGTTCCCTGACAACTGCCACATGACACATTTTATGTGGCATGAGGAAAGATGGTCAAAAGATCTCAGCTTTTTGGAAGTCAACTTAAAAACTGAATGCAACTAGCATTTTTGGACTCTACAGTATGGAATGTAATTCCCTACATAATGAAAACAAAATCATGTAATTTTATTCAAAGGTTTAGGCACTTTGCAGCAGGCCGTTAATGATCTAGTAAAACTGGTATGAAGAAATAATTTTATAGTGTAAATATTTAAACACAAATCCTATTACATTCAACAAAGAAGTGAGAGGTTTTAAATGTATAAAATATTTTCTTTCTGATGAATACACACTGGAATCATCAGAAGCGCGGTGGCAAGTACTATACTGGACTTGCATTACGGAGTTCCTTTGTTGAAGACATAGAGAAGAGGCGGCAAACTCTCAGAACCAGATAGTGAATATTTGAGGCATCACAGGCCACATACATCTCTGTTGCATTTTCTTCTTTTTGTAAGTTTAAACAACACTTTTAAAAAGTAAAAATCATTCTTAGCTTGCAGGCCATACAACTGCAGACTGAATTGGTCTGTGGGCTGTAGTTTGCCAACCCTTGGTCTAGAGCCATATGATATCATAAAACATTTTTATCATTTTCTTTAAGGTGCAGATGATCTCAAAACGAGTATCTGTAGTGAACTATATTTATGTGCTTATATTTATGTGATTTCCTTAAGGAATGTGCTCTGCTGCAATCTTAGTTACTTCTCCAAACTCAATGTAAAAGTGATGTTCTGCAAAGACACTGCCAGAAGTTTCAAATAAAGCTGCCTTTATGACAATTTTGTGAATAAATTACCATTGACTAAATCTAGTTCTAGTATCAGCGTTGTATTCTTTAAAGCAATGAAGCAGGTCTTGTTAAGAAGGGTTGAGAACGAGTTGTGAGCAAAGTGTGACCTGTGGTTGGTGCTATAATATCCACAGCTGCTGAGCTAAACAGAGTGGGGCAATTTTAGGTTACCTGTGATAAATTTTTTGTTTTTAGGGTCTGCTAGGAGGAAATATTCTTGTGATCATTTTCTGTACTAGCTGCCAATCAAAACAGGTAGTAATTTGCTGGATTTAATAATAAATGAAGGTCTTGTGAAGCAATACTGGCTATTGAAAGTGAATTAAAATGGGCGTTGGTACTGCTTATTGTAAATGGCCAAGTGCATGTCTGTTAGAGTAGAAATTCTGTAGCTAACAATACTGCTTACATTCTTTAGTGCTCGGTCTCCTTAAGCTGCTCTGATTGCCTATCAGGGAAAGAGTTGTTGCTTGGTGAAACTTGCTATCCCTTACACATTTTCCACTTTTCCCTCAATGATGTCAAACCAATGTCAAATCCAACATCAAAGTTTATGGTCCCAAGCCAGGGTTTTATCTCTAGTTTGAATTTCAAATGAAGCAGTTCTTTGTATCTGTGTCTAGGTCATTTCCAAATAAAATGCTGAAACATTAATTACTAAACATAAGTTTATCTACTTTTGACTTATTTTCGATTAAAGATATTTGGACCTGTTATTTGACCTAAAAGATTATTTTGACTAAAGATATTTGGGCCTGTTAATAAACATGTTCTTTTACCACATTAAGAAGTTGTATTATGAAGAAACATATAGATCTGGATATTGAAGTGGTACATTCATAAATGTGCTAATCTATAGAATGCTGATATGTGACAGTTCACAACTGAAGACTTCCTCATTTTCCCTGGAAATTAAGGTTACAAAGGGTTAAAAATGCTAATCAATACATGTAAGTGAAAAATACTAGAAAAAATAAAGAAGGGAAGCAATCTCAAAGGCCTGTAAGAAATGAAAGATGTGTTTTTGTTAAGGAAAAAAGAAGAGCAATTTTGTCCTCAAGTAGTTACACAGAGGTTGTTTAAA
Organism: Zalophus californianus; assembly: GCF_009762305.2. Classification (NCBI taxonomy): domain Eukaryota; kingdom Metazoa; phylum Chordata; class Mammalia; order Carnivora; family Otariidae; genus Zalophus; species Zalophus californianus. The sequence continues at coordinate 55,254,071 of NC_045605.1, forward strand.
AGTTGTTCCAGAATGAGGAAGAGGAATGGACAAAATCCCACATGGGCATAAAGTTGTAAAGGGTCTGCAGAAGAGGGTGGGGGCAGGGGATGGAGGGGAGAGAAAGAAGGGGGGAATATCTTATTCATGTGGGCAAACTGGCTAAGATTGAATGCATTTATTTATAATCTTTTTTTTTTCTTTTTTAAGAAATGAGCTCAATAGTATATGGATGCAAAACTCGAGGTTGAAATTTCCTATTAAAAGGACACAGCTTCTTGGATTATTGGAAATTTGTCAACATCATAGCTGTCCAAGTCCTGGTAGAATGTGACCAATCATAACTCCAGCTATCTTAAACTGTTGAATGTCACAGAGACAACTAAATTTCTTGTCAACTGCATTATAAAGAACTCTCATCAAATCTTTAATCATGGCCATTTAAAGCCTTTTGTCATTCACAGATATTGTTTTACCCTGATGTTTTCCTGAAAACTCTTTTAATCAGCTGCAGGTTTAATCTTCAACAAAAAAGGATTATCTCAGGGACCCACAGTATGATTACAGCATTACTGTGGGGTACAGGTTTCCAATGTCATTGTTTAGGTAATTTTAAGATCATACCCTGGACTAATGATTTCTAGAACAAACAGAAAAGCTCATAGGTTCATAAAACCGCAAATCAAGAAACACCTGAATTTATCATATGGCACTGAGTAGACTGATAAAGAATGATTATGATTTCTTCTATGACCTTTGCTCAGAATACTGCTGGTTCTTTAATGTTTCATTTTCTGGGATTTAAAAAAACCCCTTTCTCTGAAGCTATCTATAACATAGCAATTTAGTAGATTATATCTTTGTAAACAAAAACAAAACATTTATCTTTTCTCCCTGCCTGAGCCATCCAAAATTTGGAAACCCTTACTGATTGTTATTTTCACGGCAATAGAGTTATTTGAGTAAGTTCAGTAAGAATTTGTTCTTCTTATAACAGGACACAATTGGAAACACTGGTTATATTAGGCTTTGACTGGAGTGTCATGTGTGAGAATGTTGTGCATAGCATCAGAGATGACCAGGTTTAAGAAACTAAGGTGGACTTTAAGGAGTCAGTGCTTATAAAACCTTCCTGGAAAACCCACCTGGCACCTGGCTTACAGGATTCCCAGCCTTACAGGTGAGTAAGGAAGGCTACCTCCTGGCAGGCCCAGAAAACTTAGGATATTTTGGGGATCTTGAGAAGGAATTCATCCAAATCTGTGGGTACTGCAAGTGAAGTCTGATGGCAAATTCTCCTAGCCTTGAGCTTTTTAAAAGTCCAATCTGAGATTCCTAATAAAAGTTCCAGTAAAACAAACTTAAAAAGGCCTATGTTGTCAATTACCATTCTTGCTACATTTACATAAACAACCAGGCCAAGTTTGATGAGACTAGACTTGTTTTGCAAACAAAAATAGTCTTACCTCAATTATCTTTGATAAAAGTGGAGGTGATTACAGAGAAATTTTATGTTTCAATGGAAAACTATAACCCACCACTGTGGATTATCAGATTCTAGTCCTGTTCATTGTCTTTGAGCTATTTTCACCTCTTTGAAAGCTGAATCCTGCCATCTTGTGCATTTTGTCAGCAATTAACTTTTCCGACTTTCTTCCACCCTCCTGACTTGGCACCATTAAGAACTAAAACTGCCTGTTTCCTAAAGCCCTGCAAGCTGAAGGGAACCTTAAAGGCTTTATCCCAACAGTTTGGGCCACTCAGGAAGTTCACCAGAACATGGTCCTCTGAGCTCCAGGAAATGCTCATGACTGTGAGATTACCACGACCATCGTGACTCTGCAATCTAAAGACACTTCAAGACCAACATGTAGAAATCATTTGGACTGACTCATCTCTGAACTCAAGAAACTGAGTTTATAATCCGCTTCAACTATTAGTTTTTGTTTTTTCTTTTCTTTCTCCATAAATCTACGCCTTTTTTCCCTTTGCATACCTCTTACCTCCCGCCTTCTAACCTGAATCTTTTCTCCACAACCACTATCTCAGCTTCTGCTCCTTGAAACACCCTGGGAAGTTTCAGATGGGGGAAATAAAGGGTGCAGAATACACCACTGTGGCATAACAATTATTTTGAGCTAAGGGCATTTGAGAATCAGAGGCAGGAAGAGGCTTTTCTGAACTCCCTGTATCTGCCTAAAAGTAGAACCTCCCCCAAAGAACTCAACTGTTACAAATCCTCTCCCTGGGACTTTGGGTACCACAACTAAGCAGACATTTTCACAAAACTATTATACCTCCCTTCTTTCTCCCAAGGGCCCATTTATCCTTTCTGAAAGTCATTTGTTTTCCCGTAAGTGCCCTTTCTCCCCTCCCCTTATTAAGATGGCATATGAGCCCCGAATTCTGCTTTTCTCTGAGTTCTTGCGTACAGATGTGAAAAAAGAATCTACATTTTCTCTTGCTATTCAGTTTAATTCACAGGTCCCTAACTACTGGATCTAAGAGGGTAGAAGAGAGGTTTTTCCTCTCCAACGGGAGGAAATGTTAAGTCAAGTAGCATGCTCACATGAACCTCAGCAAAAGTGGCAACGTCTCATCTAGCAACTACAGTTAGACATTTAAGTTTCCTTGTTCTTAAAGTAAGTCCAACAGTTTAAAAAACAGCGTTGAAGTTTCTGAAGTTTCCCATTCAGGTGGGTCATGACTTTATTTTCACTTTACAGCCCCCTCTACAAAGGGGTTTAGCTTTTAGCCAAATTTTACTCATTATTTCCAAATGTTTACAGCATAGCAAATAAGCTGTAATTTTAGATACTGAAAAACAAGACAAAGTCACCAAACTAATTATATTATGGCACTGATAAGATGTAAAATGTAAGACACAGGTAGATCTACAAATTGCCACTTACTTGCAAATTCCAATTATAACCGATTCTCTTTCAAATATCGGTTTTATAGAAATACTTATCCAGTAGCACATCATAAGCCACAGGGTTAAAAGAATTTCTTCTGTCATGTAACTGTGGAATTGAGAGCTAAAACTCTTCAACTTAGCAACAAATTACTTTTTTCAAGAGCAAAATAATATGGAACCCATAGGACTCATAAGAAAACCTTAAGCTAGGGGCGCCTGGGTGGCTCAGTCATTAACCGTCTGCCTTCAGCTCAGGTCATGATCCCAGGGTCCTGGGATCGAGCCCCTCATCGGGCTCCCTACTTGGCAGGAAGCCTGCTACTCCCTCTTCCACCCCCCCTGCTGTGTTCCCCGTCTCACTGTGTTTCTGTCAAATAAATAAATAAAATCTTAAGAAAAAAAAAGAAAACCTTAAGCTAAATCATTAGACTTTAAGGGGCACTGGCTAAATTCTGAAGGAACTGGCATTAAAACAGAACTTAGTTTTGGGGCACATGGCTGCCTCAGTCAATAGGAAGTACAGGACTGTACTTCTTATTCTATACTCTGGTTAGAACACATTACTCTTGATCTCCGGGTTATAAATTTGAGCCCCACATTGGATATAGAGATTACTTAAAAATAAAATCTTAAAAAAAAAAATAGAACTTAGTTTTTTCAGGCATTTAAAGATTTTCATGCATTGTGTATGTACCTAAAGTTTTTGGTCTCTTGATATTGACTCCTACCTCCTTCTCCTTAGTATAAGAAAAACCTTCTTAGTGTAAAGAAAGCCTAGTTTAACAGTCCTGGAAATTGTGCATTTAGGGTAAACCATAATATTTTATCTAATTCTGCTATACCAAATACCTCTATTTGGGGTTCTCATTTGTAAATTATTCAAAACCTAATGTTTCTCATCAGTTTATCACCAATCATCAATTTATACAATATTGCAAGGATAAAGATCAATTCAGGTGTTGGCAACGTTTCATGAAAGCACCAAGGTGGGGAGGGGTGGGTAGAGTGACCAACCAGATTAGTACAACCACCTTTCATAGTTTTTCCTTAAAAAAAAGAGTCAAATGCTTTCAATTTTCTGTGAAAATGGCAGGATATTAAGATGTGCAAGCAAACTGCTTCTTTCAGATCCTCTTAAGGTATTAGTATTTTCTGAAAGATAATTTGCTATAGGACCCACAGAGGAGCACCTTTCACATCAGATGGTATGTAAACAAACTTTCTGCCAAGAAAATAAAGGGAAGGCGGGGTAGTAATACAAGCTATAATGCCCACCCAGAATCCTAGAAGGGAAAAATAAAGCCATTGAAATAAAGTCAATTTAGTGATGTCCTGAAGGTCAGCAGTATTTCCATAATACTCACTATGGCACAGAAACAAAGTCTTGAGTGAGCAAATACTTAGGCTGCTAGAAAGACAGCCATATGTGAGGCACAGACTAACTTGGAGAGTTGAGAGTCTGGATTCAGTCTCTGCTTTCTGTTCAACACTTCTAAAATGCTTTCTGCTTTCATGTTGCTGTTTTCACAGCAGAAACAAGGGTCTCTGAAGAACTGGCCACAGCATTACAAATCATCCAGTGGTGCCCATGCTTCTCCACTGAGGTGTTGGACAACTTTCTTCAAGTGACTACAACTGCTCATTCAGCAAGCCGCTGAAAAGGACCCCAGGGCCGGGGCGGGGGGGTCCCCCGGCGGGGGGGGGCCCCCCACACCTTATCTGACTGTGATACACAGAAACTCAGTTGCACCACACCTAGTTGCCCTGTCAAGAAGGCTGTGCCTTTGTTGACGTATATAAATTCTTTACACAGAAGTGTAATGTGAATGAAAAGTACAAAAAGACAATGGTGTGAAACAAATGAACTTATTAAAAAAAATGTAAGATCTCGTGGCAAAAGAACAGTCTTATAGGCTGTGTGTTGGAACGGCTTAGATTTAGATTTTCTTAAGGCACAGCCAAAGTTCTTTAGATTTGTTTTGGCAAGTGTTTTTCTTGCTGGAGGATCACAAAAGTAGGCAGAATTACCTGCCTAATGGCATGCTGGCATGCTAAGGTAAGGAAAATAGTACTTCGGCTACAACTAAGGCTAGTAGGTGAAGAAAAACGACAAAATTTGTATTGGTTTAAATTTGTACCAAGGAGACTTACTGGATACTGGAGAAATGACAGGAGTGTTTTATACCTTTGCATAAGAAAAAAAATGATTTTCCTTTTGAAGTTGTAGCTTCAGGATTTAATCTGGGTCAATGTCACCATGTGGTAAAAACAATCTGGATTTTATAATGCATGAGCAGGAAAAAGTTGCAAAAATGCTAAATGGTATGGAGCTACAAATATGGTGATACATCAGCAAAGGGGTGAAATCAGGTTTTTACACTAGACAGGTGTTAGTTTGTGAAAAGTGATTCAATTTGTTCTACATTTAAACCCAAGTTAGAACTAGCTGCCTTACAATGATATTTCACGGCCATTTCTTAGCACTTTAATTTTGGTGAGTTCTGTTACAAGTTCAAGGAAGTTAGAGCTGTTCTCAACTCTTATTATCTAGTTCCTTCAAAATATGAAGGGGCAGATATTCTAATAAGCTTAAGGTAAATAGGACACTGATCATTTTAGCTCTAGTTAACCTGAAACATTTCCCTGGGCATAACCATAGCCTCTCTGAAAACTGGAAAAAAAATGGTATAATTTAAAAAAGTCGGAGGGTAACAACATTCACTGGTAACTTCAAATAAGTTAGGCGAAGAGGATGGAATATGGGGGGTAGGCCAGACCACCAATCATGTTTGCCTAGCCATAAAACCAGTGACAACTTAAAGATCTGCAAAGATCAAAGAAAACTGAGAAACCACCCTTAACTGGCTGGAGCTATAACAACATTCTACAGGGGTCCTCGTGGTCTTCATAGATATTACAAGGTGACCCACCCACTCTGATTGGCTGTGCTGCACACAGAAACCCCAGAGCCCACTGCAAATCTGGGATACGGCAAATATGGAACCTAGTAGCAGGTTGGAGCTTGCTTATGACATACTGACTACCACAAAGGCAGACAGTGAAGAACTATCAGAATCCCACAGACCCAATAAAAAAATTAAAAAAAAAAAAAAAAAAGAATCCCACAGACAGCTCTTTTTCAAAATCTTGGAAAACCATTCATGAGGTTACTAGGACAAGAATATAAATCAAGGCTGACACCGCTAAGTGCTGGTTCCACAGCTGGCCATTTGGATATGGGGTTTTGCCAATACTTAGCTGTTTTGATTATTTAATCAAATAATAAGCAAAGTATAATTCACATGCAACCCTTATCAAAAAAGGGAAAAAGGTTAATTTCCTATGATCCGCACAAACTGTTAACCTGTTAAGAAAAGCCTCATTTTTCCAGCATTCAAGTGTATACACACACATCATGTCTGTTTCTTTTTAAACATCTTAGGGTGAGGGTGAGGAGGAGAAGAACAATGAGATACACACACAAGCTAAACATCCAACAAGCCCCATTCCTTATTCTCTGTGTGACTGGCAGCATTACTCAGAAAGTCACTCCTTTACTCCGATGGTTATAATATATTTGAATGTGTAGATCTTTAAGGATTTGCTTATTCATTTGGCCAGGTCTATGGCAGGTGCTGTTTTGTTTTCTTGGTGGAATAATTCATCAGTGCTTCCTGAGAGGTTCAAACAGGATCACTGGCCAGATTCCGAAGAGAAACTGTTTGGAAACAAGTTAGGACAAAATGAAAGAAGGTAACTGCTGCGTGTTATCCCTGAAAAAGAACCAATGAGCTAGGTATGCTAACAACTAGTAGCCTGAGTATGGCATAGTCTTTCCAGACTTTCCCCAGATCTCAGAAATTATTTTTATTTAATTTATTTAAATGGATTAAGCTTCTATTTTGTCAGGCATGGAGCTGGGCATTTTAATCATCTCAGTTTCTTAAAACAACTCTGTAATGTAGCTATTGACAGCTCCATTTTATTGTTGAAAAAACTAAGGCTTAAAGAGAACAGACTTGCCCAAGGTCATAGAGCAGTATGTGGAAGACCCGGTTCAAGATTCAAGAGCATCTGGTTCCAAAGCTTGTACCTTTCCAGCCCATCCCCTTCTTCCACCTGTAGCCCATCCTCTCAATACCAAACCTCTCCTAACACATCCACACATGCATGTACACACCCACACACACCCACCCCTAGGAAGGGAACTTACCTTTACTTTTGGCCTGTATCTCAGGTAAAGAGTTCTTGTATATAAACTGAAAGAAAAGGGGAGGGGGGGAGAGCTCTTCAGATTAATTTTTAATTCATACAAACTTTCTTACTGACAAATTTAACCACAGTGCCTCTGTATACACACACAAAAAAGCAATCCTAGTAGATTCTTTGTTCATTTAGCAACCATTTTTTGAGCAGCTATTCTATGCAGAACACTTGGTAAGATGCTAAGGAAGACAGAAATCAATACTCAGACTGTGACCTCAGGATGTTTGTAGTTTAGTAGGGAGCACAACACTCATACTTGATGATTCATATCATAATTGCCAGTTTCATCTTTGAAGATAATGGTAGCAAGGATTAAAGCATTCTTAGAATATTTTGGAAGTAGTTATATCAGCTCTACAAGGATTACAATACAGGTATGAGATAATCAAGAAGGTAATGAAAGTCTTCCTCACAGGGACCTTTAGAATAAGTAACTTCTGAAGATGAATGAGACTGGATTCTAAATCAGTGCATATGGCAAGTAAATAACTTGGCTCAAGATTGTTACACAGTTATGAAGTGATGGAGCAAAGCTCCAAGGTCAGATATTTTTACTTCCCTGTGTTAACTCTGTTTGAAACAAACATTTGTATAGTACTTAAGTCTTAAAAGGCACATGTGTTATATTAAATTCTCAAATCATCCCTCTGAAATATTATTTGCATGCTTCATTCAATGAGGTACCCAAAGAATCAAAACTTCCATAACTGAAGCTTGAATATCCAAGCTTCTTTTATTTTAGTTATTTAGGATGAAATACGTCTAAAACATATTCTATCTTCTCTGCCTCCTTAAAAAAAAAACAAAGTAAAACATTTTAACGTTAATAGACAACAAAACAAAAAAAGTCACAACCTTGCCACCAAATATAGTCAAAATGCTTCATTTTTTTCTGTATTTACTTTAACCCTTGTCCCCACACAAATCAGTTTTACACAGGGTTAATAATTACCTACATATGATTTTAGTCTGTTTCATTTAAAAATCCAAATAATCCAAATACCTTTCTATGTTGCTATAAAATTTTCACATTTATAATTTTAAATGGCTGAATAAAAGATAAACTATAATTTATAATTCTACCTTATTAGGTAATTTATTTTTCTTCTATCATTGTTGCCTTGCTAATTAAGTAACACTGTAATAAACATATTTGAGTTTACACACACATTTTCATTTTCATTTTTCTTTAGGATAAATTCCAGGGAATATAATAACTGGGATAAAAAAATATAAATATTTTGGGCGCCTGGGTGGCTCAGTCGGTTAAGCGACTGCCTTCAGCTCGGGTCGTGATCCCGGGGTCCTGGGATCGAGTCCCGCATCGGGCTCACTGCGCAGCAGGAAGCCTGCTTCTCCCTCTCCCACTCCTCCTGCTTATGCTCTCTATCTCTCTGACAAATAAATAAATAAAATCTTAAAAAAAAATAAAAAGATGAGTGTTTAAAAATATATATATATATATAAATATTTTATTTTCACAAACACATGTAGTATCAAATTTCTTTCCAAATGGGTTACAGCAATTTACACTGACGAGTAATGTGTGATGATACCATTTCACTGCAACAAAAGAATACAGAAGGAAATTTCAAAATACTATAGAGCTCATTTAATGGATATAAAAAATATCATTGTTTTATTTAAAAAAATTTTTTTTAAATAGGGAATATAATCATTTGTTAAAGATTTGGAAGAGTACATAGGAAAAAGATCTGTCTCCTACCTGGTACCTTTAGCCCAGAGAGAAATGCTAGTGCTTACCAGTTAACATATACCCTTACAAAGATAATTAAGTATTTATGAGCATATATGTATATTTAGCCTTCTCTTTTTCACAAACATGGATAGCCTACTGTTTTAGAAGGTATTTTGATTACCAGTTAGATGATCAGTTTTCTATTTGCTTATTTACACTAAATATCTCAACCCCCTCACCCCCACCATCATCTGGAGGCTTGGCCTTCCCCTCTCCTTTTTTATTTTTTTAATTTAAAAATAGTTTTAAACTTACAGGAAAGTTGCAAGATTGGTATGAAGAATTCCTGTATCCCTGTCTCCCAGATGCCAAATTGTTATCATTTAACCACATCTGTTTTACACACACACACACACACACACACACAAAGTGTATATATTATAGAGTCTTTGAATGACATGATGCCCATCACCTCTAAATATTCCAATGCGTATCACCATAAAACAAGGACAGTGTCCTAAATTACTATAATACAACCCTTCCACTCAGGAAATTAATACAATACTAACATCCAACTCAAGACTTCATTCCAATTTTTTTAAAAAGATTTTATTTATTTATTTGACAGAGAGAGACACGTGAGAGAGGTAACACAAGCAGGGGGAGTGGGAGAGGGCAACGCAGGCTTCCCACCGAGCAGGGAGCCCAATGTGGGGCTTGATCCCAGGACCCTGGGATCATGACCTGAGCTGAAGGCAGACGCTTAAACGACTGAGCCACCCAGGCGCCCCTTCATTCCAATTCTGTTGACTGTCCCAATAATTTCTCTTTTTTCCTTTCTGATCCAGGTTGCAATCCAGAAACATGCACTGCATTTGGTTTTCATACCTTAACAATTTTTTTCTAACTAGAACAGTTCTTCAGTCTTTCCTTGTTTCATGAACTTGATAGTCTTAAAAAGTATAGGACTTTCATTCTGTAGAAGGACCTTCAACATAGGTCCGTCAATATTTCCTCATAACCAGACCCAGGCCATGCATTTTTGGCAGGAATACTACAGAAATGATGCTGAGCTCATTTCAGTGTATTTTATCAGGAGACATACCATAAATGACCGGCTCTATCATGGCAATGTTAACCTTAAATGCATGGTCAATTTGGTTGCTGCGACTTTTCTTCACTGTAAAGTCACCATTTCCCCCTTTCTATTAGTATTTCATGTGGAGATATTCTAAATTACACCAATATGTGTTCCTCATCATACTCCCATCTATCAGCCAGAGCATCCATTGATAAATAATACATATCAACTATCTTTAAGGTGGTTGCCAAGTGGTGATCATCTGTGACCACTGTTTCTTCCACATTTGTTATGGGGCATTCTTGTGTAAGGAAGAGCTTCCCTTCTCATTTATTTGTATTAGTATGCACTCATAGATTCTCATTTTATTCAAAGGGTTGTAACTTGAAACTCTTGCTATTTAATTTTGATATTCACACTATCTCAGGTTTAGAAGGCCAAAGCTTGCCTTTCAGCCTTCACAGGGGTTCAAAGAGCTAAGCAATACATGTATGTGTAAGCATATGTATACATATATATTTATAACTTATACAACACACATACATCTAACTTTTTCCATATCTGTGTGTACATTTATGTTGGTGTCACACACTCATGAGTTCATACTAATACTTTTTTTTTAAGATTTTTATTTATTTATTTGAGAGAGCGAGAGAGCACAAGTGGGGGGGCGGGGAGCAGCAGGCAGAGGGTGAAGCAGACTCCCCACTGAGCAGAGCCTGATGCGCGGCTCAATCCCAGGACCCTGAGATCATGACCTGAGCTTAAGTCCGACGCTTAACCGACTGAGCCACCCAGACACCCCTAATAATTTAAATTCTAATCTAACCCCCTCAAGATTCCATCTAGCTTTCCCTCTTTCCATATTTGTAAATCCCTTCTGAGACAGTGGGGAAATCAGGCTTTTGTTATCTCCAATATATTTACTTATTGTTTAATCAATGAATGTACTTGTTCAGTGTAACCCATTTCCTAACTTCAGCCACCTCCTCCACCCACCCCGCCATATCCCTTCCCCTGGTCACTCTGCTTCCCTGCACTGCACAGCAGCCACCTCCCCATCACCACCGGATCTGACCTCCTTTCTTCATTCCTCACACACTGAAAGCGGCCACCACGGCACAGCACTTCTCCCCCCTCAGTACCCCGCCTCCCTGAAGGGTTTCCATATCAGGAGGAGAGAAGCCTAAAGGGGAAGGGAAACGGAAAGGGGAAGGTGAAAAAGGGAAGGGGAAAGCGGGAACCTAACGTTTAAAAATAGCATATGATGAGTATACTTTCCCTTCTTATTTATTATAGAACTTTACGACTGTATTGTATTACACTGCAGTAATGTCCTCGGGACTTCTTGGGCAGTGTTAAGGTGCTAAGTTTATAATTCTCAGGCTCATTTTATAGTTATTATTTCTTCTCTTTCATTTTTCAATTTCCTCAAACATTTCCTATCCCTTCCCTTTTAAATTAGCTATTTCTAATGTGCTACGGGCTGAGAATCCAAATAATCAATGTAGTAACAGGTTGCAAAAGGTAAAATAAATATACTTATAGTCAGAGTTTAAGAGCTCGTCCATGACTAATAACCTTGAGCTCTTTAGAGCATGAATTCAATGATTCTTATTTAGCTGCCCAGAAGTTCTTTGTCTATAATCCTCAGGTAGTTATATTTTAGATAATTCAGGTTGCCTAAATAAATTGATCTCCAGAGAGTTGAGATGCAAATGTTATTTTGAGGAAGTATTCTACAAATTTCAGTTGAGTAAATTTTCACATTGGTTCAAAGGAAAATTCTCTTCCCCTTTCTAGAAATATTTCAGCTCTCTCAACTCTTGAGAAGAATTTGAGATTAAACATATTCTGACCCCCTAGTAAAGAGATCAATAGGCACACATTCATTCATTAAATCATTTAATAATATATAATGAGTGCTTACTATCTGATAGCCATTGTTCTAAGCATTTGAGAGGTAGCAGTGAATAAGATAAAGTCCCTTATCTCAAAGAACTTTAAGTCTAGCTGGTGGGGGCAAACAATAAAGCCTGGTAAGTGGAGAATGATATGGAGGCATTATTTGAATAGTGTGATCAGAGAGAATTCTAATTTCATTTTGGTTGTAAATGATTAACCTCCAACAGACTCTTGAGCAAGGGAAGAAAACTGGCAACCAACTTATCTCAGGGAAGGAACAAATTAAGCTGGGAACTTCTGATACACATGCTTTTCCAGTCCGGTACTTAGGGGATCTGGCTGCTTTTTCCCCTCTAAATTTGTTCTCTGATAAACAACAACAAAATATGTTGATAAAGAAAGAAATGGAAATGTTTACATCCTACTTGCTCTAAAAAGGAGAGGAATGATTACTTAAAATGTAGTCATGTGTCAGAGATCAGTTAGTACAACCATCTCACTTTAAGGATGAGAAAACTAGGGACACCTGGGTGGCTCAGTCGGTTAAGCGGCTGCCTTCGGCTCAGGTCATGATCCCAGGGTCCTGGGATCTAGTCCTACATCGGGCTCCTTGCTCAGTGGGGAGCCTGCTTCGTCTTCTCCCTCTGCTTGCCACTCCCACTACTTGCTCAGTCTCTCTCTGACAAATAAATAAAACCTTAAAAAAAAAAAGGATGAGAAAACTAACTAAGCTTCAGAGAGGGGAAGGGACTTGCTTAAGGTCACCCAGGGGCAGAGGCAAAGCTAGAACATAAGTTCCTGATTTTTGTCTCTGACATTTTATATTTACAACATCCTATTTGAAGGGTAAAGGAACAAAATACTTCAATACTATGCTAAAAAAACTCTCTCTTTCCTACCTGAAAAGGATGTGAAGATAAGAACCAAGGCCAGTTAAAATATGCCACCATGCATGAAACTGTGTGGCAACACCTATGATAGGTGGCACCTTCTTTCGAAAGTTCCTGTGTAAAGAGGGGGAAAGAAATCACCGTATTATTATTTTTTTAATATTTAGCAACTAATGCTGACAGCCTTTGAGCAATTTGAAATGTTATTCTCAGATATGGCAATTATTTAATTTCCTTAAGTCTGCTGTAGTCTGCATATTGTTTTCCAAAGTATATTTTGAGGAACAGTGTTCCTAGCAGAAGTTCCATGAAGAAATGATTCTGTGTTCAAAGAAAACATAGAAAATAGTACATAGTTTATTGCCCTCTTGGAAACTGCAATGTCTATTAATAGAATGAAGGCTTTGAGAAGTCCTAACAGAACTATACATTTCATTTTTTTTAAGGTAATGTACTAATGGACAGAACCCTTTCTTCAAGTAATATCTTACTAACACTTTATGGAACAAGTGTTTCCTGGAACACAATTTGGGAAACATTGGTCTACTTAGCTATTCACTCAAGAAACTAGATACATGCCTTTCCTTGCCCTACACACATTCATCATCTTGATGAGCACCATGCAGTCTACAAAGTACTTTTGTAAATACTATTTCACCTCATAGTGAGTCTTTGAGGTGGCTATTAATTAGTTTTGCTTTACAGATGAGCAACCTAAAATTCAGAGACTGGGTGACCCAAGTCACTCAGCCAAGGCGCAGCTGAGTCTCAAATTCTACATCTTTCGATTAAATGTGTACCATATTAATATTCTCATTTATTAGAAGGGAAAAAAATCAATGTAAAACTATTTCTGTAGATACCCCATGAAGTTTTGAGACAATTACCATCTCTAAAAACCTACTTTATTTCTTAGTGGCTCTTACCCAGAGGAGAATGACTTATCTCAGCAGTGTAAATGCTCTCTCTAATGGGGCTTCTGCTGGGTAATACGGATTCAGAACCACTCATTCAGAACTTAGTTTTCTAAGCAAAGTATATTACTTGTTTGTTTGTGTGCATTTAAAATATATATTTACTTATTTATTATGGAAAATTTCAAACATGTGCAAAAGTAGGCAAAATTATAATGTACCCATTATCCAGCTTCAACAATTATAACTTACAGCCAACCATCTAGACTCTCATCCACTTCCCCCCTTCCATATTTTGAAGTAAATCCCAGATATTGTATCATTTTAACTTTAAATATTTCAGTATGTGTCTCTAAAAGATTAAAACCTCTTTAAAGGGGTGCCTGGGTGGTGCAGTCGGTTGAGTGACTGACTCTTGGTTTCCACTCAGGTTGTGATCTCAGGGTCATGATCTCAAAGTCATGAGATCAAGCCCCAAGTAGGGCTTCACACTGAGCGTGGAGTATGCTTACGATTCTCTCTCCCTCTCCCTCTGCCCCTCCCACTTGTGCTTGCTTTCTCTAAGTAAAGAAACAAATCTTAAAAAAAAAAAAAAACCTCTTTAAAACATAACAATACCATTTTCACATATAAAATATTAACAATATCCCTTAATATCACAAAATATTCAATTATTGATTAAAGTTCCAATTCTCATAAGTTTAAAATTTTGTTTTGCAGTTTGTTTGCTTGAATCAAAATTCAAAAAAAATCAACACACTGCATTTGGTTGATACAGTGTATCTCTTAAGTCTTTTATTTATTTTTAAATATTTTCTTTCCTCTTTCTTTCTCTTTCCTTCTTTCTTTCTTTTTCTCTTTCTTCCTTCCTTCCTGAGAGAGAGAGAGTGTGCCCATGGGGGGAAGGGCAGGAGAGAGAGAGAATCCCAACTAGACTCTTTGCTGAGCACAGAGGCTGACACACAGGGCTCCCTCTCACCAGCCCACAATGATGACCTGAGCCAAAATCCAGAGTCGGACACTTAACCGAATAAGCCACCCAGGCGCCCCTTAAGTCTCTTTTAATCTCTATGTTCCTCTTCTCTTTCTTACCTCCTCTGCCATTTATCCTGTAGATTTCCCACAGTCAGAATTTTGCTGATTGCCTCTGTCTGGTGCTTTTCAACATATGTGTTTATGCAAAACTTTAGGGCACAGAATTTTGAATTGGAAGGACCCACTAGTTTAACCTCTTCAACATGTTCATTTTATGTAAACTGAGGCCCAGAAAGATATTTATCTTAGTGACAGACTAAGGTCCACAGACCCAAAATTCAAACTCTAGTCAATACAAAATTGCTGACAAGATGGTAAAAGAAACACTTGCCTTTCTTAGAAAACAACATTAAGTATATTAAACTACAAAATTATATGCATGTATCTTAGATGCTTCTTATAAATCATTAGTATTTTTTCAACACAGCAGATTAGGGAGATTTCAGAGGCCTAATTAACATCTGATCAACTCTATAATTCTGTGATGCATACACATAAAAATCCCTACAGATATTATGAAATAGTCTTAGGTCCAAATTTTTAGGTTAATTAAACAAGTATTGTCAGAATTTAACTTCAACAATGGCAAAAATTCACTTCATAGCACTAATAATTCTATATGCCTATGAAATTTTCTGCTTAATAGATTGCTTCCAAAAATATTTCTTAAAGACTGAAAATATATCTTACCTCAGTGAATCACAAAAGATGTTATCTATGTTCCATAATAGAAATCCCATTAAAAATATACCCAAGGATGTATAACCCAGTCCTCTGAGCCATGGATAAACCCTGTGGGGAAAAAAAAGAAAGCAAACTGAAATTTTGTTAAGTCATGTGATGATCAGAACTTGAAGCTACTGCTTTCATGAGAAGGAAAAGTTTTCGTTAGTATTTTTTTTTAAAGCTTTTATTTATTTATTTGACAGACAGAGACACACTGAGAGGGAACACAAGCAGGGGGAGTGGGAGAGAGAGAAGCAGGCTCCTGGCTGAGCAGGGAGCCCGATGCGGGGGCCGATCCCAGGACCCTGAGATCATGACCTGAGCCAAAGGCAGACGCTTGACTGAGCCACCCAGGTGCCCAGTTTTCATTAGTATTAAAAGCAAACCTATCTATTAAATTCTCTAATACATTTGCCTATTACATTTAGCCATTAAAAAAATGAGAAAGAATATGCCATTAAGACTTTGCTAAGTGTTTCAAGAAAGTAAACTGAAGGCCCCCAATAACTTTATCGTCCCCTGGAAGAGGCAGGGGGGTGCAGGAACAGAATTAACACTGAGTCACCTGCTCTGTGTCAGGCAGGCACCATCATCAATTGGATACACAAGCAAATGAATAAAATCTTCAAATAAACCCTATAAGGCAGGTATTAGTCTTTGCACTTCACTGATAAGAAAACTGAAGCTTAGTTGAGTTACCCAAAATAAAAACAGTAGCTTATATATTTTTATAGCTTCAATGATGTATCAGTGACTTACATTTAACTGAATATATTTCAAGTGTACATTTGATCGGTACATTTGTATATATCCATGAAACACTACAATCAAGATAATAAACATATCCATCATCTCCAAAAGCTAGTTTGCATTTTTTAGAATGTCATATAAATGGAATAACACAGTATATCCTCTTCACTGTATGGCTTCTTTCACTTGGCATAATTATTTTAAAATTTGTCCACGTTGTTATGTGTATCAATACTTCCTTTTCTTTAATCGCTGAGTAGTATTCCACTGTATGGATATATGACAACTTGTTTTATCTGTCCAAATGTTGGTGGACATTTATGTTGTTTCAATTTTTTCTGTAACAAATAAAACAGCTATGAACACTGATAAGTAAGTTTTTGTATGAGCGTATGCTTTCATTTCTATTGGGTAAAAAGCCAGGAGAGGAATAGCTGTACTGTACAGCAGGTGAGTGGCAGGTGAATGTTAAACTTCTTAAGGCACTGTTAAACTGCTTTCCAAAGTGACTGGATCACTTCACATGCCCACCAGCAGTGTATGAGTATTGTTCTATATCCTCACCAACCCTTGGTATAACATGGGTATTTTTTTTTTTTAATTTTAGTTGTACCTTGTAGGCGTCAGTGGTATCTCACTGTTGTTTTAATTTGCATTTCCCTAATGACTGTTTCGGAACATCTTCTCATGTGCTATTTGCCGTCCATGTATCTTCTTTGATAGTCTGCTGAATCTTTGTGTATTTAAAAAAATTATTTGCCTCTTATTGAGTTGTAAGAGTTCTTTATATAGTCTAAACATTAAATCCTTTGTTGGATATATATTTTGTATTTTCTCCAAATCTGTGATTTGCCTTTCACTTTTTTTTCCCAAAGATTTTATTTATTTGACAGAGAGAAAGAAAGAGTGAGCACAAGCAGGGGGAGCAGCAGGCTCCCCACTGAGCAGGGAGCCCAACATAGGGTTCGATCCCAGGACCCTGACATCATGACCTGAGCTGAAGGCAGCCACTTAACTGACTGAGCCACCCAGGTGCCTCTGTCATTCTTTTTTAAAATTATTTTAGTTCTTCTAGATCCTTTGCATTCCCATATAAATTTCAGAATCAGTTTCTTAATTTTTATCAAAAAGCCTGCAGAGATTTTGATTATGATTGCATTAAACTTATAGATCAGTTGGGGAGAACTGACATCTTAATAATATTGAGTTTTCTAATCCATGAAAATGGTACATCTATCCATTTATTTAGGTCTTCTTTAATTTCCCTCAGCAAAAAACTGTTCATTGTAGTTTCCCATATGCAGGCCTTACATACAGTTCCTAAATTTAATCCTTAAACATCTGATGTTTTTTGGTGCTACTGGAAATTGTATTTTTGAAATTTCACTTTTCAATTGTTTGCTGCTAGTATATAGAAATATGATTTTTGAATATTCCTTTGAATTTCATGAACTTGCTGAATTCCAACTTACTACTTCTAGTAGTTTTTTGGTACATGTCCTATGACATTTTCTGTACATGATCATGCGATTTGCAAATACTATATTGGACAAGCCTTCAACCAGTGTAATGTTGAACAGAAGTGGTGATAATACATATTCTTGTTTTATTCATTTTATTTTATTTTATTTATTTTTTTAAAGATTTTATTTATTTATTCATGAGAGACAGAGAGAGAGAAAGAGAGAAGCAGAGGGAGAAGCATGCTCCCCGCTGAGCAGGGAGCCCGATGCAGGACTCGATCCCAGGACCCTGGGATTATGACCTGAGCCGAAGGCAGACACTTAGTCATCTGAGCCACCCAGGTGCCCTATTCATCATTTTAAAGATAACTTTTTTTTTTTAACATTTCATTACAACATGTGTTAGATGCTGTAGAGTTCACAAGTTAAGAAAGTTCCCGTCTATTACTAATTTGTAAAGGGTTTTGTTTTTAGTTTGTAAATAGCTGTTGAATTTTATAGAATGCTCTTTCTAAATCTACTGCTATCTTCATGTACTTTTTCTTTTTTTTAAGTATGGTGAACAAGAATACATTTTCTCAAATATTTTCTTATTTTTAACTGTAAGTATTTGTACATAAATGAATGAAAAAGGGTAGTTTAAAAACCAGGAAAGCACAAACCTGGCTGTGCATGGAAAAAGCATTATTGCCACTGTTTGAGAAAGGTTCTCAGAGAAGATCAGGTTAAGAGAGTCACAGTCTGTCTTCAGCTTTTCAGAGTTTATCATAACCCCATTTAGGGGAGGCAAGAATGAGTCCCAGGAAACATAGGGCTCAACACAGTGAAGGCATCTGGCAGGGATGCAGTGTGGGCCAGGTGCTGAGATGTGACAGAATATGATCAACGGGAGTACAGTACTCTCTATTTTCTGCGTCTAAGCTTACTTACCGGGGCCAATCTTCAGCTCTCAGCAGTAGTTCAAAGCAAAATTCTTCTGTGGGGTGAAATGAATGTCTTTGGTTATCCAGGCAGCAGGGTACAGAGGAGAGAGCAAGAATTTCATCAACACACGATCCCTACAAGCTAAGTAAATAAGATTCTGGGGACAGACTACCCATTATTATCAGGTATGAGAATGTGTAATACAGAAGGCCCTCAACATATCTGGGTCTGGAGTCACACTGCTTCATTCTGGACCACCTTCCTGACCAGTGTATAGCTATCATCTGAGAAATTCTTTCCCTACCTCTTCACCCTGAGAATTGCCTTTACCTCTCTCAATGTTAGATTTCCTATGTCTTGTTATCTCATGTTCTTCCTCCTTTTTGGTTTACTCTCTCACTATACATCCTTCAGGAGGTTTCTGAGTAATAGTTTACAGGCTATAGCTTTTTTTTGAGAACTCAAATATATGAGTTGATAGTTTGGTTGGCTACAGGATTCTAAGTTAGAATTCTAGAATTCTAGCTGCCAGTTTTGTTTTGATAAGCCGCAAACCATTCTGATTCCTGATCCTTTGTATGTATTTCTGCCTTCTAACTCTACAAACTTGTGGAATCTTCCTGTCAAGAATTCTGAAACTGGCATTGGGTCTATTTCAACCCATTGTGTTGAACAGCTAGTGGGTTGTTTCAATGTAATAATTCATGTCTTTCAATTGCAGGATATTTTCTTAAGTAATTTTGGTAATGATACCTTCTCTTCTATTTTATCTGCATTGTCCCCTCCCCTTTTTTATGCTGGTTCTTGTATCTGGCCCAGTAATATTGAGTCTCTTCTCCATTTCTTTCTCATCATCCTGGTAGCACCCAGGTGTGTAGGTGTGTGTGCGTGTGCTTCTGCCTTTTCTGCTGTGAAGCCCACAGACTGGAGGAAACACTTCACTGTTTCTAGAGCAGTGGTGGTGAGTGGGCCCAAGGGTCCTTAGGCCTCATGCTATCTTGGTTACTCTGGACCACACCATGGGTTTAGTGCCTTTCCTGTGGTAGATTCTTACTGGTGGATGGGGGATGATGGACCATAATGCAGTCACAATGTGTGTTCTGGAGAAGGAATTCCAGTGGCTTATTTAACTGTAGCTTTCTAACCATTCACTTCAGTTTTCCATTTTACCGTATTTTTAGTATCTTCGGGGGAGTAGGAGATTCTCTGAATGTTCCTTTTTTTATACTGCATCCTACTCTTGACTCACAGATATAGTATATTTCTAGAAATATGAATGGATTAATGATATTTGTTGTTTTGTTACTTTTGAAGTTTTCTTCTTCATGCGTAAGTTGTTTCTTCTAAGTTGATTTTTTTTCCCCCTTATTTGTTTTGGTCTCTTTCATACTGGATGCATTCATCATGTCTGGCACTGTTTCCTCATTCTTAAGAATGGGAAAATAAAAAGGTGACCGACCACAAGCTCTAAGCATGTGGTTGAGGCCCTTTGACTAGTAACCTTTATTATAGGGTTATTTTGCTGGGCCAATTGTTAGGGAACCCCCAAATCAGTATTGTTAGGTCTTTTAGGCTTCTCATATTCCCTAAAAGAAGATTCTCTCAGTTTTCTGCTTAGAAGGTTTTACATTCAACATTCAAAATGCGTAAGGTCATTCAATTTCTCTGATTTCACTGTGGTATTCACATGCTCAGTTGTGGCTGGCAAAGCCCAATCTAGAGACATTGTTCACCCTTACCAGAGAATAGGCCTATACAGGCTCCTGCAGTTATTCAGTGGTATGGAGTAGGTGAGGGGATGTAAGCAGTTAACAGCCTCTTAAGGCTTTTAACCAGTCCTCTTTATTTTAGACCCCTCTTCCATCTGCTTTTCCAAACTGTCTGTTGCTGTTAATGCTTGATACTCGATACTTGAGAAAATTCTGATGTAAATTGGAGGTTCTTTGTTTAAAATTCGGCTTTCTTGGATTAGCAGTAATCCATCTATTTTTCAGCTCTTAAAATTTTATTGAGTCTTCTTGTGGGTTTATGCTTTATAAATGAATTCCTTTGTTGGAGTTTTAGTAGGGTTTCGGAAGGGAGCAAAATTAGATTGAAGATGTTGATCTTCAATATTATATGTTTTCTTTTCATTAATGTCTGACCTTTAGTAGTCCCATTCTTCATTTCTATGTGGACTGAATCTATTGATCCTTTTTCTAATTATTGAAGTTGTATGCTTAGTTCATTATTCTTCAGTTTCTCTACTTCTAATGTAAACATCTAAGGCATAAATTTCCCTCTAAGAACCAGTACTTTGTAGTACTTTCACTATGATTACTTTATAAGTATTATTTCTACTGTGATTTTCTTTTTCTTACTTGTATTTACAAGTATGGTTTTAAGTTTCCAAATATATGGGC
The DNA here is from genome assembly GCF_009762305.2 of Zalophus californianus. Classification (NCBI taxonomy): domain Eukaryota; kingdom Metazoa; phylum Chordata; class Mammalia; order Carnivora; family Otariidae; genus Zalophus; species Zalophus californianus. The sequence continues at coordinate 55,275,022 of NC_045605.1, forward strand.
TATTTTGACTAATCCTGTTTTGACCTAATTGTACTATAGTCAGAGAACATGTTATACTTTAAAGTTTGTTGAACTTTGCTTTAAAACTAGTGTCTGGTAGATTTAATAACTACTCCATGCATGCTTGAGAAGACCAAGCTTCGTTAACTTAAATATATTATATCAACTTGTTATTGTATTATTCAAATTTTGTCTATATCCTTGTTCATATGGTTACTGTGTTAAAATATTTCAGCATGATGGAACATTGATATACTTCTCTTTGTAATTCTGTCAATTTTTGCTTAAAATTTTCCATACACGGTTTAGAACTGCCTTTTTTCCCCTGGTAAATCAAATCTTTTAATAATAATGTAGCAAACACATTTGTTTTAAATAATGCTTTAATTTTTTTGTTATTAAAATAGCTAGTCCAGCTTTCTTTTAGTCAGTATTTGTATGGCACATATTGTTTTTATACCCTTTTCTTTTAAAAGTACTGTGTATTTATGTGGATTTTTTGAGACTAATCAGGTGGTTTTATTATCAAATGTAATAATTCTACGAAAACTCAGTAGTATTGTAGTATTACTTTCTATCTTAAAGTCTTTCAGAGCTTTCGGCAGACAGCATCTTAAGCACCAAGTATAAACAGCTCTACTGATCTTAAGTGCCAGTTGTGACCAATTTTCCTACAAATGAACTCTTCCTGCTGCAGTTAAATGGCCATTGCTAGTCAGGTGAAGAGAATGTCTGGCTCTCCACTCAAGGTATTAAAGTAATGCTAAGTAAATGAAAATAGCCACATAAAGCTGCATGACATATCCAAGCCAAGGCTAGTAACAGTATCTTAAAGAAGCATTTAGTTAATCAAGTCCTGTCTCCCTCTTTGGATTACATAATACAGCAGTACTAGCTAGCTAGAGTCTAATATGGCACTTTTGTAGCATAAACATATAGTGCGAAACACTGACAGCATCAGTACCTGCTCTAACACCACTCCAGTGTTTACCTCTCGGTCCAGCATGCTGACGATAATAGTTTTAATCATTTGACAGTGAGGCATGGAGACAAAGGGTTAAGGCTATATCTTAATATATACAAGCATTCACTTCAATTAGTATATTGCTTTCTAGAATATAACTGTTGAAATATTCTCATTTTGTGATATTAAAAACAATGGAATTTCTTTTATTAAAGTCCAAACCATCAGTGATGGGAAAAGTACAATATAAAATAACACATATGAAGCCACAATGTTCAGTTACAATTTAAACTAGAAATTACTAACTACACATAGCTGCTTTGTTTTTGGTTTCACATTTTGGATCCTAGTTCATTCCTATTTACAACTGGTACCTGCTGAGAAAAGAGATACAACTCTTAAGCTATGTATATTTTGTGGTGGGTGTGCAATGTACTGTGTATTTATGTTTTAATCACGCTTTTTATGAATATCACATAGCTGGATTTCTTTTCCCTGCTTGAGAGTTTTTGTTTTTTAATTGCTTAGCTTTGTCCATTTATATTTACTGTGATTATTAATATGTTTTGAATTATTTCTACCCCTTTAGTTTCTGCTTTGTGTTTGTTCTGACTTCTCTCTGCTTTTTTTTTTTTTTTGGTTTCTGCTAGCATTTATTTGAGAAAATTTACACAAAAATCCCCAATCCAACATTTACAAGTGAATCTGTAGAAATCCCACATGCCTCTTTCCGTTAAACAAACAGAAAAATGGCTTATGACAGGAGTTTATGACAATGATATAACAGCACCTAAACTGTATCATTCCTATCTATATTATATAGACTGTGTTGAAAAGGCTCAAAATGGAGGAAAGCAGATAAAATTCCCATTTTTAAAGCTGATCTACTCTTGCACTAGCCTTCTATCAAAGACAAATAATTTTTACTTTTTCGATAAAATCAAGGTGTAATTATCAATGAACTTTAAACCGAAAGCACAAATGTCTGAGTTGGTATTTTTGGCATGAAAGTAAAAGGGAAGGACATGGAAAAAATCCCAGTTTCACAAAGTCACATTCGGGAACAAAAAATCAGTAAAATAAAATATTCTCCTCTCCTATCTTTTCTTTGCCATTTTGTCAAAACAGAAGAATATAACCAAATTAAGAACTGTCATTGCTTCTGAAAAAGGGGAAAGGCACCAGTCAGAAACATGAGTTTCTTATTAGGCTAATGGTACAGAACAAAATTTGACCTTTAGACCCCTAAAAATGGATCTGACCCACAAATTTGGTTATTCTCTCCCCTACTGGGATGTATCCTCTGTCATATACTCTATGTAATACCACAGGTGGACTTTCTCAACATCCACTCTCCTTACGTTGAGGATTCGGTCGCCAGAATCTCAGAAGCCGTACCTATCAATTCCTACTAGCAGATGGCAATGTTGCACAAATTAATGAAAGAACCACTCTGCCACACCAGAAGAATTCACACAAGGGTGGAGGGGGGACCGCTTTGGGGTTCAGAGTAGCCGGAACATTAACAGAAGAGCCTGAGATTTTAACAACATCACTCAACTCCCTCTTCTACTTTTGTACTTTACCCTGGTCATCACAGCAGTGTTCTCTGTTAATGCTAATACACCTGCTTCTTAACTGCAAGCTATATGCCCTAAGTTCTGTAATTCTTGCCACTGCACTAGACAAAGCCCTGTAACAGTCAGCAGGGGTTAAAAGAGATTACAGAAAGGACAGACTCCTATCCACTTTCCTGGGCAAAATGGACTAATTTTCTAGTGACAGTATTTTTCCTAACTGTTCACAAACACAATCATTTGTATCCATACCTTTGCTTACTTAATGGCCTTTAGGCACCTTGTATTCCCACAGCAATTCTTGGCTTTGCTTTTGCAACATTCATTTTCAAGTATTTACTCTATTCATAATTCTCCCAGATGTGTTATTTTTTTATACCCCCTATGTCTTAATTTGCTAGATGGAACACATAAAGGACAGGAATTAAGTCAGTGACTGGCCACATAAAAAGAGTTGGTAAATTTTACCTATATTTTCCTTGCTAGAAGTTATATTAAAAACTCAAGCAACCACATATCTGACAAAGGACTTGCATCTAGGGTATATAAGGAACTCTCGAAACTTAGTAGAAAAAACAAGCTAATTAGAAAGTGGGCAAAAAGGAAAGGAATAGATACTTCATTGAGGAAGATATATATAGATGATAAATAAGCACATGAAAAGATGTTCAGCATCATTTGCCATTAGGAAAATGCAAATTAAAACCATAATGAGGTATTACTAGACACACCTATGAGAACGACTAAAATAAAAAATAACAACAATAGCAGATACTGGTGAGGATTCGGAGAAATTGGATTGGTCACACGTTGCTGGTGGGAAGGTAAAATGGCAGTCACTCCGGGAAAAGAGTAGGACGGTTTCTTACAAAAATAAACGCGTGCTTATCATACAACCCAGCATTTGCCATCTTGGGCATTTATCCCAGAGTAATGAGAATTTATGTTCATGTAAAAACTGTACATCAATGTTTACAGCAGCTTTAGTAGAAACGGCCAAAAACTGACAATGACCCCAAGGTCCTTCAATGGGGGAATGGTTAAACAAAACTGTGGTACATCCATACCACGAAATACTACTGAGCAAAAAAAAAAAAAAAAGCAAGCTATTGATAACATGCAACAACATGGATGGATTTCGAGGGAAATATGCTGAGTTTTAAAAGCCAATCTCAAAAAAGGTTACATACTATATGATTCCATTTATAAAACATTCTTGAAATGACAATAGTAGAGATGGAGAACAGATTAGTGGTTGCCAGAAATTGGGACTTTGGGGAAAAGAAGGGAGGTGGCTGTGGTTATAAAAAGGTAGTAGTACAGGGATACGAGAATTGAGACTGTTCTGCATCTTGCGGTGGTGATCACACAAATCTACACCTGATAAAACTGCACAGAACTAAACATACATAAATACACAAAAGAGGTTCAGGCAGTTGAGCACAAATATGTTAATTCTCTAAAATGAAGTCCTCTTTAAGAGTTATGTACAGTTCAAGGCTCAATTCTATGAGGTGTCCCATCTATCACCCTTTTAAGAGACATAAATTTATGAAAGGATATTACCAGAAGCTATCTAAACATTTCAGCTAAGGGTCAAGAGAAAGTGAAGTGTGTTTTCACAAAGAAATCCAAAGAGGACAATCAGAATGAAACAAGTTCAACATGGTCATACAAACCTTGGTAAAGGAACTAAAGTGGAAGCCCAAGCTGGTGAGCGAGTAGGAAAAGGAAAGAAAACGTGGTTCAAACAGATCACAGGAGGAAAGCCAGTACAAATGCTGACTTTGACATCATCTAGGTAACCCCTATTTTTTGTCATAGGTGACTCTAATAATAGTCCTATTGTTGCAAAACCAGTCCAAATGCTACCAAGTTAAAAAGAAGTCCCTCATTGACTTGTTGGGTGTCGGTGGTAACCCCTGTCCTCCCACACCAAAAGAGATCAGTTCTGGCAAGAAAGCTTCAGTGTGCCTTGACGGTGCTGTTAGTAGGATGCCTTAGGTCAGACATATCCCAGTGATGTTCAGCTGGCTGCGATACAAGGTGGGAGGAGACTGGGCCTTATTACTCCTTCAACTTCTTGGCCTTGAAGAAGCGACGCAGGTAGAAGACCTGCCAGGTGGCTAATCCAATGAGGCAGAACACTGAAAAGATGCTGAAGTACAGGACCCGAGTGTTGACTCACTGGTATCTCGCATCTCCTCCTCTCGCTTCTTCATGTAGGCAAAATCATTAACGATGGATTCTGAAAGGTCTTCTAAGCGTCGGAGCTCCACTTCTAAAGATTTGAGCTTCTCAACCTTGGCAATCTCTTCATAATTTTTCACCTCCACTCCATGCTTCATGTCTAGAATCACGAGTTGATCAGGTATCCGCCCTGTTCCCTTGCCCTGAAAACACACTTCAAACATGTCATAATCTTCAGTGGTAAAGGCAAATTTCCCCTTGGTTGCATCTTCCTTGGAGTACAGAATATGACCAGCAAATCTGTGATCTTGAGGTGGGTTCGCAGGCCGCCAGCGCCCCCAGACTGGTACCACGGTGATTTCGTACGTGCCGGTCACCAGCAGGTCCTTGTGGATCTCCTCGCGGAGGCACTTGCAGGAGTTAAGCGGCGGACGTAAGGAGATGGCGTGCACCAAGCTGGGGCCGAGTAGGAGGAGTAAAAGCAGCAGTGATAACGGGCAAGGGTCACGCTGAGCTGGTGCGCCAGACAAACCAGACATGGTGCCGGAGACTGTTCACCCCCTCGGGCCTCTACCGCGCCGGAACTGCTCTCTGCTTCCCTTTTTACCCTTCTTTTCCTAATTTCTTTTGGACTCAGTTTATTTATTTTTTTAATTTTTTAAAAATTTTTAAAGATTTTATTTATTTATTTGGCAGAGAGAGACACAGCGAGAGAGGGAACACAAGCAGGGGAGTGGGGAGGGAGAAGCAGGCTTCCCACTGAGCAGGGAGCCCGATGTGGGGCTCGGTCCCAGGAATCTGGGATCATGACCTGAGCCGAAGGCAGATGCTTAACGAGTGAGCCACCCAGGCGCCCCTGGATTCAGTTTATATAATTCCATTTACTCCCTCATGTTTTTGAAAGTCACTACAAAATCAATTACTGTTTCTCATGGTTATCAAAAACACACATGTAAAATCTAAAATCAATCACTGTCTGTACCTTCTTCCAAAATAAAAAGGACCTTAGAAACTAACTATGTAACGAAGATTATCCTCTTGTATCTCATATTATTTTGTCCACCACTTTAGTTTCATTTAAAAATATATCAAGGGCGCCTGGGTGGCTCAGATGGTTAAGCGTCTTGCCTTCGACTCAGGTCATGATCCCGGGGTCCTGGGATCCAGTCTGGCATCAGGCTCTCTGCTCCTTGGGAGCCTGCTTCTCCCTCTGCCTCTCATGAATAAGTAAAATCTTAAAATATATATATATATATATTTATATCAAAATAGATATTAAATAGTCACAATATTTTGTTCATATAATCCCACAGGTTTATCATTTTTTCTCCACCAGCTAAAGTAGTTCCTAAAGGGAAAGTCTTTTAGTCAGGTATATTAGTAAACTTTCTCCATTTTTAAAGTTTGTTTTAAAATGTCTTTATCTTGTCCCTGTTTTTAAAAGATATTTGGGTATACAATTCTAAGTTGATGGTTAATTTCTCTCAGCATTTTGAAGATAATAGTCTACTGTGTTTTGGCTTTCATTGTTGCTGTTGATAAGTCTGTTGCTGACTATTCCTTTGTTAGTAATATATCTTTTATCTCTGGATGTTGTAAGATCTTTCTCTTTGGATTTCAGCAATTTCAGTATGCTTTTTCTACATTCAACTGCAAATAATACCTCTATTTAGAGCAGAAAAGAATTTAATATTCAATTCCAACCAAAATGATGAATGAGCAAGGATTAGGCTCTCTAGGAATGACTCATGAACACTACCACAGAATTATCTTGCCAAAGTAACTTTTTTCTTTTTCACATCTAGGAAGCCGGAGAATTGGGAAGCCTCTGGACCACTCTTGCACCCAGCATCATATTGTAACCTTAGCTATAATTCATAGATCAGGAAGCTATCATCACACTTGTTTCCAGAGCCATGATGCATACCTTAGATCCACTCTAGTAAATGGATGCCTTACATACTACCATTTCTCGTCCCCACTTAACTTGGTTCTGAATTCAGTCTTATGTGAATACATGTGATTGGCAGAACCTGAATGTATCTGGAAACTTATTGGCAAAAGTAAGGGAAACACAGCTCTTAGCTTTATAGCATCTACATTACACCTACTATCTCTTTGAATATCTATTCTGTCCCAATTTTTTGCTATTCTTTCCCTTGGAACTGCAATAAGAAGTGTTATTTCCCTATAATGCTTTCTGGCTTATTTCTTTAGACTTGTCTTCCAATTTAATTAATTCTATCTTCATCTGTGTCTAATCTACTTTTTAGCTTATCCACAGAGTTTTTTATTTCAATATTTTTTTAATGTTAGAAGTTCATTGATTCTTTTTCAAATCTGGAATTTCACTTTTGATAATCTCCTGTTCCTTGGTCACTTTTTCATTTTCTCTTTCATTTCATTAAGTATTTCCTAAATAGTTACTTTATATTTCAGCATGTGATTTGGGGGGTTTATTTCTACTGATTTGTGTTTCTCCTGACTGGTTTTGGAATTGATTGGCACACTTGTTTGATCTCCATCCAATCTGCACAAATCCTAAGGGGCTTACATGAAACTACATTTCTTTAAAGATAATTTGCTTTTGCTTCTCTCAGATATACTGGAGCCCTAGGAATGCTGGATCAGTTTAAGATAATTTTACACCTTGAAGTTTCCCAAACAATAAAGGTAATGTGTATTTGAATCCAAAATCTGTGGGAAGGCAGAACAGTGACTACAAATTCAGAGGGGAGTCATTTTTCCTACATAAAACTAATGCTAAAAGACAAGGTGCCTCATAACTGCTCATGATCTCAGAACTTATTTGTCAGTTTAGTTTTCAACTCCTTCTTTGCATTTGATGCTTTAGAATTTTCTTTACATTTTTTTTAGTTCAGCTATGCATTTAAAAGGATGTTTGTTGTGCTTTATCCACAATTTCTACATGTTTTGTTATAAAAGAGATTTTCAGATATATCTTTTCATAGTAAAAAAACAAAAACAAAAAACAAGTTCTAGAGTTTCAATCTGATTTTAAAATATCTTTACTGATAAGCACTATTCTGAGTTCCAGAGGTTACCATGATAACGAAAACTTCAAGAAACATAAGCTAGATGGACAAGACAGATAGGTAAACAATGAACAATACTAAATGAAATGATCACCAAAAGAAGCTGTGGCAAGACAGATAAAAGAAAGATGTTTTATCTCCTAGGACTTCCACTGTTACACACTTTTTACAGATCTGTCATTTGTGTTTCTAAAAGTATTGGTATCCTATCTTTTGGACTTGATTTAGGCAAGAACTGCTTTTTTATGCAGTTTTATTTTATGCTTCTTTACACTTCCCTAAGGTGCCTAGATTAAAAGCAGAATAAATTAGGAACTTCTGTTTCTGGGAAGATGAAACAGACACACTTTTCCCTGTTCCCCCTACTAGGTATAATTAAAAATCCTGAATATTACATAAAAACAAACATAAGACGACTCTGAAAGGTGGAGAGAAGGCCAACTGGCTAGAGACTTTGGGACCTGAGTTACACTACAGTGATAAGTTCCATGTGTTTTCTTTTTGCCTCAAATATCCCAGAGTTGGAACTGAAGATGCTAGCAATTCAGAAATGCCACTAGGTACAGACAAAAAAAAAAAAAAAAAAAAAAATCCTAACAAAAGCCTGCTCTCTCTAGCCAAATGACCAGAAAAGAGGCAGCCTAGCAAGAGTGAAAATTTACATAGTAACTATTATTCTATAGCCAAACACCCCAGAAAAAACTCTAGCCTCACCCCCATCCATGCTGCAAAGACTGAGTGGGGAGTCTAGACTTCCTTCCTCATTGGGTCATAAGAAGGCGGGACTATAACAAAAGATCTAGCATTCATGTTATTGGTGTCCTGGAAGGAGAGAGAAAGGGAGGGCTGAAAAAGTATTTGAAATAATGCCTGAAAACATTCAAATTTGGCCAAAAAAACTCCTCCCCCCACAACAACAACAACAAAAACACTATAAACCCACAGATTCAAGAAGCTGAGCTAACCTCAAACAAGTTAACCCAAAGAAATCCACATCAAGAAGACACATCACAGACAAAATTTTAAAAACTAAAGACAAGGGGAAATCCTGAAAAGAGTGAGAGAGAAGCAACACCTTTCCTATACTATAGGAAATAAAAAATTTGAATGACAGGATCTCTCATCAGAAAACCTGAAGGCCAGAAGAAAGTTGCACAACATTTTTCAAGTTCTGAAAGAGAATTGTCAACCTAGAATTCTGTAACCAGAGAAGAAATCAAGATACATTTTCACATGAACAAAAACCTAGAGGACAATGCCAACAGATCTACCCTAAAAGAATGGCTGAGGAAGTTTTCTAAACAGAAAGAATATGAGGAGAAGGAATCTTAGAATGTTAGAGAGGAAGAAAGAGAAAAGAGTAAAAATATGAATAAATATAATACATTTTTCTTTCCCTTTGAGTTTCTAAATTACGTTTTATGGTGGGGCAAAAATCATAATACTGTCTGATGTAGTTATAAATGCATGTAAAATGCATTTTTTAAGTGGTGCAAGGTGCACTGCTGTAGGTTAAATTTTTCCCCTCAAAAAGGATATGTTGACGTCCTAAGTCCCAGTACCTCAGAATGTGACCTTATTTGGAAATAGGGTCATTGCAGATATAATTAGTTAAGATGAGGTTATACTGGAATAGAGTGGGCTCCTAATCCAATATGATTGATGTTCTTATAAGAAAACAACCATGTAAAGACATGGAAATACAAGGACAACACCATGGCATAACAAAGGCAGAGGTGGAAATTATGTGGATAAAAGTCAAGGAGTGCCAAACATTGCCAGCAAATCACCAGAAGCTAAGAAGTAAAGGATGGATTCCCCTACAGGTTTCAAAGGAATCATGGCCATACTGACACCGTGATTTCTGACTTCTAGCCTCGAGAACTGTGAAACAAAAAATAAAACTATAAACCAATATCCTTCATGATTATAGATGTAAAAATCCTTAACAAGTATCATTTGGCAACATATAAAAACAATTTTATACCATGATTAAGTGGGGTTCATTCAGAATACAAAGATGGTTCAATATTTGAAAATCAATCAATGTAATAACACCATACTCAGAGACTGCAGAAAAAAGCATATGATCAAATCAACTGATATTGAAATGTCTGACGAAACTGAACAACTTCCTCAACTTCATAAAGAACATCTACAAAAACCATACAGCTAACACTGCACTTGAATTAATGGTGAAAGACTTAATACATTTCCCCTAAATCTGAAAACAAGGCAAGGATATCTACTCTCACCACTCTTATTCAATATCGTCCTGGAAGTTCTAGAGAGGATAATAAGGCAAAAATGGAAATCAAAAGCACATACATTAGAAAGGATGATAAAAACTGTCCCTATCTGCAGCAAATCTCAAAGAATCTATAAAAGTCTTCTAAAACTATTAAGTTCAGCAAGGTGGCAGAATACAAGGTAAACATAAAGAAAACCAACTGTATTTCTATATAATAGTAATGAACATGTGGACACCCAAATTTAAAAATAAAATACCATTTACAATTGCTCAAGAAATGGAAACTCCAAAATGTCAAACAAAATCAAAGATGATCAAAATAAATGGAGAGACACAAAATAATAAACACAAAATAAATGTGTTTATAGACTGGAAGACTCAACATAGTAAAGATGTGAATTCTTTGCAAATTGATATGCAGGTTTAATACAATTCCTATCAAAATCCCAACAAAAATTTTAAATATACACATATTTAAATATATATTGTAAAATTTATATGGAAAGACAAATGAACCTAAACTTAACCTTTTTTCAATTTTGAAAAGAACTGAGAGGAATCATTAGTCTACATGATTTGAAGAGTTGTTTTATATATAGCTACAGTAATCAAGAGAGTGTAGCACTGGTGGAGGGAGAGAGACACAGATCAATGTAACAAAATAAAAAACCCAGAAATAGATCCACACAAATATATATATGAATCATTTTTGAGGAAAGAGCAAAAACAATACAGTGGAGAAATTTCAGATAGCCTTTTCAACCAGTGGTCCTGGCAGTTGGACATTCATAGGTTAAAAAAAAAAAAAAAAATGGACCTTGACCTAAGCCTTATACCTTATATGAAAATTAACTAAAAATAAATCACGAACTCAAATGTAAAATGTAAAACTATACAGAACTTTTAGAAAAAAAAAAAAGGATAAAATCTACGGTTAGGGAGAGGGTCCTTATATTTGACACCAAAGTATGATTCATAAAATGAAAACTGATAAATTGGACTTCATCAAAATTAAAAACTTTTTTGCTCTATGAAAGACTCTGAAGAGTATGAGAAGATAAGGTATAGACTGAGAGAGAAAATATTTGTTAACTACATATTTGATGAAGGATTAGTATCTAAAATATATAAAGAACTCTCAAAACTCAACTGAAAAAAAAGAGAATACCATCAGAAAATGGGTAAAGACACGAACAATCATTTCAACAAAGAGGATATACAGATGGCAAATAAGTACATGAAAATATGTTCATCTTTAGACATTAGGGAAATGAAAATTAAAACCACAGTGAGAGATTAGTGCATACCTGTAAGAATGGCTAAAATAAATAGTGATAACACGAAACGTTGACAAGAATGCAGAGAAACTGGGTTACTCATACACTGCTGGTGGAAATGTAAAATAAAATGGTAGAACCACCTTGGAGAACAGTATGGCAGTTCTGAGAAAAACTAAACATATAACCATGATACACTTAGCAATTTCACTCTGGGCATTTATTCCAGAGAAAGGAAAATTTACATTCACACAGAAACCTATAAACAAATGTTCACAGCAACTTTATCCTTTATAGTCAAAAACTAGAATCAATCCGGATGTCATTTAACAGGTCAATGGTTAAACTGTGGTACATCCATATCACGGAATACTTCTCGGCAATAGAAAGGGATGAACTATCGACAGACTCAACAACATGAACTTATCTCCAGTAAATTATGCTGAGTGCAAAAGGCCAATCCCAAAGGTTATTATATATACTGTATGATTCCATTTATATAATATTTTTGAAATAAAAAAATTATAGAAATGAAGGATTAGTGAATGCCAGGGATTAAGGATAGGTGGTGAGAGGATGGGGTAGGAGAGAAGTGGGTATGGCTATAAAAGGACAACACAGGGATGCTTGTACCAATGGAATCGTTCTGTATCTTGACTCTGCCAATGTCAAATCCTGGTTGTAATGTTGTACTATAGTTTTGCAAGACATTATCAGTGGAGAAAATTGGTAAAGGGTATAGAAGATCTCTATTATTACAATACATGTGCTTCTACAATTACCTCAAAATGAAAAGCTTAATTAAAAAAGGATACACCCAGAAATCATATTATTTATTTATTGAGCACATGCTGTATGGTCAGGTCCCATGGAAATTACTCACATGAATATTTATTATTTAATCTTCATAAACTCTATAAAGATTATGACTATTTCCTAAATCATCTCTCTGGAGTACTGATTCTGACATTGTTTTCCTTAAATAGTGTATTGTAAGAAGGGTTCTGAGTCAAGTAGTTTGAGAAAAAAAAAAGAATTTTTTACTATAGGGATATTTCAAGGCAATATACTAATGTACATTACAAATATTCAAAAGGAGGCCATCATACAGTTTTCCTCAGATTAATGTTGGAACTTTTGTTTTTACAGGATGCCAATTAACACCTTGCTTAAAGAACTAGTATTTATTATCTTATATCACAATAAATGTTGGCCTAAAGTTTTCTATCAATATCACTGCTAGAATTGGGTTTTATGTGTTATTTCAATTTAGGCTATAGATTTATTGCTTGAATGTAATCTAATCATACTGTTGATCCAAACCACTTACCATGTAACAATATAAATAGATCGAAGTACTAATGTGAAGACCAACATTCCATACATGACCTGAATAAGAAAGGAAAAATGAAGTTAGTAAAATCATTATTCTTTGGCAAAGGAAGTATATTTTACCTACAAAAATAGCCCTCTCAACAAAATGTAAATATTATCTTTTGTTACATTTTAAAAAACAGACTTTTTGCAAATATCTTCTCCCATCCACAGGCTGCCTTTTAGATTTGCTGTTTCCTTTACTGTGCAGAAGCTTTTTATTTTGATGAAGTCCCAACAGTCTAATTTGCTTTTGTTTTCCTTGCCTCTGGAAACATAACTAGAAAGAAGTTGCTATGGCTAATGTCAAAGAGGTTACTGCCTGTGTTCTCCTCTAGGATTTTTATGGTTTCAAGTCTCAGATTTAGGTCTTTAATCATGTTTAATTCATTTTTTGTGTATGGTGTAAGAAAGTGGTCCAGTTTTATTCTTTTGCACGTGGCTGTCCAGTTTCCCCAACACCACGTGTTGAAGACACTGTCTTTTTCCCAGTAGAAATTCTTTCCTGCTTTTTCAAAGATTAATTGACCATATGGTTGTGGGTTCATTTCTGGGTTTTCTATTCCATCCCGCTGATCTATGTGTCTATTTTTGTGCCAGTACCATACTGTTTTGATTACTACAGCTTTGTAATATAACTTGAAGTCTGGAATTGTGATGCCTCCAGCTTTGCTTTTCTTCTTCAAGGTTTGCTTTTGCTACTCGGGGTCTTTTGTGGTTCCTTACAAATTTTAGAATTGTTTATCTGATATAGGGTTAGTATCCAAAATACATAAAGAACTTATAAAACTTGGGGCACCTGGGTAGTGCATTTGGATAAGCTTCCGCCTCTGGGTTTCAGCTCAGGTCATGATCTCAGGGTCATGAGATCAAGCCCCAAATTGGGCTCCATCCTCAGTGGAGACTGCTTGAGATTCTCTCTCCCTCTCCCTCTGTCCCGCCCACTAATGCTCTCTCTCCCTCTAAAACAAATAAATAAATCTTAAAAAAAACCCATAAAATTCAACACCTGAAAAACTAATAATCCAGTTAAAAATGCCCATAAGACATGAACAGACAATTCTCCAAAGAAGATATACAGATGGCCCACAGACACATGAAAAGATGCTCAACATCACTTTTCAATTCAAAGTATTATCCAGTATCTATGATTTCTTTGATCCATGTGTTATTTAGAATTATATTACTATATACTATATTACTATATACTATATTACTAATTATATTACTTATATTTAACATAATTGCATTATAGTTAGAAATTATATTCTGATTCTAATCCTTTGAAATTTAAGATGCTACGTGGGTAAGTGTATGGTCAATTTTTGTAAATGTTCTCTAAGGGTTTGAAAACAATGTGCTTCTGCAATTGTTGGATGCGGTATTTTACATTTGGCTTATGGGTCAAGTTTCTTTTTAATTAGTTAATTAATTAATGTCAGGGAGAGAGAGAGAGTGCATGAGCGGGGAGGCGGGTAGAGGGAGAGGGAGGGACAGAATCCTCAAGCAAACTCCCTGCTGAGTGGGGAGCCCGACACGGGGCTGGATCCCAGGACCCTGAGATCATGACCTGAGCCAAAATCAAGAGTTGGCTGCCCAACTGGCTGAGCCCCCATGGGTCAAGTTTCTTAAACATGTTGTTTAAATATTTTATATCTTATATCAATTACTGAGAGGTATGTATTAAAATCACCTAAAATTATAGATTTGCCTATCTTTTCTTTTAGTTCTGCCAATTTTTGCATTATATATTTGAGACATTATATGTATTAGAGATATATACAAATTTTAAATTATTACAATTTTCTGATGAATTAAATATTTTTAACACTATGAAGTAAACCCTTCTTAACAAGAGAGATGCTTTTCCCTTAAAGTCTATTTTGTTCTATAATAAAACAACCATACCACATATACATATAACACAACTATGCTTAGTGTTTGCATGGTATATATGCTTTTCCATACTTTTACTTTCAACCTTTCTATATCTTTATATTTCAGGTGGACTCTTTTATAAAGCCTTGATATGACTCCTGCCTACTACTTGTAGTCTCTCTATAACGGTAGACTCCAACAAATATTTATTAAGCATTGTATTAGACCCTGAGGATATAATGGTGTGGAGTAAAGGATTAATATCAAACATATTCTTGATGTAGGCCTGGTTAAGAATGACCTCAGTCTCCCAGCCTTGAATACAAGAGTTAAGATAAATGGAAAATGTTATGTCTGCTTTGGTTGTGAAGGACTGCACCTAGGTTGGAGGCTTGGGGCCTGCACGAGGACAGTATGAAAGGTGCTCATTATAAAGAATAGTAGGAAAAAGGGACTGTGGCTTCTGTGAGTTATAATGACCTCCACTACACTTAGCTCTCATCCCTGGCAGCTGTACATAACTTATGTGGATGAGAGGGCAAAAGAATCTGTACATATAAATAGCTCTGGATCTCCTGATAAGATGAAAATGTTATACCTGCTGTATTCTCCACCATGTATCCCTTTACAGAGCTAAGTAAACACAGCATTAGATTAAACCTGATTAGAAGCTGATTGCCAGATTAAATCCACAGATGCAGCCATGATGCTCTAATGGTGAACAAGGAAGGCATGATCCCTGCCCTCACAGCAATTACAACCTAGTGTGGAAAGAGGTAAGTAATCAGGCAACTGAAAATGTAGTATTTAAACTCTGTGACAGGGCGCCTGGGTGGCTCAGTTGGTTAAGCTGCTGCCTTCGGCTCAGGTCATGATCCCAGGGTCCTGGGATCGAGCCCCACATCGGGCTCCCTGCTCATGCAGGAAGCCTGCTTCTCCCTCTGCCTGCCGCTCCCCCTGCTTGTGCTCTCTCCCTCTATCTCTGTGTGTCAAATAAATAAATAAAATCTAAAAAAAAAAAAAATTAAAAAAAAATAAACTCTGTGACAGGGACTATACAGGGTACTTTGTAAGCATATACGAAAGCCACCTAGACTTATGCAGATTGGAAAGACTTTTATGGAGGATATGATTTTTAATTTTATAATTGAAGCATTACTAGAAACATCATTAAGAATCACTGAAATATTTTTTTTAAAGATTTTATTTATTTATTTGAGAGAGAGAGAATGAGAGACAGAGAGCATGAGAGCAAAGAGGGTCAGAGGGAGAAGCAGACTCCCTGCTGAGCAGGGAGCCAGATGCGGGACTCGAGCCAGGGACTCCAGGATTGTGACCTGAGCTGAAGGCAGTCGCTTAACCGACTGAGCCACCCAGGTACCCAAGAATCACTGAAATATTATTAAGAGAAGCTAGAAAAGGGGCGCCTGGGTAGCTGAATCAATTAAGTATTGGACTCTTGATTTCAGCTCAGGTCATGATCTTGTGTCTTGAGATCAAGCCCTTGTGTCAGGGTGTGCTCTGGGTGTGAAAACTGCTTGAGATTCTCTCTCTCCCTCTGCCCCTCCCCACCCCATGCACATGTACTTTGTCTCTCTCTCAAAAAAAAAAAAGAAAAAAGAGAGAGAGCGATTGGAGCTGGAAGAAAGTAAATGGCATTGCTTATAGGAAAAAAGAAAGTATGTCTAGAATATATTGTTGGAGGCAAGAGTGGGAAAAATGAAGTCAGAAAGGTAAAATCAGAGGTCAAGTCTGGCTTTTCAGGTCATGTTGAGTTGAAATTTACCTTATAAAAAAGGGAAGTCAATGGAAGTTTCAGTGATAGTGCAACATGATCACTCGTGTCCCTCTCTTGCTGGGTGGAGAATGAATTAGAGGGAGTCAAGACCAATGGAAAACGAACTAATGACAGGTAACCTAGGTAATGGGGCCTGAACCAGGGTAATATCAGTGGGAATAGAGAGAAACAGATTAGAGAGCTATTTAGGGCTTGGACTGATAATAATTTGATATGGCAGTTAGGAAGAGTTGGGAAAGTCAACAATGGCCTGGTTTACGACTTTAGCAGTTAGGTACATGGTGAAATTGTTCCTTGGGTTAGGGAATAAGAAAGAGAAGAAATACTGGAGAGAAAAATGGTGATTTCATTTCTAGATATGTTCGGAGTTTGAGGTGTCAGTGAGATAGCCATGCAGATTATCTCTGAGAACAGATGTTAGATATCTGGGTCTAAATCTTAGAAGAAAAAATCTAAACTGAAAAAATGAGATTTAGGAACATCACTATACAGAAGTCAAGGGGAATGGATTGTTCAAGGAGTATGTTAAACACATCAAATAATGGATAAGTTTGAACCTATACTCTCTGGCAGTGCACTGAGGCTTTTCCAAATTAATTTTCTTCTTTCCACAAGTACCTTCACCCCATACATTCTGATTCTCTCCTAGGATCTGTGGCAGACCCTGCTAGTGACTCACCCAGTATCCAATCTCTCATTTTTTTTTGTCTTAATAGAAGACTGATTTTATTTGGCCAACAATATGTCCAGCTATAAAAGCTTGATTTCTCAGTCTCTCTTGCAGCTAGAGGTAGCCACATGACCTTCACAACTTTTTTCTATGCATATTCTAGTATTAGTCATTTTTAAAATAAAAGATAATAGAATACATACTTTTTTGCTCCTTATAATTTTCACCTAAAAATATTTTCATTCTGATAATAAATTAAATTCCAAAGTAATCTGCTACAGGGGCATCATCATATCATAGAAGGAATATGGGCTAGGGCGCCTGGGTGGCTCAAGTCGTTAAGCATCTGCCTTCGGCTCAGGTCATGATCCCAGGGTCCTGGGATCGAGCCCCGCATCGGGCTCCCTGCTCCACGGGAAGCCTGCTTCTCCCTCTCCCACTCCCCCTGCTTTTGTTTCCTCTCTTGCTGTCTCTGTCTCTCTCTCTGTCAAATAAATAAAATAAAATAAATCTTAAAAAAAAAAAAAGAAGGAATATGGGCTTTGGAATAAAAAAGACCTGGGTTCAATTTTCAGCACTGCTAGTGACTAGGTGAGAAACACTGGACAAATTATTTAACCTTTCTGACTCTCAGTTATCTCACCTATAAAATGAAGATGGTGGGGCGCTTGGGTGGCTCAGTTGTTAGGTGTCTGCCTTTGGCTCGGGTCATGGTCCCAGGGTCCTGGGATTGAGTCCTCACCGGGCTCCCTGCTCCCCAGGAAGCCTGCTTCTCCCTCTCTCACTCCCCCTGCTTGTGTTCCCTCTCTCTCTGTGTCTCTGTCAAGTAAATAAACAAAATCTTAAAATAAATAAATAAATAAAATGAAGATGGCAATTTCTATACAGGTTTATTGATATTTAGTAAGGTAATAGGTAAGTCAATCTGTATAAACTATATGAAAGAGGGGTGCCTTGGTGGCTCAGTCAGTTAAGCCTCTGCCTTCAGCTCAGATCATGATCTCAGGATCCTGGGATGGAACCCGCATCGGGCTCCCTGCCCAGTAGGAAGCCTGCTTCTCCTTCACCCTCTGCCTGCTCCTCCCCCTGCTTGTGCTCTCTCGCTTGCTCTCTCTCTCTGTCAAATAAATAAATCTTTAAAAAAAACTATATGAAAGAGTATATAATACTCAGCACGTAGCAGATACTAAAAAACGTCAGCTTCTTTTCCAAGTGTGCGTACATAGTAAGTTCCTTATATCCCTAATTTGTAATAAAATGGCACAAATAAAACATAACAGGGGAAGCCTGGGTGGCTCAGTCATTAAGCGGCTGCCTTCGGCCCAGGTCACGATCCCGGCGTCCTGGGATCGAGCCCCGCATTGGGCTCCCTGCTCAGCGGGGAGCCTGCTTCTCCCTCTCCTTCTGCCTGCCGCTCCCTCTGCTTGTGCTCTCTCTGTCAAATAAATAAAGTCCTTAAAAAAATAACAGAATAAAATTTAAATAAATCTGCTTAAGTTCCTGTTTTTCAATCTGTTTATATAATACGTTCCTTTTTACAAACCTTGAGGGTTAAGTTAGAAGGGAGAGTAGTAAAATACTGATGTGTCCTGTCTAGAAATAATCTCTAGGAGACAGCTACTTTGGCAGGAAGATTTTAAGCAATAGTACTCTCTGAGATAATAGATGAAATCTCATCTGAGATATTCAATTACTGATTAATTAATTGGCTTAAAGAGGGTTCACTAACTAAAGTTCTCTTAACCTATTTTCATGTATACTTTTTTTGTTGTTGCTTTCTTACTTAAGATATATTAGTCTTTCTACTGAATGTGGCTGGCATATGATTTTAGCATTATCCTTTGCAAGGCCATCAAATTAAATAAATAGCATTTGGCTTTCTTTTGGAGATGTGTAGATCACCTTGGATTTAATACAGTAAAGTAAAACTGTTATCAGTATTTTCTCCTTCAGGGAAGCTAATCTGGTTAACAAGACAATCATCCTGGCTGTGGCAGATACCTTTAAAGTGTTCATTAACTCTTTCCTTCTAATTGTATATCACCACCACTTATCTGTCTGGTCCCTACTCAAATATATCCTTTCAGAAACTTTCTGTGATTATCATAGGCAGAAACTTAAGCCCGTAATCTTACACCTTCATATGTACTTTATTGTCACACTATTACTATATTCATTGCCTTGTGCTTTACCTTATGTAGTATTTTTATATTATCCTTGTTGAAAGAAAACCTCTCCTTGTTTTAAACATTTTATAGATGAGGAAACTGAAGAACAGGCACAGCATGTCCATGGATAACGAAGTGGCAAGAAACTGAGATTCCAAACTTCAAGAAATCAAAGTGGTAAGAAATCAAAATTCCAAACTCTCGAGCCAGAGTTCCTTTATATTAGATAACATTGCTCTTCCCTCCTTTTTCCATTATTTCTAAGATCTTGAAACTTACTGTAAATTTAGCCACAAATTCCAAAACAATTTTTCTAATTACAAATTTCAAAACAATTTTTCCAAATTTCTGCATATAAGATCAACAGTGATATAAAAGAATAAGAGCGATATTCCACAAACTCAGACAAAAAGAAGATTCTCAGAAAAAGCAGTTCTCTTTTCTTAAGAATGATACTCAGAAACTAATTAGGAATAGATTTTTTTAAGCCATTAAGTACAAATAAAAAGTATCAATTCTGGGGCGCCTGGCCCACCTGGCTGGCTCAGTCAGTAGAGCATGCAGCTCTTGATCTCAGGGTTGTGAGTTCAAGCCCGACGTTGGGTGTGGAGCTTACTTTTTAAAAAGAAGAAAATCAATTCTAATTACTTAACAGGACAGCAAAGAATATTCCAGATTAGACTTTGGGGCAAAGACCTCTTCAAATAAAACATTACAAATAGCGAGAAATACTACTGTATTACAATAGTAGGTCATCTTCCCTATTTTTTTTTTCAATATTAGAGGAAGTAATAATTTAGCTATATGCAATAGTTATATTTTGTAATCCTATCCTGAGTCATCTAAGCAGACAGACTGCACCCTTGTCTACATTAGCACTGCTTTTACATACATACTATAAATACCTTTTTTTACAAGTCTATCTATCCAGTGAGCTCCTTGAGACCAGTAACCATATCTTACTTGCCTTGATTTATTAATATTAGTTAACATTTACTGACTGCTTACCATGTGGTAGGGGCTTTATATGCATTATCTCATTTATTTTTAAATTTATTTTATTTTTAAAAAGATTTTATTTTTAAGTCATCTCTACACCCAACATAGGGCTCGAACTTACAACCCTGGGATGAAGAGTCACATGTTCTATTGACTGAGCCAGCCAGGCACCCCGGCATCACCTCATTTAATCCTCAGACAACCTTAGGAAATTATTATACCAATTTTAGAGATACAGTATAATGAGCTCCTCAAGAGCAGAGACCCCATTATTTTATTCACTAGTATTTCTCTTATGCGTAGTCCAGCACCTGGCATACTGAAGGCACTTAAAAAGTGGTTGTGGAATAATGAGGAAACCAAAGCTCAAAGAAGTTGAGTACTTGTCCAGGGTATACAGTTAGTAAGTAGAGACTCGATACGAATCCAGGTCTGCCTGATTTTAGATATTCAAATTTTTGCTCCACTGCCTCTGTATTTCCAACTTCAAGCTCAGAATTTGGTACTGAGAAGGTACACAGTGGACATCTGTTGAATGAATGAATGTCTTCTACCTTCAGACTACTTACCCACTTCACCCTACCATTCCTCTACTTCTTCACTTCCCTCCTGAGAGGCCTAGTATATAACCCATAGCTATAAGCTTTCATCCTCCCTCCCTCCCTTCCTAATAGCAAACATTTACTACTATCTACAGAAAAGAAGGTATGTATTACTGAAAAAACACATGAGAGTTGCAGCATGGGAAGTTAGATGAAGAGTTTGTTACTTTTATTACATAAACACACTATAAAATAGGTCTAAAACACAAAATGGAAAATTGATCATAAACTTACAAAAATTAACCCCAAATTTCCGAATTGTTTTTTTTTGTGCTTATGATTTTTCTTTCTTATAAAGACAAATAAGAAATTTATAAAAGTGAAGTATTCTTCATATAAACTTCATCCTCTAGAGTGTGTCAATAAATTTTTTTTTAAAGATTTTATTTATTTATTTGACAGAGAGAGAGAGAGAGTACACAAGTAGGGAGAGCAGCAGGCAGAGGGAGGAGCAGGCTCCCTGCTGAGCGGGGAGCAGGGCTTGATCCCAGGACCCTGGGGTCATGACCTGAGCCGAGGGCAGATGCTTAACAACTGAGCCACCCAGGTGTCCTTCAATAAATCTTTCTAAATAAAGAGGTAATTCCATAATGACATACTTCAAGCTAAAATAAACAGGAAAGTGAGGATGTCCTCTCTTGTAATATCTACTTTAGGCTCGCCTGTAGAAAAGCAAGGCACAATAATGTAGTTTTGGAATTTAAGAAACAGGTTTCAGTTAGATGATTATTATCTAGTTTAAGTTTAAAAAGATACAGGAACACTTAGTTTTTATAAAAGCTCAAAATATTCTAAAACTACAAGGCTTCTGATACTCCTGAAATGTGTCCTTATTGTTTGTTTGTTTTCTAGTTTGTTAAAAGAATTGTGATAGGAGTCAAACAAATCTAGGTTACAATCCTGGCTCTGCTCCTTAATAACTGTGTAACTGCTGGGCAAATTCTCAGTAGCTCTGAGCTCATTTCCTTTAAAATGTGAACAGTAATCCCTAATTTGTAGGACTGCTGGGGAGATTAGAGTCTGTGCAGTAATGGTCATAGCGCCAGGCACATGAGAGCACTCAATTAACAATGGCTCTCTTTATTTAGGGTCTACTACTTTATTTTCCTCTGGTTTCATTATGGGATACACTTAAATCATTACTTCCTACAGCAAAGTTTCCTATGTCTGCTTTCCTCAATGTAAATAACCTCCCACATTAAAAAATCCATAAAATATTAGGAGGGGAAATATTCAAGGGATTTTCAGTCTATCTTTTCTAGAAAATAATGTCATAAAAAGGACCTTGTATGTGTATGTGCATGAATGCTTTGTGTTTTTTTCTTATAAGAGCAATGCTACACCTGCATTACTGACTACCAAAGCCAGCCGGGCCTGGGCACTGGCATCCTTTAGGCACTTGAGTTTGCAAACTCTGTTTTAAACACTTTCATAGGACATCTACCATTTTATTTTCAGAAACTGTATCACATATAATTTACCAGAAAGGGAAACACAATGCAGGCAAGTACTGTTAAACAATCAAGTGTGTAATAATTTTTTAAAATTACCTGATGGAATATAGGCTCCTTTACCTTAAGGTAAACCTACAAAATATTAAAAGAAACACATGTGAATGAAGTGCATTATTGAAGAGGAATACTACTGTATTACAATAGTAGGTCATCTTATTCCAACCATTCTGCAAATCCCAAACCTCTCTTGCTTCCCTAGTCCTGCTACTTAGATCTGACTCTAGTCACGTAAAACCAATCAGATGAGGTGGCGTGCCACAGAAGGGCTAGTACCTACAGGTGGGTCTCCCCCAGTGCTAGCTTTACCATGGTAAACTAAATGTTTCAAAGCTATTGTGGATTACTCTGGCCTCTTAGCTTCCACATCAGCATCAGGGAAGGGCACAGCTACTCAGATAGGAGGGGTGAAGAGGTTCTGTTGACAACGTCTATAACACATTTTTTCTACAACACAAAGAACACTGGACTTAGAGACAGGTGGTAAATTTCAGAGTCTGCCACTTACTTGCTATAGACCTTGAGCAAATCACTTAACCAAAAGACTCATTTTTTCCTTATCTGGATAATGGGAGTAACAGTGGTGAGGAATAATAAGCTAAAATACATGAAAGTATTTAGCATATAATGCATGCTCAGTAACTGAAAACATTTAAAACAAATTTCTTGTGCTTTCTTTTACTTCCAAACACACTCACCTAGATGCGTAACTCACCACCTAAATGCATTCCCAATTACACATATCCTAGTTTTAGGCTCCAATATCATTTGGGTGATTAAGTTCAATGCCTATTTAGGCTTTAGCATGCATTTACTGCCCTGTAGGAGTATGCCTTTAAAATGACATGGTAGAGAGGAAACAAAATTCAAATCATAATCCTGAAATGGCTCCCATCACTTACAAGACAAAGTCCAAATTTCAAAGCTTTCCATGATTTCACTCCTGACTTTCTGCCTGGCCTCATTGTTCTCCTCTTGTCCCTTTTTCATCCTAGGCTCCAGAAAGTACAGTGCTTCCACATCTTTAAACATGCTGCTCTTTACTTTGTTCAGAAATCCTCGCATGCTGGCAAACATTCATCTCCCAGGATCCTGCTCAAACTATCCCTCTTTCTTGAAGACTTTCCTGGTCCCTTCTCCATTCAGCACGAGCAGCCATTCACCCTCCTTTATGCCCTCACTGACCATGTTTAAACATCATGTAATTTATTGGTTTGTTTCTCTCCCCTGCAAGGCAGTCATCTCTTTGACAGCAAAGGCTGTACTCAGGTATCTCTATATCCTCATTTAATGTAGAGCTGACCTCACAAAAATTTTATGTAATTTTACAATTTGGCTGCAAAATTTCTTATTTTGGGAGAAAGTTCCTACCCTCACACAGTAAGAGCAGAGTATTTCCTTTAAGCATCCATAGAGCTTTAATAGTAAGATGTATATAAGACACTATATATCTGTAACTCTAAACTCAGTAAGGAAGAATGCTTTTCATCTCTGAAATGTGTTGTTTCAAAATACTAATTTCCCTTTGCATAATTTCATATAACCACTGCTATTAATAAAAGAAATGCAAAAGGAAATGCCTCTTAAAGATATTTTTTAAGGTGAAAGAATTATGGAGTCCTTACTGTGTGCCAGGTATTAATTTTTACAACTAATACGAAATGTATGCTATTATTATCTTCATTTTACAGATGAGGAAATTAACGCAGGGAGATTAAGTAACTTGCCCAAGGTTCCCAGTTATTAAGTAACAGTGTTGGTCCAAACTCAGATCTGACTGACTCCTAAGCCTGTAATTCTGACCACATCAGTTCTGAACTTACAAAGGGGTACAGTTTTAACTCTGCCACCAATTCTCCATATAAACTTGGCTGGCCAGGTAAATCACTAAAACTCTCTGGACTTTAGTCTCTCTCTTTTTTTTAAGATTTATTTATTTGAGACAGAGAGCACAGAAGGAGAGTGAGAAGGAGAAGCAGACTCCCCGCTGAGCAGGGAGCCCAACGTGGGGCTCGATCCCAGGATCCTGGGATCATGACCCGAGCCGAAAGCAGCTGTTTAACCAACTGAGCCACCCAGGCGCCTTGGTCACTTGGGTCTTTTAATTGAAATTTTTATAGGTCAAACTTCAATCTTTATTTTACTCATCCTCTCAGAGGCAACTAATACTGTTATTCCTTCTAGAAATCTCTTTGTACTCTGTTATATTGGGCTCTCTCGTTTTCCTAGATCTCTGATTACTTATTCTAGGTCTCCTTCACTAGCTCCATTTCTTCTACCTGACCCTCAAATGTCAGTGTTCCCATGTACAGCATGGTAATTATGGTTAATACTGGGTTGAATACTGGCAATTTCCTAAGAGAATAGATTTCATGTGGTCTCATCTCTCTCTCTCTCTCTCTCTCTCTCTCTCTCTCACACACACACAGGTGAGAAGATATGTTAATTAGCTTGCCTAGCGTAATCATTTCACTATGTATCAAAGTATCATGTTTTATACCTTGAATGTATATAGTTTTTTTTTTTAAAGTGATGACTCTTATTGAAATCTTTAGGCATTATGAAAGTTTGCAAACTGACAGGCTGTGAATAACAAACAATATACTCTTGTTTAACTCTGTTAAAAAAAAAAAGCAGTGGGGGCGCCTGGGTGGCTCAGTCGTTAAGCATCTGCCTTTGGCTCAGGTCATGATCCCACCAGGGTCCTGGGGTCGAGCCCCGCATCGGGCTCCCTGCTCCGCAGGAGACCTGCTTCTCCCTCTCCCACTCCCCCTGCTTGTGTTCCCTCTCTTGCTGTGTCTCTCTCTGTCAAATAAATAAATAAAATCTTTAAAAAAAAAAAAAAAAGAAGTGTTCCATAGGGTTGCATCTTTGGTCATCTTAATGGTTCATGCTATCTTTGTGCCAGTTCATCTATTCCCACATTTCTAGTACTACCTATACCCTGATAATTCTCAAATCCACATCACATGCTTAATCTGTTAGAAACAAGATATGACTTACTGTGGTTACTATTAAACTGAATAGAACTAAAATAAAAAGCAGGTGGTAGTTTACAGAGTTCTTCATCTTGAAACATTCAAACCTTTTAAAAAAGAGAGAGAGAAAGAAACTTATTTTAGAATATATAACTAGTAAAACAAATAGAATGCTGTCTTACCACTTGTATACACACCTTTGGGTCTAGTGATGCCCATCATTTCCTCCCACCCAAACTCTTATCTCAGGGAACTTGTACCACCCAGAGCCTCCAAGAGGCTGGGGAAATCAGGAGAAGGCACCTGGCTTAAACTGGGTCAATGAGAAGCTCTCTCCTGAAAACTTGGGAGTTTGGGAGTCAGAGACTGAATCAATTAAATGTGGAGAGTCAAAGTATAAAGCCTGATGGATTGAAAGTCTGATGCTGACATTTAGGCAGCTAAATTGAGTGGACGAGAAGATGAATGAGCAGAGAAGTGATCTGCATGGAGGGAAAAATAAAGCAAATTCAAAGACAAGACCATGCAGAGAAGAAGGAATGGAGAAAAAAAGGGTGGGAGAGAGAAGCTGCCCTTGAGTTGTAGTAACGCTGTACTTCCTGCTATTGGGTTTCATTTAATTTCCTCATGTCCTTAAATAAATTTCTCTTAACTCAAGCTGGCTTGAGTAGGTTAAATCTTGCAATGAGCCATCCTTGACTAAGGCACACTATTACAGAAAATATCACTTTATTATAATTGTCTCTTTATGGGTTTCCTCAACCAGACTGTGAACTCCTGTGTGCAGGGATAAAATCTTTTTCTCATGTATATAATCACTAGGCTAGCAAATACTCAGTAAATAAGGAAATATGAACAAATATTTGACCATCGGTTAGGTATCCAACCTTTGAACCTATGTTTTAGTAGAAGCAGCAGGAGAGTTCTCAGTTTACTCATTAATTGGCTGTGGGAACTGGACCCAACTCCTATTTCCTTATCTCTACAGAAAGGTGGTTGGCCCAGATGATTTCTAAGATCTCTTTTACCTTCAAATTCTGTGACTTGATGACTCATTTAAAAAAGCTCACCTGAAAATACTTTTCTAGATCAGGGGCAGCAAACTACTGCCCAAAGACCCAAGCTTGTTTTTGTAAATAAAATTTTACCAGAACAGTCACACTCATTTGTTTACATATTGTCTATGGCTGCTTCAATGCTACCATAGCAGTTGAAGAGCTGCAACAGAGACCACAGGTCCATGAAACCTAAAATAATTACTACCTGTCCCTTTACAGAAAAAGTTTCAGATGAGCTCTTTTATTATTTTTTTTAAGATTTTATTTATTTATTTGAAAGAGAGAGAAAGAAAGAGCAAGAGCAGGGGGAGGGCCAGAGGGAGAGAGGGAGAGAGAGAGGCAGACTCCCTGAGGAGCAGGGAGCCCAATGCGTGGCTGGATCCCAAAGGCAGACACTTAACTGACTGAGCCACCCAGGTGCCCCCAGATGAGCTCTTTTAAGTAATATATTTTCTCAAATGATTTTGATTTTCAGATATCTTTAGAAGAAAATATTCTTGGGGTGCCTGGGCGGCTCAATCAGTTAAGCATCAGACTCGTGATGTCGGCTCTGGTTATGATCTCAGGGTCTTGAGATCGAGCCCCAAATCAGGCTCTGTGCTGAGTGTGGAGCCTGCTAGGGATTCTCTCTCTCCCTCTGCCTCCCCACCCTCTCTCTCTCTCAAAAAAAAAAGGGGGGGGGAAGAAGAAGAAAATATACTTGAGCTAGTATTAATGATCATATTGAAAAGAGATAACCATCATATAAGGAGTTTAGAGAAATTTTAAGTACTAGTGCTAGGGAATTAAGCGCATACTTAGAAGGTAAGTTTATTAAATTTGTAATTCAATTTCCAACTCTGACACTTACCAGCTACATGGCCTTAGGCAAGTCACCTAAGCATAAATTCTGCTTATATCCTTAGACAAGTTACTAAATCTCTCTGTGCTTCACTTCACCATCTATATAATGGGGATAATACCCATTTATCTTGCACAACTGAAAGAATTAGAGATGATTTGTATAATACCTACCACAATTACAGGTACAAAGTACACAAATATTATTTTTATGGCTTAATATATAAAATTTTTATCTACATTTATAACTCAAGGAAAGGAAGATTATACAAGTTAAGTCAAATTGAAGTAAGAATATTTAAACTGGCCCTAGGGTTTTGAGATCATAAAAGTTAATAAACAACATTATTATAACTTCCCACAGATTATACTCCACAGGGAGATCACAGAATTTATAACCTTTTACACTATTACAATCTCCCAGTATAATGTAACAGGGTTAACTATATTACTTAATTCACTATGAGGTGAAAATGAATTTTAAAATATATTAAACAATTGAACTTGAAACATAAGTACTTACATGCAGTACACAAATATACAACAGCTATAAATCATTGGGAGTTCATCCAATAGCTATAAGAAACAAAGATAAGAGGACTTGAATATTGTAGAGGTGCAATTATTATACAAATCAAAATAAAACATCAGAATGATTATGACAGTCACCTCTTATTATCTAATATCTTTTACTAATTCTTTCATATATTTAACATCTAATTACTCTGAGTGTTGGGGAAGGTCATTGAAAGGACGTGACCATCAATTGACCTGTGAGCTGGACCCAGGCGATTGGAGGCTCCTCACCCGCTATCCTTGGAAGAGGAGTTCTGCTCATCTTTCTTGTTCCCAGAGGCTGTTCCAAGGACAGAGTCTTGAGATAGTGATGTGGTGTTGAAAACACCTGTACGGTATACCTGACTAAACCAAATTAAGACCTTCTTTACAAACTTTTAAGATTTGGTGGGCAGGGGCTCCTGGGTGGCTCAGTTGGTTAAGCGGCTGCCTTCGGCTCGGGTCATGATCCCAGGGTCCTGGGATCGAGCCCCGCATTGGGCTCCCTGCTCAGTGGAGAGCCTGCTTCTCCCTCTCCCTCTGCCGCCTCTCTGCCTACTTGTACTCTCTATCTCTCTGTCAAATAAATAAATAAAATCTTTAAAAAAAAAAAAAGATTTGGTGGGTAGGTGGGGGACCCATTGCTGCCACCCAAGATAAGCCTTGTATGTAGGTACTCTCTGCTTATTAAAACTGCCACCTACCAACCAGGAGTGGCCTGCCTCTTTCTTTCACCTTTCCCTGCCCTCTGCTTATAGGGGTTGGTTTACTGTCATCGAACAAACAAGCTCGTCCATCTATCTATCCTAATGCACACACCTAAGCAGGACGCCTGACTCACTGGACCACCCAGATCATTCAGTACCACAAACTATGATATCATACCTCCAGGAAAGAATGATGTCTACCATCTATTGGTCTGTGGGTCCTATCAATATTCTTGTGCATTTTCCCTTTTCCTAGAATACCTAAGATGGATAAAATGTCTGCTAATATATATAAGAAGGGATATTAATGGCTGGGAAAGTCATTTAGTTAATCTAAGTAACCTATGTTTCTGAAAAATATTGTTATTAGCAATAATAATAATAGCTGTATGTATTAAATTACAAGCTAGACACTAGCTAAATGTTGCAGATAGGTTATTTCTAATCCTTAAGCCAATCCTATAGAATTAACTTATTCACTAGATATGCATTTAATTAATTATTTAATAATATATCTACTATGTACCAGGAAATGTGTTAGTTGCTTAGGATATAATGAAAACAAGATGCAGTCAATGCCCTCATAGTCTAGTGAGGTAGGGAAATGAAAAACATGTGATTAAATATAAAGATTCCAAAAGAAGGGGGACACAGAAGCCAGAGAAGGTGGTGGCAGGAAATGAAATGGGTTGGTAGAGAAATACATTCTAGGAAGAAGGAAGAGCGTTTACACAAAGTAATATATTCTGATAAATTACTGGAATAATGAAATAGCAGCGTATGTGCAGGGTCTCATGGTGAAGTGCCTTGCATTCATTACCTCATTTAAGTTTAACAACAATTCTAAGGTAGGTCCTATTATCTCCATCCCAAGATGAGAACTCTGAGGTTTAGACAATTTAAGTAATTTGTCTTTTTTTTTTTTTTTTTGACAATTTAAGTAATTTGTTCAAGATCACAGAGCTAGTAAGTAATGGAGCCAGATTTTAAACTGACTCTGGAGCATACCTCTACATTACGATGCCTCCAAAACCTTTCACTTGAATCACCTTCACATGTTCAAAAAAGTTGGCATGGTATCACAATATACTGCAGATAAATCTGCCACAAGGTTTATGATATACAGAAGATTCCTCTATTTAAAAGTTTGAACCACAATCTCCTGGCTTTATATTAATCATCTTTTGCATTTATATCTTCTTTATTTCAGTTTTCATGTGTTAGCAAAATATTTGTGTCATTATTTGGCCTTTCCACAATGTAGTACGGAGGTACTTAAATGGCCCATTTTGGGGGATCTTCTATTCATGTATTTGGAGGATAGGACATAAAAAGATCTGCTGTCTCCATATTATCCCATAGGTCTAGCTATACAATCTATAAAGGCAGTTGAAATAATTGTTGTCATTCTTTTATTCATTCATTCGACAAATATTTATTAAGCACTTACTGTGTGCCTGGAACTATGCTATGTGCAGGAGACAAGATAACCCTTGCTCTCATGATGCTTGACAATCTAGCCAGGGTGAAAGACACTAGACAGTTAACTGCCCAAATAAATATTTAATTATAATTATGGTAAGTGCTATGATGGAAAAAGTACAGAGTACCATGACCAAAAAACAGGTGTCCTCATGTAAAGAGTCATGACAATTTTCCTTAAAGAAGTAACACAAAAACTGAGTCCTGGAAAATATGCAGATATGAGTAAGGTAAAGAGGGACTGAGGGAAAGATGAGAACCCCTAAGCAGTGGGAACGTAATGTGCAAAGGTCCTGTTGCAGGAAGGGAATTTAAAAACCTGAAAAATGTCCATTGTGATTGAAGCTTAATTAATGATGAAGAGAAAGGATATGAAATGAGACTGGAGAAATAAGCAGCAAATAAATCAGGCAAATGTTTTAGGCTGAAAGGGATTCTTAGTTTTATCTTAAAAGCAATGGGAAGCCACTGAAAAGGTTTAATTTGGTGGTGGTCTCCATCAGCTTGGGTGAAGACAAAATACCTCAGACTGGGTACCTTAAGCAACAGAATTTATTTCTCACAGTTCTGGAGGCTAGGAAGTCCAAGATGATGGCACAGATTTGGTGCTTGGTGAAGTTTCTCTTCTTGGCTTGCAGATGGCTGCCTTCTCACTGTATTCTCACATGGTGGAGAGTGAGAGAGAGCAAGCTCTCTGGTCTCTTCTTATAAGGGTGCTAATCCCATCATGAAAACCCTACCTCATAACCTCATCTAAACCTAATGACCATCTTAAGGCCCCGTCTCCAGATATTGTCATACAGGGGACTAGAGATTCAACATATGAATTCTGAGGGGACACAATTCAGTTCATAGTGGTGGTGGTAGTGTGTTTAAAATATAGGTTTTATTATTTTTCAGGTATGGTGAGGCCAACAGATCAGGAGATGACTGCCATTGAAAAGACAGTTATTCACAGTTCCTAAGAAGCGACATGCCATGCCAAGGAGGGCCACATGGGGAAGCACCAGAATCAGTCAGGAGGGAGAATGAGCAAGGGGAAAGCATGGATGACATGCTTTATAGTGGTTTCCCAGAGAAAGGCAAGGTAAGAGAGGGCAACCAGGCTTAGCATTGGCTAATTTGAATAATTTCAGCAGGCTCTAGGGTCTAGGGGCTATCTTTAGTTGTCTAGTACCTGGCCCTGGGGTGATCAGAGCAGAAGAATACTGTCTCCTGGAGTGTAAGAGTCAGAAAAAGAAGGTAGTTTAAAGTATGGGCTCTGGATTGGTTAGTCTGAATATGAAAGGTGCCGTCCAGGGTGAGTTATTTGCTGTATCTAAGAAATGGCCACCCCTGGAAAGGACAGTCTCTCCCTAGTCAGTGAGGCTCCAGAAGCCAGAGAATCAAGAAAACAAAAAATAAGAAAATATAGTTATTATGGACTGAATGTTTGTGTCCTACCCAAATTCTCATGTTGAAACCCTAATCCCCAATCCAATGGTATTTGAAGATGTGGCCTTTGGGAGGTAATTAGGATTAGATGAGGTCATGAGGGTAGGGCCCTCATGATGGGATTAATGCCCTCATAAGAAGAGATACCAGAGAGCGTGCAAGAACCCAGTCAGAGAAAGACAAATACCATGATTTCACTCAAATGTAGAATTTAAGACAGCAGAAAACAAAGGAAAAAAAAATAAAAGAGAAACAAACCAAAAAACAGACTCTTCACTATAGAGAATAAATTGTTACCAGAGGGGAGGTGGGTGGGAGGACACTTAATGTTAAAAATAAATAAATATTGGTTAAGCGACTGCCTTCAGCTCGGGTCATGATCCTGGAGTCCCGGGATCGAGTCCCGCATCGGGCTTCCTGCTCAGCGGGGAGTCTGCTTCTCCCTCTGACCCTCTTCCCTCTCATGCTTTCTATCTCTCATTCTCTCTCTCTCTCAAGTAAATAAATAAAATCTTAAAAAATAAATAAATAAATAAATAAATAAATAAATAAGAGTACACTTATCTTGATGAGCAATGAGTCATATACGGAACTACTGAATTACCATATTGTATACCTGAAACTAATATAACATGTAGTTAACTACATTGAAATTAAAACAAAGGTCATTTCACACACACACACACACACACACACACACACACACACACGGAGTGGCTACCTGTAAACCAGGAAGACAGCTCTCAGCCGACCCAACCATGCTGGCACCCTGATCTCAGACTTCAAGCCTCCAGACCTATGAAAAAATATATGTCTATTGTTTAAGCCACCTAGTCTACAGTATTTTTGTATGGCAACCCCAGCTGACTAATACAATAATGAACATACGGTGCCAGATCAGGTTCGTGTGGAGCGTTCTGCAGGGAAAGAGCATAGTTGTGGGAGGGCTACCTAGGTTACAGTAGTCCAGGCAAGGAAAGTTGCTACTTGGATTAAGGTTGCAGAATTGGGAATAGATATAAGTGACTAGACTTGAGAAACATTTAGGAAGTAAATTAAACAGGGATTTGTGATTGACTTGATACAAAGGTGAGGGAGAAGAAACTCCTAAGGATAACTCCCAGGTTTGTTGCCTAAATACTACAGTTGATGACAGTACAGTTTATAGAGATTGTGAAAACAGAAAATTACAAGAACAATTTCAACATGTTGAATTTGAGGTACCTATGAGACAGCCAAGTGGAAATGTCAATCAGGCAACTAGAAATACAAATCTGTAGCTCAGAATTAAAGTCTGGACTGCGGGTGTTGGCTGCTTGTTTGTTTAGAGAAACTACATTGAACTGAGCATATGTTAAAAGGGCATGGATTTTAAAATCTGGGTGATACAAATAAAGAAGTCTTATTTGAAAACCGTAAGTAACAAAATTATGATTGGTAAAAGAGCAGAGTTCCAGGGTGGGGGTGGGGTGTGTGACTGAAGAGGAGTCTAGAGAGGAAGGCAGGGGCCAGATGGCAGCCTGTGGTGCAAATTCATGAGCCTGACCTAGGGGAAGTATTAAAGATGTTTAAAAAGTGGCATGCCTGGGTGGCTCAGTCGGTTAAGCGTCTGCCTTCAGCTCAGGTCATGATCCCGGAGTCCTGGGATCGAGTCCCGCATCCGGCTCTTTGCCCTGCGGGGAGCCTGCTTCTCCCTCTCCTCCCCACTTGTGCTCTCTCTCACTATCTCTGTCTCTCTCTCTCAAATAAATAAAATCTTAAAAAAAAAAGTGGCATGCATTCTGGAGGGCAGAGACTGCATTTTACATGTCTCATCTCTAACACTTGTACAAAGCCTAGCAAACACTGCTCAAAGAATGAAAACAATTAGTTTTGTTTGTAGGGACAGTATTTCTGTTCCAGTGTGACAAATGGATAGGGGAGGTAGGGACACCAATTAGGAAACAGTTACAGAAATCTGGATTAGAGATAATGGGTTAAGGTTGTGGTTGTACAGATAGCTAGAGCTAGATGTATTTGAGCTTTCAGTGTTTTCAGAAGTGAGAGAGCAGGAGAAATTAAAGATGAATCACAAGTCTTTGGCTTGGGCTTTCAGTGTAAGGTGGTTCCATTCACTGAGATAGGGAGCAAAGGAGAAATAAGGGTAATATTTATAACCAGAATATCTGTTCTTTACATTATAAAATCTGAATTAGCTTACATTAATTACCTAGCATTTAAGCACTTTTTGTTTTTGTATTATAAAGAAAATTATAGGTGAACACACATTTTTCTTCGGTTTTATTGTCTAGGATAAATATATTTATTTTTACTTATGAGAAAAGGATGAATACATTTTTTTTACTAGCATCTAATTCTTTTTTCTAATAACAAACATACATGCTCAGTAGAGAATACTTAGAAAAAGCAGAAGAACACAAAGAAAAATTCCACATGGCTGGAGAAATTAAGAAATTGCCTTTAACTTTACCCACCCCAGGATTATCAGTAACTGTATATATGTCAGTTAGTGAAAGCAAAAAAGAATGAGTTGAATGAGTGACTAGATAAAAAGAAAATCTGGGAGAAGTGTCCTAAAAACTTGAAGCTTTTATACTCTAACCACCAGCAATGCAAGACAAAGTCCTAAGACAGGTAAAGGAAACACAAATGATAAAACAAAATGTAGGTCCTCATCTTGTCTCTAACTTTCTGTGTAACTTTTAGTCAATTTACTTCACCTCTCTTAGGCTGTTTTTCCATTTATAAAATTTATAGATTGGACTACATTTTAAAAATCCCTTCTAGGGGCACCTGGGTGGCTCAGTCAGTTAAGCGTCTGTCTTTGGCTCAGGTCATGATCCCGGGGTCCTGGGATCCAGCCCCATGTTGCACCCCCTGCCCCTGCTCAGCGGGGAGCCTGCTTCTCCCTCTCCCCCATGTTTGTGCTCTCTCTCTCTCTCAAATAAATAAATAAAATCTTTAAAAAAATAAAAATCTCTTCTAATATTAAAGTTCTATGATTCTAAATTGTTCTTTGGCACCTTTCACCCCTTACTTGAAGGCCACTCTTGGTGTCTCTATTCCTTCTCTAATGTTTTCCTCAAACCCATCCCCAAATGCATTGCTCGTGGCTAGCTGCCAAAAGGATGTGACACATTAATCATGAGAAAGGAGTTAGTAATAGCTTAAAATATTACCCTTCACAGAGGCACACATAATAGTATTCAAAAGAATGAATCACTAACAATTAATAATGGTGGTTTCAGACATTCTAACTGGCTAAAGAAAAAGGAAGGAAACTAATACTTATTAAACACTTATTTACCAGATCCTATGATGACACTTTCACATATGCCAATCAATTGATCCTCACAATACTCCTATAGGTATTATTAAATCCATTAGAATAGATGAGGAAGCAAAAGCTCAGCAAGATTTAGTGGCATATCTGTGCTCAAACAGCCAGCAAAGTGGTAGCAGAATCGGAACTGGAGTCCAAGCAGCCACCTAGCAATAACAAATCTGAAGAAAATACCATCTAAGCTCCAAATCATTCTTAAGACAGAACTGTCAATATCTGCTTGTGCTCAGTTTAGGCAGAAGTAAAGAATAGGCCTCCAATTTCTTTACAGCTACAACCAGCTAAGTTCAGGGTGCTGAAATGGTTCACTGACCACCAGGGTCTAATAAGTGGCAGCACTGTCATTTCGTACTTTGCTTCAGTGACTGTGCATAAAAAATAATGGATTAACATAGCTGAGACAACTTTATCCTGAAAGGAGACAAGAAGCCTTCAAGGAATATTCACAATCATTATATGTTTAAATTAGAGAGATGGAAAGCTTTTTTTTTTTAAAGATTTTATTTATTTTTTGACAGAGAGAGACACAGTGAGAGAGGGAACATAAGCAAGCGGAGTGGGAGAAGGAGAAGGAGGCCTCCTGCAGAGCAGGGAGCCCGATGCGGGGCTCGATCCCAGGACCCTGGGACCATGACCTGAGCTGAAGGCAGAGGCTTAACAACTGAGCCACCCAGGCGCCCCGGGAAGCTGTTTTAAAAAGTCCTTCAGTACTGAGGATTCTTCCCTCCTAAATCATTGGGAAATTGGGTCATACGTTATTTCTGTCCAGATGGGCATGCACATAAAACCACAACTTTGTAGACCCAAAGAGGCAAGAAATAAGGCATCTGTATAATTTGTCCCCAAAGCTGATAGAGTGGTATTACAGTAATGATAAAGCACACAATCAAAGATCTAAGGATCAAAGGCCATCTGGTCAATCGAAATGCTGTGTTATTTTGGTAACAATCTTATCAACAATTAAGTTTATATACAAATCAAAGTATGTCCCACTTCTGCTCCAAATCTATTAATGGCTTACAGGGGATAAAGTCCAAAAGGCTCAGATCTGGCCTCTGGTTAGCTTCCCAAACCATATCTCTTACTATTTAGTTCAACGCCTACTCAGAGCAAGTACTCAATAATGTAACAAATGTTAGCTATTATCACTGTTAGAACTGTCACCATCATCACATGTTCCCATTCCATCCATGGCTACAACTACAAAGTACTACTTGCAGTGCCCTGAGATGCCAGACATACTCTCAACTCTGTAGGTTTGAGCTGGCCTGGCAAATTCCTATTCATCTTTGAAGATGCAACTCAAACATGTATCTGAGTCACCTGTGTGAAATCCCTTCTCTCACCTCCCTTCCTTAAATAATTTCTCTTTCCATTTCCATAGGATACTGTAGGTCCCTTTACCACTGCATTCACTACCATATTACCTTCACTCCAGGTAGATTCACTCAAGACCACAGATTCCTTGAGGAAAGGACTATATCATCTTTACCTATGCAGACCTGTTGCCCAGGTACCAATTTTTGAACTAACGAAAGTATCTGTCCAGCTTACACGTGGGCACCTCCAAGGACAGGGGACTCAATCTCTGAAGGAAGCTCTTACCATCTACTAGCTCAGAAAATTCTTCCTGATGTTGAGCAAGATGTCTCTTTACCTTTAATGCCACTAGGACCACAAAGAATAAATTAAATCTTTTTCAACATGTCAACCCTTCAAACAATGATTCATAAAACATTTATGTACTGCTATGTGCCCTCTAAGTATGGGATACACCAAGGTCAACCACAGAGAGTCCCTGCTCTTAGGTAACTCACTTTCTGATACAGAAGAAAGATATAAATATATTTATAAAACAAAAGATAAGGACAGTAACAGAGAAGCACAGAGGGTCGTAGAAGAACATATGAGGGGTACATATCCAGCCCCGGGACCATGGAAGGCCTCCTAGAGGAGCTGCCGCTTTGGCTAAGACTTTAAAGGTGAACAGGAATTGTCCAAGGGAGAGAGGGAAGTGCGATAGGGCCAGACGTGAAAAATGCACAGAACTGAGAGAGTCTGGTATGCACAGCTGAGTGAATGGCATGTCTTCTCTTCTTCACGTTAAATATTCCCAGTTCCTTCCCCTCAATCATCATGACTAGAGTTTAGTTCTTTCACCATTCTGGTGTTTCTAATTTGAACATAAAGCAGGTCAGTCCTCAGAAGTGAAATACTGTCATGATCTATTCAGCACACAGTAGGGAAGCCTATCCCCTCCTTAACTCAGATACTTAGTCTATCCTTGTCTCAGTACATTCATGCAGTTGCTTCTTTATATATGTGACAGACACACACTACCTTCCAGGGTTACTGTTTTAGGAATTACATGATGGACAACAGGAATGATCCTAGAAATGTAAAAACTTACCTAAGTCTTAGAAA
Organism: Zalophus californianus; assembly: GCF_009762305.2. Classification (NCBI taxonomy): domain Eukaryota; kingdom Metazoa; phylum Chordata; class Mammalia; order Carnivora; family Otariidae; genus Zalophus; species Zalophus californianus. The sequence continues at coordinate 55,312,158 of NC_045605.1, forward strand.
ATATGTGTTTAAGGGAATGTCAGAGGTAGCCATATGCACAGAATTAGGGTAGATATGTTTTGTATATTGTTCTGGTTCTCTGTTACTGTAGAGCAAACCACCTTAAAACTCAGTGGCTTAAAATACCAATATATATTTTGCTGATTAATATGCATTTTGAGCAGAACTGAGAGGGAGCAGTTCATCTCTCCTTCACTCAGGGTCAGCTGGGACAGCTCAAAGGCTGGGGCTGGACATCTAAAGAGTCACACACTCAAATTTTGGGCAGTTGATGTGGCTGCAGCCTGGGGATTTCAGGTGAGGTTGTGGTAGGAACATCTATACATGCCCTTTCCACATGGCTGATTGGCTTCCAAGGGTAAGCATCCCAGGAGTAAGGATAAGGAAGAAGCTCTATTGCCTTTTGTGACTCACTCCTTGAAGTCATATAGCTTCATGTCCACCATAGTAACAGTCTTGCCCAGATTCAAGGGCAAGGAACAAAGATCCCACCTCTTGAGGAGAGTCAATGTCACATTGTAAGAAAAAGCAGGTGGGATGAGATATATTGGTGTTAACATCTTTGGAAAATACAATAATCTGCCACATAAATAAAACTCAAGACTGAATTAAATACCCACCCCCCAAGAACAGAAGGTAGTCTGCTTTAAGATGAAGGGTATTCAGATTGGCTTATTATCATTACTACTCCTCCAAAGCACGTTTGGAGTCTTTTAAAGTCTCTTTTCTTTTAAAGCAAGCATAAACATATATTTTCCTTATTACAAAAGTATTTCATGTTTATTACAGAAAATCTGAAAAACAGAAATGCAAGAGAGAAAGAAATATAATTCCCTGTAATTCCACAATCCAGGGGTATCTACTATTCAATATTTTAATGCATCTCTTTAGTTATTTACTCATGTGTTTAATTAAATGTTCTTCCTTCCCTCCTTACGCCCTTCCTCCGTTCCATTTACATATTTATTGGGCAGATGCCATGTGCCAGCGCTAGTCTATATGCTAAAGTACAGTGGTATTTAAGAGAGGTGGGATCTCTGTTCTCAAGAAGTTTACATTCTAGTTGGGGGAGACCAGGCCAGTGTGACTGAAGTGTAGTAAACAATGCAGAGGAAGAGTAAAAACTGAAGTTGTAGAACTAGACCAAGGCCAGATCAAGTAGGCCACAGTAAAGAATTTAAATTTCACTTTAAGTGCAAATGGATGTCTTGGGAGAGTTTTCAGCAGAACAATATGATCTGATTTAAAATTTAAAAGACTACCTTGGATGGCTGCAGGGGCAATGGATGACTATTGCAGTAGCCAGGAAATAAGATGGTGATGGCTTATACAAGGGTAGGCAATGTGAAAACAGAACATATTTTCCAGTTATATTTTAAAAATAGAACCAGAAGAATGGCTAACAGATGTGATGTGAGGAATGAGGAGAAAAAAGAAATAAGGATGATTCTAGGTTTTTAGCTTCAGCAATTGGGTGGATGATGGCATCACAGTGGCTACTAGGGGACGAACTGGTATGGAAAAAGAAATAAAGAATTACATACTGCCCATATTAAAGGTTGAGATTTCTACTAGACATTGAAGTGGTATGTTAAACATTTAGTTGGTTATACAAATCTAGAGCTCAAAGATGAGGTTAGAATTGAAGACGGATGTTTTGAAATCATCAGCATAAATATCAATAATCATGATACTATATGAGATCACCTAGAAGAGAATATAGAGAAGGTAACCCAGGACTAAAAGAGTGGCCAGGGCCCCTCTCTTCCTCAGCGCTGCCTGCAGAGGTGGCAGCCATCTCCTACTCAGCATCATGGCTGCCCTCAGACCTCTGGTAAAGCCCAGGATCATTAACGTTTTAATGGACCAAGTTCATCTGGCATAAGTCAGACTGATATATGAAAATTAAGTGCAACTGGTGGAAACCCAGAGTATTGACAATAGGGTGCACGGAAGATTCAAAGGCCAGATCTTGATGCCTAACATTGGTTACAGGAACAACAAGAAAACAAAGCTGCCCAGTGGCTTCCTGAAGTTCCTAGTCCACAACATCAAGAAGCTTGAAGTGCTAGGGAGCCTGAGTAGCTCAGTCGGTTAAACATCTGACTCTTGGTTTCGGCTCGGGTTATGATCTCAGGGTCGAGATCCCTCAGCCAGCTCCGCACTGAGCAGGGAGTCTTGCTTCTCTCCTTTTCCCTCTGCCCCTCCCCCTACTTGTGTACACGTGTGCACACCCGCTCTCTCTCTCAAATAAATAAAATCTTAAAAAAAAAAAAGCTTGAAGTGCTGACATGCAACAAATCTTACTGTGCAGAGATTGCTCACAATGTCTCCTCTAAGAAGGACAAAGCCATTGTGGAAAGAGCAGCCCAGCTGGCCATCAGAGTCACCAATCCCAATGCCAGTCTGCCAGCGAAGACAATGAAGAGATGGCTTATGTGTGTATCATATTTGTTTTAATAAAACCATAAAACTACACACACACACACACACACACACACACACACACAGAGTGTCCAGTGAGGTAAGGAAGAAGGCTGAAGGAATTTTTTATATAAAGGAAAAGTGAGAAGCCCAAACAAGTGTTTCACAAAGAAAAAAGCAGGGCGCCTGGGTGGCTCAGTTTGTTGAGTGACTGCCTTCAGCTCAGGTCATGATCCTGGAGTCCTGGGATCGAGTCCCGCATCGGGCTCCCTGCTCAGTGGGGAGTCCGCTTCTCCCTCTGACCCTCTTCCCTCTCGTGCTCTCTGTCTCTCACTCTCTGTCTCTCAGATAAATAAATAAAATCTTTAAAAAAAAAAAAAACAAAGAAAAAAGCAAATATTGTGTGGAATGCTACTGAGAGGTCAAATAATAAGACAGAAATGTATTTATTGGATTTAGCAAGATAAAGGTCACTGGTGACCTTCACAATAGCAGTTTCTATGAAATGAAGGGAAGAAATACCTAACCAGAATGGGAGGAAAAGAGAGGGAGGTAAGTATAGAGAAAGCAGAGACATTCAAGTGGTTTTGATATGAAAGGGAACCAAAAAATGATTCAATAGCTGGACAGAGGGTCAGGGAGAAGTAACTTTTAAAGGAGGGGAGTTATTTGAGTATGTGTGTAAGCTGATAGCAGTGAATGAGTGTAGTGACTTTCTAAAAACTGGTGGAGCAAGTGACTGCGCTGGAGTGTGTAACTGTAGGCTTGAGTCTTTGAGAGGAATTGGGACATTTCTTCCACAATAATAGGAGGAAGATGACAGTGGTAAAAAGATGAGGGAGTTTCTTACTAACTTCTTCTATATTCTTAGTGAAATATTGAAGACATCACTGAGGAGATGGGGATATGAGGCAAAAAAGATATAAAAAGAAATCTAAAAAGAGCAGCAAAAGTGTGAAATAATAGTTCTGGAGAATGGAAATTGAAACTGTCAGGGAAATGTAACAGTACTGTCTTATGGCACTGAGTGGTTATTTGAGATTTTTGTTCAATAATTTAAAAGTGAGATCATTTAACAAAGGGATATAATTTCTATGAGCAATATTTATCTACTCAGTTCAGGCACAGGATACACAGATAATTGAGCTTGATCAGAGTTGAATATTGCTCAGAAAACAAGGGGCAAGGACTTTAAGGATATTTTATGGGTGGGTGGGGGTTATTATAATTTTGAGCCACAGATTACAAACTTTGTAACAAAGGAAAAGAAGTGAGGCAAAATGTACTTCCTTCCAGTCTTTTTTCTATTGTTTATAAAATTGGTATCACATTACATAAAGTTTTGTCTAACATTTTCCCATTTCAATAGTCTTCAAAATATTATTTTATTTATTTATTTTTTAAAGGTACTCAACCAGAGATCATGTTTCCTTTATCTTATTGTATGTTTTAAAGTAAGCACAATGTGGGGCTCAAATTCACGACCCTGAGATCAAGAGTCACTTGTTCTACTGACTGAGCCAGCCAGGCATCCCTCAAAATATTATTATTATTATTTTTTAAGATTTTATTTATTTATTTGAGAGAGAGAATGAGAGATAGAGAGCATGAGAGGGAAGAGGGTCAGAGGGAGAAGCAGACTCCCTGCTGAGCAGGGAGCCCGATGTGGGACTCGATCCCGGAACTCCAGGATCATGACCTGAGCCGAAGGCAGTCACTTAACCAACTGAGCCACCCAGGCGCCCTCAAAATATCATTTTAAATGGCAACAGTACATTTCAACACATAGATATATCATAGTATATATTAACAATCTCCCTTTTGTTAAACATTTAGATCATTTAAAAATCTTTATCATGTGTAACACTCCCACATGTGTAACATACTTGTAAAACATCTTTTCCCTGTCTCTGATTACTTTCTTAGGAAGTATTCCTAGGAGTGCAATTACTGGAGTCAAAGAACATGTATATATATTTTTTTATTAAAAAAATAATTGAAACAACTTCAAGGTACAGAAAAGTTTGAAGGACAATACAAAGAACTTTTTTTTTTTTTTATCTCTGAACCGTTTGAGTAAATTGCTGACATGAAGTTCCATTATTCCCAAGTACTCTAGTGCATGTTTCCTACAAAGATATTCATTTGGATTATATGCCTTGACCAAATGGAATTTATCACAGGAATGCAAGGTTGATTCAACATATGCGAACCAATGTACTATATCATACTAATATAATAAAGGAGAAAAACCACATGGTCATTTCAGGAGATTCAGGAAAAAAAAAATCTGAAAATTCCAACATCTTTTCATGATAAAAACACTCAGCAAACTAGGAATAGAAGGGAACTTCCTCAGACTTAAAAAGGGCATCCACACAAAACTCCAGCCAATACTAGAATTAATGGTGAAAAACTAAAAGCTCTTTTCCTAAGATCAGGAACAAAACAAGGATATCTGCTCTGTCCACTTCTATGCAGCAGTGTACTGTAAGTTCTATTCAGGGCAACTAGGCAAGAAAAACAAGTACAAGGCATCCAATTGATAAGGAAGACATAAAACGATCCCTATTTGCATATGACATGATTGTGTACACAGAAAGCCCTAACAAATCCACATATGCACACACCAAACTACTACAGGTAAAAAGAACAAGCTCAGCAATGTTGCAGGATACAATAACAATATGCAAAAATCATTGTTATTTCTATAAATTAGGCATGAGAAATAAAAAAAATGAAATTAAGAAAATTCAATTTACAATACCATCAAAACTATAATACTTATGAATACATTTAACAAAAGAAGTCAAGATTTGCACACAAACTATAAAACATAATTGAAAGAAATAAGAGACTTAAATAAATGGGAAGACATCCTATATTCATGGATTGGAAGACAATATTAAAGATAGCAATACTCTTCATAAAGTTATAAATTAGCATAAAATCATCTAACTTAAGTTTTAAAATCTTTTATTACCAAAATAATGTTTATTGTAGATCATATGCAAAATAAAAGTGAATACAAAGAAAAAAAATAAAGATAGCAATACTCTCCAAAGCGATCTGTGGATTCAATGGAATCCCTTTCAAAATCCCAGATAATTTTTGCAGAATATGATAAGTTGATCCTAAAATTCAAAGGATGTTATTTAAAAAATGAAAACACAACCCACAGAATGGAAGAAAATTATAAGCTATGTATTCAGTAAGGGTCTAGTACCCAAAATATATAAGGTACTCTTATAACTCAATGATAAAAAGGCAAATAACACAATTTAAGAATGGGAGAAGGATCTGAACAGACATTTCTCCTATGAAGATATACAAATGGGCAATACGCACATGAAAAATGTTCAACATCCCTGGTCACTAGGGAAATGCAAATCAAAACCACAATGAGATATCACTTCACATCCAGCAAGATGGCTATAATCAAAAGGAAGGACAATCACCAGTACTGGCAAGGATATAGAGAAAATTGCAGATGAGAATGTAAAATGGTACCGCCACTTTGAAACTTTGAAAACCAGTCTGGTAGATCCTCAAAAGGTTAAAGGCAAAAAAATAAAATTTTAAAAAAATTTTTAAAAAAAGTTAAATGCAGAATCACCATGTGACCTAGCAATTCTACTTCTAAGAAATATATATCCACATAAAAACTTGCACACTGGGGCGCCTGGGTGGCTCAGTTGGTTAAGCGACTGCCTTCGGCTCGGGTCATGATCTTGGAGTCCCAGGATCGAGTCCCACATCGGGCTCCCTGCTCAGCAGGGAGTCTGCTTCTCCCTCTGACCCTCTTCCCTCTCGTGCTATCTCTCATTCTCTCTCTCTCTAATAAATAAAAAATTAAAAAAAAAATTAAAAAAAAAACTTGCACACCAATGTTCATAGAAGCATTGTGCATAAAAGGCAAAGAGTGCAAACAACCCAAAGTCCATTAATTGATAAATGAACAAATAAAATGTGGTATATCTATGTAATGGAATATTACTCAGCCTAAGTCAAAGAAGCCAGATATAAAAGGTCACACACTGCAGGATCCATTGCTATGAAATGCCCAGAAGAGGCAAATCCACAGAGACAGAGAGTAGATTAGTGGTTGTCAGAGGCTAGGTGGACGGAGTAATGAGGAGAGACAGTTAATGGGCATGAAGTTTCTCTTTGGGGTGATGAAAATGTTCTGTAATTAGATAATGGTGATGGCTTCACGATTTTGTAAGTGTACTTAAAACAACTAACTTACGTACTTTAAAATGGTTAATTTTATGGCATGTGAATTAAATCTTTAAAAAAAGAAGATATTCACCTACATATCCACAATACTACCAACAAAATCAGGATATTAACATTGATTTACCATATAATCCTCAGACCTCATTTAAGTTTTCCAAGTGTCCCAGTAATATCATAAATGTAAGCATACACACACACAACCATCGAGTCTAGAATCATACACTGTATTTAGTTGTCATGTCTTTTTGCTCTCCTTCAATCTTAAACAGTTCTCTAGTCTTTTATTATTTATTATAAATGTGTTGAATATCAGAATCAATCCTAAGAATTAATTCTTATACATTTAAATAGCTGTAATTAATAATTCACAGATCCTCTGGAATAGCACTGTCCAATTAGCAGCCACTAGGCTTATATGGCTACTGAGCACTTGAAATAAACCTAATCTAAATTGAGATATACACCTTATTTCAAGACATGAAACATTTCATTAATAAATTTTTATACTGATTACATGTTGAAATAATATTTGAATATACTGGGTTAAATAATATATATTATTATAATTAATTTTACCTATTTCTTTTTAACATGGCCTTTCTTAATGTGGCTACCAAAAATTTTTAAATTACATACATACTCACATGATATTTCTACTGGACAGTGCTGTTCCATGAGTTTCTGGGTTAGCAATGGGGAATAAAGAGGTCAATAGACTGAGGACTAGATATATTGGCCTCCTAGAGCAAGGACAGTAAATAAAAATCCTTGCAGAGCTCTTAAAACTTTGCTAGCTAGAGGAATCATCCATTCAAATGGATGCCATAAAAGAGACGTGAGGAAATACAGGCATCGAAGAATATATTATCTTAGTGAACTGTCTTTTTAAAATGCCTCCAGGGGTCTCTGCTCTAACATTGTGTGTGTCTGCACACAGGAGGACAAAAGTTACAGTGCTCTCACTTGTTTTCTCTACGGACAGCTAACTTATTTGCTGGCCTCTTTATTCTACCTAGTCAATTTGAATCCTCTGGCCTGAAGTAAAATCTCCAGAGATTTGTAATCTCTTTTTTTCCCTTTGGTCTCTTATATCAATAGCACCCTCTAGTAATGTACTCTTTCCTCAAATCTGAAGTGTCTCTGGGTGAAGAGAAGTAAACATTTAGTTAATTTTGTTATTACTGACCTGCATTTCATATTTCAGAGTCATGTGGAAGCACCAGGATCCCATTCCTACCACTGAAATTAAAACAAACAAATAAAAAAAGACGATTAGCATGAAATTCTTTGGGGCTGGCCAGAGTGATGTGAGAAGATAATAAGACAATGCAAAGCACTGAATTTTAAGAACAAAGTTTATGAAATCTATGGCAGGATACGGCAGACTGCATAAGTTCTATAATTGATGAAATTTTGGTATAGAAAAAAAACCCCAAATACAATAAATTCTCATAAATTCCTTCCACTAAGTGGACTTACTGGATTAATCAATAGTCTCCATTCTTTCTGTAAAATATACTACCTGATACTCAGGATAAGCCTTTTTTTTTTTCTTTTTTTTTTTTTAAAGGAGACAGAAGTTTATTGACTACACCGCAAGGGAGTGGTGGACAGGGCAGCAAAGGAGAGACTGCCTCTCAGGATAAGCTTTACAGCTTAAACACTACAGGATAATGCTTACAGCTAGTTAGCTACTCTAGTACTTCCTTGCACATTTATCCAAATAGCTGAATTGTATACTTACTAAGAGCCAGTTATATCTGTTCCCAAACCTGTTAATGCCATTGTATTAAGTTATCAGAAATATGATTGCAAAAAGTGAGCTGTTGTTTCTACAAAAACTATTTAAAATGCTTAAAACAGACTCAATAAAAGAGAGTTGCTAATAAAAATTGCTCTTGAATTAAGTGTGGGTAAGATACCTGTTAGATTGAGAAAAATAGTAAAAATCTAAAGATTCCATATTTAGGTCTCAAAGTTCTTCCCAGATGCCTCTATTTTAAATAAACTATTTTCATTTTAGGGTTTTTAAAAATTTTTGTTTTTTAATGCGAGAAAAGCTAAGTAGAACTATAATTAGGATCCCAAGGCCATGTTATATATCAAATAATTGTCAAAGATTACATAACTATGTTTTAATTAAAAAAATTTTAAGGTAGGTATATATATAATTTTATAATTGTTTTGAATTTTTAAAAATTAGCTGACCAAATATCAGTCCCTATTACACCTGACAAAAAGCCTTCTACATTAAGTTCAATTCAACAAGCATTTACTGAGTACCTCCTATTTGTCAAATTCAGTTACAGTTACAAAGATAAGATCCAATCATTGGCCTTAATAAAGCATATAGTCTAATAGAAGACACAGGCCGACAAAATGCCAGTAGGTGGAGATATGATAAAGAGATATACAGAGTACCATGGGAGAACAGTAGAGGGCACTTACGAAGGAAGAGAAGAGAAACCAGGGGACTTAGCCTTAAGGATGTATAAGAGTTGGCCCAACAAACATGGTAAATGGAGGTGTCGCCAAATAATCTGTACAAAGCCACTTGAGAAAAATTTCAAAAATTTGTTACTTTTTAAAAAAGATTTTATTTATTTGAGCACGCATGTGCAACACGAGCGGGGGGAGGGGCAGAGGAGGAAGAAAAGGGAGAGAATCTCAAGCAGACTCCAAGGTGAGCATGGAGTCCGGGACAGGGCTTGATCCCACGACCCTAAGATCATGAACTAAGCCAGAACCAAGAGTTGGATGCTTAACCGACTGAGCCACTCAAGTATCCCTTGTTACTCTAGCTTTATTTTTTTAAGATTTATTTACTTATTTGAGAGAGAGAGCACAAGCAGAAGGGTCAGAGGAAGAGGGAGAGAACCTCAAGACTCCAAGCTGAGCACAGAGCCCAACACAGGGCCCAATCTCACGACCCTGAGATCACGACCTGAGCAGAAACCAAAAGTTGATGGCTTAACTGACTGCACCACCCAGGTGCCCCATTACTCTTGCTTTAAAAAAAAAAAAAAAAAATCACTAAATATCACATTATTTTTTACTGTTCAACATGAGATGAGAGAAGTAAACAGTTACTGCACTCATTTTACTAAAGAAATAAGGAAGCAGGGGTGGGTGGCTCAGTCGGTAAAGCATCCGCCTTCAGCTCAGGTCATGATCCCAGGGTCCTGGGACCAAGCCCCACATTGGGCTCCCTGCTTAAGCAGGGAGTCTGCTTCTCCTTCTCCCTCTGCCCCTGCTCGTGCTCTCTCTTTCTCTCGCTCATTCTCTCTCAAGTAAATAAACAAAACCTTAAAAAAAAAAAGAAATGAGGAAGCAGAATGGTTGATGTCTTTTTTCCAAAGGAGAAATTAGAAAGTGCAAAGGTGGGTAAATTAATGGAAGGGAGTGGGGGGAGCCCACAAACTCTGTCAGTTAAAGTCATATAATATACTAGGAAGTAAAAAAATTAAAATGCAGTGGGATGATTATTCATTCTGAAAAGTAGACTGGCCATTTAATCGTGCTTTACTCAAGAACTGTTTTTGTCCAAACCTTTTTTTTTTTTAAAGATTTTATTTATTTATTTGACAGAGAGATAGAGAGCACAAGTCGGCAGAGAGGCAGGCAGAGGGAGAGGGAGAAGCAGGCTCTCCGCTGAGCAAGGAGCCCGATGGAGGGCTTGATCCCAGGATCCTGGGATCATGACCTGAGCCGAAGACAGCCGTTTAACCGACTGCACCACCCAGGCGCCCCCGTCCAAACCTTTTCAAATATGCTCTTGTACTTTTTATTATATACCACTAAAAGTCTGATTTTCAGAGATCGCTACAATTTACTTCAACAATCTACTTAGAATGCAAAGAAATGTATGGAAGAGCATCACCTTTCTCTACACAATGTTTTCTATTTTGCCGCTTTAAAGCAAACCATCAGTTTTTGCTAAAGTTTATCAGCTTTATTGAGATATAATTCACATACTATAAAATTAATTTAGGGTGCACAATTCAACTGTTCTTAATGTTCGGGCTGTGCAACCATCATCATTATCTAATTTTAGAACAGTTTCATCATCCCAAAGAGCAATCTCATATCTATTAGTAGTCACTCCCTATTTCTACTCAAATCTCCCCACTCCTTAGCCCTAGACAACCACTAAGGTATTTTCTGTCTTTATAGATTTGCCTGTTCTGGACTTTTATTATAAATGGAATCATACAATATGTAGTCTTTTCTGTCTGGTTTCTTTCACTTAGCATTATTTTCAAGGTTCATTCATATTATAGCATATATCAGTACTTCATTTCTTGCATGAAGAATATTCTATGAACTTACTACATTTTATTTATCCATTCACCAGTTGATGGACCTTGTTACAAATTGCATGCTGTGTCCCCACCCCACCAATTTATATGTTGAAGCTTTAACCCCAAATGTGATGGTATTGTGCGTGGAGCCTTTAGAAGGTAATTAGGTTTAGATGAAGTTATGAAGGTAGGGCCCCCATGATGAGATGAGTGTCCTAAGAAGACGAGGAAAAGATAGGACCTCACTCTCAATCTGCCTGCATGCATCAGGAGAGGCCATGTGAGGACATGCAGAAGGCAGCCATCTGCAAGCCAAGAAGATCTCAGCAGGAACCGAATCAGCCAGCACCTTAATCCTGGACTTTCCAGCCTCCAGAACTGTGAGAGATAAATGTCTGTTGTTCAAGCCACCCAGACTATGGTATTCTGTTATGGCAGCTCAAGCTAAGACAGATATTTAGGTTTTTTCCACATTTTGGCTATTTTGAATAACACTACTGTGAACATTTCACGTCCAAGTTTTTGTGCAGACTTGTTTTCATTTCTCTTGGGTATACATACCTAAGAGTGGAATTTGTGGGTCATATGATAACTCTGTGTTTGGCATTTTGAAGAACTGCCAAAGTGTTTTTCAAAAGCAGCTGCATCATTTTACCATGAGCAATATATGAATTTCTCCACATCCTCCCAATACTTGTTATTGGCTGTCTTTCGGATTATAGCCATCCTAATGTATTGAAGTGGTATTCACTGTGGTTCTGATTGGCATTTCCCTAATGACGGCTGCATGCCCCCCTCTTTTTTTCTTGTAGAATGTTCTATATTATAGATTTGTCTTTTTTTTAATGGACTTTTTAAAAGCAGTTTTAGGTTCACAACAAAATTGAGGTACAAAGATTTTCCATATAAACTCTGCCTCCTCACATGCACAGCCTCCCTCACTATCAAGATCCCCTACCACAACGGTACATTTGTTACAACTGATGCACCTACATTGGTATATCATTATCACCCAAAGTCCACAGCTTATATTTTATGGTTCACTCTTGGGTATGGACAAATTTATAAAGACTTGTATTCACCGTTATATTATAGAGAATGGTTTCATTACCCTAAATTCTCTTTGCTTTGCCATTTCATCTCTCTTTCTATCGAACCCTGGCAACCACTGATCTTTTTACTGTCTTCATAGTTTTGCCTTTTGCACAATATTATATACTTGGAATCATACAGTATATAGCTTTTTTCAGTTGGCAATAGGTATTCTTTCACTTAATAATAGGCATTTAAGGTTCCTTCTTATCTGTACATTGTTTGATACCTCACTTCTTTTTAGCACTGAATAAATATTTCATTGTCTAAAGGTCTAACAGTTTACCTATCCACTCACCTACTAAAGGACATCTAAGTTGCTTCCAAGCCCAGCCTTGTAAATAAACCTGCTATAAATACCTGTGTGCAGGTATTTGTGTGAAGATAAACTTTCAACCCTTCTGGGTAAATACCAAGAAGTGTGACTGCTGAATCATATGGTGAGAGTATATTTAATTTTGTAAGAAACCATCAAACTGTCTTCCAAAGTGGCTATACCATTTTGCATTCCCACCATAAATGAATGAGAGTTCCTGCTGCTGCACAACCCCATTTCCTTTTTAACAAATATTTACTGGGCCCTCAACAGCATTCCAAGCATTTCCTCTGGGATAAATGAGTGAACAAGAGAAATAAGGTTCCTGTCCTCAGAACTTTAAGCCATTAAACATATGAAAGGGGCCATTTCAGAACAGAGGAACTCAACCTCATCTGGGGAGTCAGAAGAGGGCTACTGGGGGAAGTAATACATAAGATAGGGCTTGAAGAATAAACAGAAGATAAACAAGTAAAAGGATTTTTTTTTTAAACAAATGAGACCATTCTATGTAGAAGGATCCTGCATTAAAAAAACTGAAAGAACTTGGCTTACACCATAAACAATGTTGTAATAGGGATCCAGTCAGTGAGTAGATTGGCATGATTTGTAGGCAGCAGACTAAGAAGAGCATTTAAAGTCATGTTAAAATCTGATTCAGATTTGGACTTTATACTAAAGACTAAGTTGTTGAAAAACTATACACATATACCCAAATGTATGTATACACACATATACACATGCATACATACAGGGACTAATTAGTTTTGCATTTTTAAAAATATTGCTCTAATTACAAGGCAGGAAAATGTCTAAAGGAGTGAGTGGTCTCTCAACTTTGATAGCAACAAAAAAAAATTTTAGCAACCCCATATCTGATATTTATTTATAAGCTGTATATACACTACTGTGTTAAGATACTACATATTTTTTAAAACACATAAAATAGAAATTTAGATGAGGTAAAGAAAGAGGTAACATATATACAAATAGAAGTTACAAAGTTTTCTTGGTGCACTTCAACAGATCATTTTCCTTACCACTTGGGCTATGAGCATTCTACTTGGCAGCCACTAGTTTAAATGATAGACTAAATTTGCAAGGCATACATGGAACTTCATAATCTGGCTCCACTCATTTCTTTTATTGCAGCTTGTAGTTCAATCACACCTGACTGCTTACCTGACTGGTCTCTTATCTCACACTATCAACTTCTAGTCTCCTCTGCCTTTGCAGGTTTCCAGATTACCCTGTCCTTTCAGCCTAGAATACTTATACCCTGCCTCCAATTCTATAATCTGTGTCTCTGGTTATTGAAATGTTATACAACTTTGGGGCACCTGGCTGGCTCAGCTGGAAGAGTGTAAGACTCTTGATCTTGCGGTAGTGGGTTCGAGCCCCACGACAGGAGCAGAGATTACAAAACAAACAAACAAAAAAACCCTTAAAAAAAAAAAAACCCAGGAAATCTTACACAATTTCTAGATCCAATTAACTTTTGCTCATTCCTGTTAGCTTCTTCTTTTCAAACAATTTCAAACTTCAGAAATGTTTAAAGAATAGTAAACTGCTCTATATGTTCCACTCAACAGAATCAACATTTCTTTTTTTAAGATTTTATTTATTTATCTGACAGAGAGAGAGAGAGCACAAGCAGGAGGAGTGGCAGGCAGAGGGAGAGGGAGAAGCAGGCTCTCTGCTGACCAGGGAGCCCAACATGGGGCTGGATCCCAGGACCCTGGGATCATGACCTTGAGCCGAAGGCAGATGCTTAACCCACTGAGCCACCCAGGTGCCCCAGAATCACCATTTCTAACATTTTGATATCTATATCCACATACATGTGTGTGTATATATAAATGTACGTATATACATGTATGTGTACATGTATAATTATTTTTATGAACCATTAGTAAATTGGATACATCATGTCCCTTTACCTTAATACTTCTGTGTATACCCCATATCCATTTTAAATGTCACCTCCTAAGTCAAATCTTCCTCTGCTTCCTCCTCCATTAAGACAAGCATACAGGCATGTAAGAAATAGTGTTTGGCCAGGCCACTAGTTATCAGATTTGGAGAATTCTATTTTACCTAGAGGCCCTTGTTCTAGAAACTCCTGATTTAGTGGATACTCTGGTACCCGTATTTTAAAGGCCTGCCAATGATTTTGCTGAACATCAAAAGCCAAAGATCACTGTTAGAATAAGATTCATAAAGGCATGATCTAGGTCTCTACCGTTCGCTAAAGAATCTCCAAATCCTAGCACAGGGCTGAAAATATAAAGAACACTTATTAAGTACTTGCTAATTGGTTGATTTTTTTTTCTTCCTCCTCAATGATCCAGCACTTCACATTAGAATATGTGTATTGGTAGTAGAGGGTGGTAAGGAATGTCGTGGAATTGAAAAAATAATAGGGGAAATGAGTTCCAAAGAGGAAAAAACGTTATTTGGGTAGAATGTGGACAATAAGAACAGAAAGGCTTACCTCACAAGGTGACATCTGAGATAGAACTTAAGAGAGATTTGCAGGCAGATAAGGCGAGGGAGAACATATATACAGTTTGAGTAAAGGTATGGAGATGTGGACAATATTTAGGAATAAGCATTTCATTCAATAGGACTGAGTATCAGAGAGGAAGAGAAAATAAGGCAGAAAGGTGAGCTGGTAGCATATATAGTGTTTTTTAGTTTGCACCTGTAATACCAGTGCTAGGTATGTTACTTTATATACTCTACCTCCAAACGTTTCAAAAGATCTACAAGGTATTCCCACATTATTATTCCCATTTTGTACAGAAAGAAAGTGATGTCTGGAAATATCAAATAGCTAGTAAGTGGCAAAGCTCAGATTAGAAACAAAGTCTGTCTGCCCTAAAGCCTTTCCTTCTGTCACACCTAGTCCTAGAAGCAATTAAGAGAAATATCAGAATTTTGATAAGGTTGTAGGGCAGCAGATGTCCAAAAGAACAGAACTTTTACTTAGGAAGAGAATGCATGGTGTCCCATGCCACCTGTGAAGTTAGTAAGGAGAAGTCTAGGTGAAAAAAAAAATACAGTTTCTCAATTAGAATGATGACAACAAAAATGGAAAGAAAGAGGCTATTCTAGACATCACAAAGATAGAACCTGAAGACTTGGCTAATGAAGGGATATGGGAGTTCTGAGAAGGGGCAGAAGGGGACTAGTCAAGGATGAAATTGTGGTTTTGTGCTCAGGACCTAAGGAAACTTGTGGCACAGGAAACAAGGGCAGGAGGTGGTCTGCAAAGGGAAGGAGAAAAATAAACTAGGATGCCCAAAAGCATACCTCTAATGTGAGCCAGATGGGAAACTCAGCCACATGCCCACCTTTCACAAGAAATCAAAGGAGAGTTCAGGAAGCATTTTGGTCATCTCCCCTCTAATCAATGGTTAACCCAGGTGTTCTCCAGACACATTAAAATATTGGAAAGAAAATGAGGGGTGCCTGGCTGGCTCAGTCGGTAGAATGTGGTACTCTTGATCTCGGGGTTGTGAGTTCGAGCCCCACGTTGGGTGTAGAGATTACTTAAAAATAAAACCTTCAAATATACATAACAGGAAAATGAGACCAAGAGGATTAACAATGATAACTGAGTCTCTTAAAATAATTTATCATACTGACTATACCCAGATCCAGGGGAAAACTATGATGTGCTTATGTGCTTTAATGGGGAAAAAGGGAGTAAAAAACCCTTCTAGCTGTAAATCTCAACAAGTCACAAAAGCAAAAGAACAATTTTTAAAACCCCACCAAAATTAGTAATATCTATGTAGTTTATTTTACTAAAGACTTTATTTATGAATATGAATCTTTGTTTAAATATATTTTTTAAAAGATTTTATTTACTTATTTTATTTACTTATTTTATTTACTTATGTGAGCACAAATAGGCAGAGTGGCAGGGAGAGGGAGAGCGAGAAGCAGACTCCCCGCTGAGCAGGGAGCCCAATGTGGGGCTCAATCCCAGGACTCCGGGATCATGACCTGAGACGAAGGCAGCCGCTTAGCTGACTGAGCCATCCAGGCGCCCCCTATGAATATGAATCTTAAAGTGAAAAATAAATTTGTAATTTAAGGCTGTACATTAAATTGTCTTGACAAGATACAGGTATCTAGAAATTATTCTTCAGAAACTACTGTTTCTGGTGTATAAACTTTATAAGTCAAGGCTGATCCAAAACTTAAGAAGGAATTATTTTGTGGTAAGAATATGAATTAGACAGGATTAGAGGCACCAAACAAAATCCTTTCAAAAGCCAGATGTGGAAACATAAGGCACATATATAAGACTCAAACTTATTTTCATTAGATAAGAAATGAGGGCAAGGTATGATTTCAGGTTTTATTATTCAACTCAGGAAAAGACAGGAAAAAACATTCTGCAGATGTTCAATATTATCTTTTTCTCAACAGAACATATTTTCTATGGTTTGAAGAAGGCTATCAAAAGAAAAATCTCCAAATCAGTTTTGGAACTTGTTTTTTCCTTTTTAAATTTTGAATCACAAAGGTGGTAAAAAACAAATTTAGTAAGCATATTCTCCCAACCACAATGCTAAAACCTGATCAAAAAAATCAATTAATGTTCCCTTAAGATTAAAGTACATGGCTAGGGGCGCCTGGCTTAGTCGTTAAGCGTCTGCCTTCGGCTCAGGTCATGATCCCAGGGTCCTGGGATCGAGGCCCACATCGGGCTCCCTGCTCAGTGGGAAGTCTGCTTCTCCCTCTCACACTCCCCCTGCTATGTTCCCTCTCTCGCTGTGTCTCTCTCTGTCAAATAAATAAATAAAATCTTTAAAAAAAAAATAAAGTACATGGCTAGCTCACTTAGATTTTAGGTCAGTAAGTTAGAGATATGGGTATGTCAGGAAGAGTGTAAGACTGGAACTCGTGATGACTAGGGGATGAAGCCCCAGTTCTGCTCAATGGGCAATCTTAAATCCACGTCTGACCCTCAGTTCTCACCTATAAAATGTAAAGTAATATTCTCCTCATTTTCAACACTGAGACTATATATGACTATTATGTACTCTTTAAGAAAAGTATCAGATTTTTACAGATTAAATTCCAAAATCCATATTTAATCTAAATAAATCTATATAAATCTATAAGTCTAGGGGCACCTGAGTGGCTCAGTTGGTTAAGTTACCAACTCTTGACTTTGGCTCAGGTCATAATCTCAGGGTTGTGAGATCAAGGCCTGCGTCAGGCTACATGCTGTGCATAGAGACTGCTCAAAATTGTGCTTGCTTCGGCAGCACATATACTAAAATTGGAACGAGACTGCTTAAAATTCTCTCCTTCTCCCTCTTCCCCTCCCCCTACCCGTCTCTCCCTCTCTCTTTGAATGAATGAATGAATGAATAATTGTCTGTATTTAGTCTAAATCTTTAGCTTAAGATAATTCTCTGGTTCTGCGTGAACACTGAAGATTCTCATTTTTATCTATCAGTATTCCATATTGCCATCACCTCAGGACCAACACTCTCCTTCCCTCCCTGAAACAGCATGTCTCCTTCTAACAAGCCCACAGTTGGGCTCTTGTGCTCTAGGATATCATCTGTTCTCCTAAAGCTTCAATTTATTATCACCTTTCTCTCCTGCATCATTAACGTCTACTTCTCTAATGGATTGTTCACATATTCGCTAATATCTCCAAAAGCCACCCTTCTGTCCCATTACCTACACCTCTTCACTTTCCTGAGTTTTCAAAAGAACTACCTCCACTTCCTCACCTCTCTTTCCCATCTATTCCTCAAACCCATTCACACCAAAACAACAGCCCTTTTCTGTCTTCATCTTACTCAATCTCTTAGTGGCATTTAATAATTGAAACACCTTCCTACCTAGTTTTCTGTAATGCCCTATTCTCCTGGTTTTCTTAGCTCATGATTGCTTCTTCCTAGGTTCCTTTGTTGGCTCCTTCTATCCTTAAGGTCTAAATCAGGGGCTGTAAATTCAAATGCCCAGAGAGGCATCTGAGTAAAATAGCTAAGTGAAGAACAATAAGGTAACAGTAGAGATTGCAGTCAACTATACAGACCATTCTAAGGAGAACAGCTTGGGCTGATTGCTCCCATGAAGAAATACAAGCTCAGTGATGATGCATCTTCTAATTATTCAGAGAAGGCAAAGACCTGGATTTCTTTTTTTTTCTTTTTAAGATTTTATTTATTTGCGAGAGAGAGCATGAGTGGGGGGAGGGGCAGAGGGAGAGGAAGATGCAAACCCCCCACCCCCTGGTCCCCGCCGAGCAGGGAGTCCCACTTGGGGCTCAATCCCAGGACCCTGGGATCATGACCTGAGGCAAAGGCAGATGCTCAACTGACTGGGCCACCCAGGTGCCCCAAAGATCTGGATTTCCATGGGAACTCTCAATTTTCAAATATGGGCAACAAATTTTAAAATGGTTAAATTTTAAATAGGGGCCTATTAAGATGTATGCATGCCAGGTTCTACCTCTGGGTGATGAACTTATGGTATTTATATTAATCTTTGGCCATCTTCCCTTCCTAGATTCATTCCCTGGGTGATCTCATCAGTTCCCACAGCTTTAAATACCAATGTTAGGACAATGATGCCTAAAGCCCCCTCTGAACTCCAATCTCACATATTTTAACACCTTTATTTAATGTCTAACAGGCATTTCAAACTCAACATAATAAAAACAGAATGCCAGATCTTCTCTCTAGACACTTGCTCAAAATAGAAACCTAGAAAGTAATTTGAAAATCTTTAACTCCCACATTTAACACATTAATAAGCCCGAAAGGCACTATCTCCAATATATGTCCCGAATCATCTACTACTCTCCAGTCTCCACTGTCCTACTCTAAACCACTATCACCTCTCACTTGCGCCACTGCAACAGTCTGTTAACTAGGCTCCCAGCTGGCACTCTTAACCATCCATAATCCATTGTCCACAAAGCAGTCACGGTGATCTTTTAAAAACATAAATAGGATCATGTTACATTCTTAGAATAAAATCCAGACTCTTTACTCTGGCCCTGCATGATCTGGCTCCTGCCTAAATCTGTCCAACCACTTTCCCCCTTAACTACTAAAGAACATTAGGGGAGAGTCAGAAAGTAAACAGATAATTACAATATGGTATATTAAATGGTATAAATATGGTATATTCAATAGTTACTCTGAATGTAAATGGGCTAAATGCCCTAATCAAGAGACACAGGGTATCAGAAACTGGATAAAAAAGCAAGACTCTATGCTGTCAGCAAAAGACTCATTTTATTTTATTTTAAAGATTTTATTTATTTATTTGAGAGGGAAAGAATGAGACAGAGAGAGCATGAGAGGGGGGAGGGTCAGAGGGAGAAGCAGACTCCCCACCGAGCGGGGAGTCCAATGCGGGACTCGATCCTAGGACTCCAGGATCATGACCTGAGCCGAAGGCGGTCACTTAACCAAATGAGCCACCCAGGCGTCCTGCAAAAGACTCATTTTAGACCCAAAGACACCCCCCAATTTAAAGTGAGGGGGTGGAAAACCATTTACCATGCTAATGGACATCAAAAGAAAGCTGGGGTGGCAATCCTTATATCAGACAAATTAGATTTTAAACCAAAGACTGTTTTTAAGAGATGAGGAAGGATATTATATCATAATTAAAGGGTCTATCCAACAAGAAGATCTAACAATTGTAAAATTTATGCCCCTAACAAGGCAGCAGCCAATTAATAACAAAATTAAAGAAACACACAAAAAATAATACAATAATAGTAGCAGACTTTGGCACCCCACTCATGGAAATGGACAGAAGATCAATAAGGAAACAAGGGCTTTGAATGACACACTGGACCAGATGGGACTTCACAGATATATTCAGAGCATTCCATCCTAAAGCAACAGAATACATATTCTTCTCAAGTGCACATGGAACATTCTCCAGAATAGATCACAAACTGGGTCACAAATCAGGTTTCAACCAGTAGCAAAAGACTGGGATCATTCCCTGAATATTTTCAGACAACAGTGCCTTGAAACTGGAACTCAATCACAAGAGAAAATTTGGAAAGAACTCAAATACGTGGAGGCTAAAGAGCACCCTACTAAAGAATGAATGGGTCAACCAGGAAATTAAAGAAGAATTAAAAAATTCATGGAAACAAAAAAAGAAAACACAACTGTTCAAAACCTTTGGGATGCAGCAAAGGCAGTCCTAAGAGGGAAGTATATAGCAATATAAGCCTTTCTCAAGAAACAAGAAAGGTCTCAAGTACAGAACGGAACTTTACACCTAAAGGAGTTGGAGAAAGAACAGCAAATAAAGCCTAAACCCAGCAAGAAAAGAGAAATAATAAAGATTAGAGCAGAAATCAATGAAATAGAAAACAAAAGAACAGTAGAATAGGTCAATGAAACCAGGAGCTGGTTCTCTGAAAGAATTAATAAGGGGCACCTGGGTGGCTCAGATGGTTAAGCATCTGCCTTCAGCTCAGGTCATGATCTCCAGGTCCTGGGATCGAGCCCCATGTCAGGCTCCCAGCTTGGCAGGGAGTCTGCCTCTCCCCTTCCCTTTGCCTCTTCCCCTGCTTGTGCTCTCTCTCTCAAGTGAATAAATAAAATCTTAAAAAAATTTTTTTGAAAGAATTAATAAGATTGATAACCCCCTGGCCAGAGGTATCAAAAAGAAAAGAGAAAGGACCCAAATAAATAAAATCATGACCGAAAGAGATATCACAACCAACACCAAAGAAATACAAATAATTATAAGAACATATTATGAGTAACTATATGCCAACAAATTGGGCTATCTGGAAGAAACGGATGCATTCATCCCTAGAGATGTATAAACTACCAAAACTGAACCAGGAAGAAATAGAAAACCTGAACAGACCCATAACCAGCAAGGAAATTGAAGTAGTAATCAAAAATCTCCCAACAAACAACAGTCCAGGGCCAGATGGCTTCCCATGGTAATTCTGCCAAATATTTAAAGAAAAACTAATACCTATTCTTCTGAAGCTGTTTCAAAAAATAGAAATGGAAGGAAAACTTCTAAACTCTTTCTATGAAGCCAGTATCACCTTGATCCCAAAACCAGACAAAGACCCTACCAAAAAGGAGAATTACAGACCAATATCCCTGATGAACATGGATGCAAAAATTCTCACCAAAATACTAGCCAATAGGATCCAACAGGAACAATCCTTGTTCCCCACGACCAAGTGGGATTATCCCTGGGCTGCAAGGTTGGTTCAACATCCGCAATTCAATCAATGTGATACAATACATTAATAAAAGAAAGAACAAGAACCATATGATCCTCTCAAGAGATGCAGAAAAAGTATTTGACAAAGTACAGCATCCTTATTAAAACTCTTCACAGTGTGGGGATAGAGGGTACATACCTCAATATCATAAAAGCCATCTATGAAAAGCCCACAGTGATTATCATTCTCAATGGGGAAAAACTGAGAACTTCTCCCCAAAGGTCAGGAACACGGCAGGATGTCCACTATCACCACTGCTGTTCAACATAGTACTAGAAGTCCTAGCTTCAGCAATCAGACAACAAAAAGAAATAAAAAGCATCTGAATTGGCAAAGAAGTCAAACTCCCACTCTTTGCAGATGACATGATACTTTATGTGGAAAATCAATTCCACTCCAAAATTGCTAGAACTCATTCAGGAATTCAGCAAAGTGGCAGGATATAAAGTCAATATACAGAAATCAGTTGCATTTCTGTACACTAACAACGAGACAGAAGAAAGAGAAATTAGGAAGTTGATCCCATTTACAATTGCACCAAAACTATAAGATACCTAGGAATAAATCTAACCAAGGAGGCAAAGGATCTGTACTCAGAAAACTACAGAATACTCATGAAAGAAACTGAAGAAGACACAAAGAAATGGAAAAATGTTCCATGCTCATGAATTGGAAGAAAAAATATTGTGAAAATGTCTATGCTACCTAGAGCAATCTACACATTCAATGCAATCCCTATCAAAATGCCATCAAATTTTTTCACAGAGCTGCAACAAATAATCTTAAAACTTGTATGGAAGTAGGGAAAGACCCCGAATAGCCAGAGGAATGTTGAAAAAGAAAAGCAAAGCTGGTGGCATCACCATTTTGGATTTCAAGTTCTGTTACAAAGCTGTAATCATCAAGACAGTATGGTAGTGGCACCAAAACAGACACATAGATCAATGGAACAGAATCAAGAGCCCAGAAATGGACCCTCAACTCTATGGTCAACTCATCTTCGACGAAGCAGGAAAGAATATCCAATGGAAAAAAGACAGTGTCTTCAACAAATGGTGTTGAGAAAATTGTACAGCCACATGCAGAAGAATAAAACTGGACCATTTCCTTACACCACACACAAAAATAGACTCAAAATGGATGAAAGACCCAAATGTGAGACAGCAATCCATCAAAACCCTAAAGGAGAACACAAGCAGCAACCTCTTTGACCTCGGCCGCAGCAACTTTTTGCTAGACATGTCTCCAAAGGCAAGGGAAACAAAGGCAAATATGAACTACTGGGACTTCATCAAGATAAAAAGCTTTTGCAGACCAAAGGAAACAGTCAATAAAACCAAAAGACAACCAACAGAATGGGAGAACATATTTGCAAATGACATATCAGATAAAGGGCTAGTATCCAAGGTCTATAAAGAACTTATCACACTCAACATCCAAAAAAACAAAGAATCCAGTCAAGAAATGGGCAGAAGACATGAACAGACATTTCCCCAAAGAAGATATACAAATGGCTGACAGACACATGAAAACATCACTTGGTATCAGGGAAATACAAATCAAAACCACAATGAGATACCACTTCACACCAGTCAGAATGGCTAAAATTAACAAGTCAGGAAACGAAAGATGTTGGTGAGGATGTGGAGAAATGGGAGCCCTCTTACACTGTTGGTGGGAATGCAAGCTGGTGCAGCCACTGTGAAAAACAGTATGGAGGTTCCTCAAAAAGTTGAAAATAGGGCTACCCTATGACACAGCAATTGCACTACTGGATATTTACCCCAAAGACACAAATGTAGTGATCTGAAGGGACCCCAATATTCATAGCAGCAATGTCCACAATAGCCAAACTATGGAAAGGGCCCAGATGTCCACTGACAGATGAATGGATAAAGAAGATGTGGTATACATATACATCGGAATCCTACTCAGCCATTAAAAAAAAAAATGAAATCTTGCCATTTGCAACAACGTGGATGGAACTACAGGGCATTATGCTAAGTGAAATAAGTCAATCAGAGTAAGACAACTATCATATGATCCCACTTATATGTGGGATTTAAGGAACAAAACAGAGGATCATAGAGGAAGAGAGGAAAAAAGAAAACAAGAAGAAACCAGAGAGGGAGACAAACCATAAGAGACTCTTAATCATAGGAAACAAACTGAGGGTTGCTGGAGGGGAGGGAGGTGGGGGAATGGGGGAACTGGGTGACAGACATTAAGGAGGGCATGTGACATAATGAGCACTGGGTATTATATAAGACTGATGAATCACTGACCTCTACTACCTCAGAAACCATAATATATTATGTTAATTAATTGAATTTAAAAAATTAAAAGTAGACAAATAATTACAATATGGCATATATTAAATGCTGTGGGAAAGATATGCATTGTACTCAGTGGGAGCACAGAATAGGGTCATCCAATTCTATAAGGGACTGAGGAAGGTTTAAAGGCAAGCTTTCCAGAGGAAAACACAGTACACCAAGTCTTAAAGGACAGACATGCTGAATTTACCAGACAAAAGAGGTTAAAGACAGAGATGTAAAAATATAGATGGTACTAAAAACAGCAAGTAGTTTGATGTGAAGTGTACAATACTTGTGGGAGAGTATTTGTGGAAGATGAGGCTAGTAAGGCAGAGTCCAAATTAGGACCAAAGTGCCAAGGCACACAGATTTTCAAATAGGTTATCCTTTTTTTAAGACTGATTGATTGATTTACTTACTTACTTACTTATTTATTTAAGAGAGAGACAGAGAGAATCCCAAGCACCCAGCTCGGCGCCCAGCACAGGGTAGATCTCAGGACCCCAAGATCATGACCTGAGCTGCAATCGAGTCAGTTGTTCAACTGACTGCACCACCCAGGTGCCCCTCAAATAGGTTATCTCTTTTAAAGAGAAAATGGTTGAACCGAAAGTGGCATGCTCGGCCGAAGAATAATGGTGAAATTTAGCACAGTAAACCAGTTCTCACCATTGACACACTACAATTTGTCTCAACAGGTGTATATTTTCTGAATAGCATCCAAACTGGAGCAAATAAGAAATTCAATAGAGAGGTTGAGTTATTTAAGCCAAAGGAACAAATGTGAAATGTGTGAAAACAAAACAACATTCATTGATCCTTAAATTAATTATACAAATTAGAAATCCTGGAGATACTTTTATCTAAGCATTTTCCTTTTCTTCTATCTGCAAACCGATTCAATCACATTGGAGAATAAACAATTAATGTAAGGGTGACTCTTAGCCAACATTTCATCACGACGTTTCCCTTTAAAAGTCCGAGGCATCAAAGTTAAAATCAAATTCACATTTTAAAAAAATAATAAAAAAAGAAAATTCACATTTGTAGGAATTATCTAGAACATTCCAAAAAACCAGTAACAGGGACAAGTTTCCCTACATGGCCATGGCTAAAGTGAAAACTGAGGCAATCAAAACAGTAACGGAATTAGAATAGGAAGGTCACTGTACATCTTCTAATTAGATGTTCATATCCACAGCACTTCAGTACAATTTTAAGAGTCTCTCAAGCATATAATAGAATTTCACTGAGTTGGAACCTTTTGATTCAAATATTTTGGCATGCTACCAAAGTTTTTCAAGGTTACAAGAGAATACAGATACCCATTTACTTTGATCCATTTGACTGACCACACCTGGAAAGAGTGTACAAGGGCTTTGGAATCAGATCTAAACTAGAATCCCAAGTCCACCACTTTGGCAAGATGGTTAACTCTCTTTGAGACTCAGGTGCCTAAGCTATAAAATAAGGATAACAATGTTTATCATGAAAGGTTGCTATGAGGATTACCTAGCATGTACCTGCCATACAACAGGCATCAACAAATTTTATTTTATAACCCCTAACTCAAGCTATTAAAAAATTCATGTACATAGAGAATAGAGTCATTAGATTTTAGAAGTAGGTTAGCTTATTTGCCATGACAGAAAATTAACGGCCCAAGAAATACTATGAGTTCTTTTTAAATTCTATCATTATTTACCAAAATGTATAAGAAGGGACCTAGAATAAATGAAAAGGAGAAGGGCATATTACTATAAAATAGCAAAGGCATTAATGGTATAAAGTGTGATTATTTTAAAATTATGACCTCAGGTTAGAGATTTTGGTGTTAATTTGGTGGTGTCAAAATACTGCCAGCTACAATTACAGGGCATGCATGATCCTACTTTACTTGTGAAGTTAGCATTCACATGAGAAACAAAATGCACTACCATATTAAAGAGGCAGTAGAGCATAGTGATTAAGAGAATGAGCTTTGATTGCACTACTGGGTATTTACCCCAAAGATACAAATGTAGGGACCCGAAGGGGTATGTGCACCCCAATGTTTATAGCAGCAATGTCCACAATAGCCAAACTGTGGAAAGAGCCAAAATGTCCATCGACAGATGAATGGATAAAGAAGAAGTGGTATATATACACAATGGAATATTATGCAGCCATCAAAAGGAATGAGATCTTGCCATTTGCAACGACGTGGATGGAACTGGAGGGTGTTATGCTTAGTGAAATAAGTCAATCAGAGAAAGACATGTATCATATGACCTCACTGATATGAGGAATTCTTAATCTCAGGAACAAACTGAGGGTTGCTGGAGTGGTCGGGGGTGGGAGGGATGGGGTGGCTGGGTGATAAGACATTGGGGAGGGTATGTGCTACGGTGAGCGCTGTGAATTGTGTAAGACTGTTGAATCACAGATCTGTACTTCTGAAACAAATAACACAACATATTTTAAGAAAAAAGAAAAAGAGGGCGCCTGGGTGGCTCAGTTGGTTAGGCGACTGCCTTCGGCTCAGGTCATGATCCTGGAGTCCCTGGATCGAGTCCCGCATCGGGCTCCCTGCTCAGCAAGGAGTCTGCTTCTCCCTCTGACCCTCTTCCCTCTCGTGCTCTCTATCTCTCATTCTCTCTCTCAAATAAATAAAATCTTAAAAAAAAAAAAAAGAAAAAAGAAAAAGAAGAAGATAGCAGGAGAGGAAGAATGAAGGGGAGTAAGTCAGAGGGGGAGATGAACCAGGAGAGATGATGGACTCTGAAAAACAAACTGAGGTTTCTAGAGGGGAGGAGGGTAGGGGGATGGGTTAGCCTGGTGATGGGTATTAAAGAGGGCACATTCTGCATGGAGACTGGGTGTTATGAACAAACAATGAATCATGGAACACTACACCAAAACAAATGATGTAATATATGGTGATTAACATAACAATAAAAAATTTTTTAAAAAAAGAGAATGAGCTTTGGAGAGTTGTCCTAAGAAGTATGGACTTTATCCTTAAACTGATGGGAAGCCATTTAGGATATTTAATAAGAGTTTTTCTAATTGTTTCCTACCTATCCTAAGGGGAATTGCAAATTCTCTTTTCTAACCTACTACTTACCTTATTATAGTAACACACATACATACAGAGGCCTGTATATCTTATTTAGCCTTATCAGTGTTATTTTGGATTACTTTCTCCCATCCCACTCCCAATGAGGATGCTGCAACATTAGTAGCAGATGGGTTGCTACATTAGTTTAGTAACTCATGGACTACAGTAGTAACTACATTATGGTGGTAGACAGAATAATGGCTTCCAAAGATGTCTACATCCCAGCCCTAGAACCTGTGAATATGTCACCGTACCTTAAATGGCAAAAAATGACTTTGCAAATGTGATTAAATTAAGGACCTTGAGTTGAGGAGATTATCCTAGATTATTATAGTATGCCCAACCTAATCACCTGAATCCTCAAAAGCAGGAGCCTTTGGGAGATGTGACTATGGAAGAATGCTCAGAGATATAAAGTTACTAGCTTTGAAGATACAGGAAAGGGGCCATGAGCCTAGGAATGCTAGGGAATGCTAGAAAGGGGCCATAAGCCATAAAAACTGGAAAAGACAAGGAAACTGCCTCTCTCCTAGAGATTCAGAAAGAAACACAGATCTGCCAATCTTATAATTTTAGCCCAGTGAGACTTGTGTTAGAATTCTAATCTACAGTACAAGATAATTTATTGTTTTAAGCCACTTAATTTGTGGTGCTTTGTTATAGTAGCAATAGAAAACCAACACAATTACCAACAGATGGCTAGTATATTAGTTAATAAATTAGTGTTTGAGGTGCCTTTAAAAACTCTTGCCAAAGAACTTTGGCTCCTCTGAAGCCTCTATTAGAAACGTAAAAAAGCAAGTTAGAAACTGGGAAAACATATTCACAATACATAATCTGACAAAGAATTAATCCAGAAACTATGATACAAAAATCAGTAAGAAAAAGACAACCCAATTTTAAAATGGGCAAAAGACTTGTAGAGGCACATTACAAAAGATGATATCCAACAGGTCAACAAGCTTTTGACAAGTGCTCAACATCATTACTCAACGGAGAAACACAAATTAAAACCTCAGTGAGACACCACTACACACCAAACCAGAATGACTAAAATTACAAAGACTGACAAGTATGGGCAACAATATGGAATAACAGGAACTTGCAGATATTGTTGGTAGGAATATAAAATGGTTCAACCATTTAAAAAATTGTTTGGCAGTGTCTAATAATTTAAACACAGACTTCCCTATGACCTAGCAATTCTACACTTAGACATATATCCAAAAGAGATGAGTACATACATCCATCAAAAGACATATACAAGAGGGGCACCTGGGTGGTGCAGTCGGTTAAGTGTCTGACTCTTGGTTTCACCTCAGGTTGTGATCTCAGGATCCAGGGATTGAGCCCCGTGTTGGGCTCCGCGTTCAGCATGGAGTCTGCTTAAGATTCTCTTCTCTCTCTGCCCTTCCCTCCCTCATGCTCTCTCTCTAAATAAATAAAATCTTTAAAAGAAAAAAAAAGAGACATATACAAGAGTATCCACAGAATCTTTTTTCATAAAAATCCCAAACCAAAAACAACCCAAATGCTCATTAACAGGAAAATGA
Organism: Zalophus californianus; assembly: GCF_009762305.2. NCBI lineage: Eukaryota > Metazoa > Chordata > Mammalia > Carnivora > Otariidae > Zalophus > Zalophus californianus. Next base: position 55,340,766 of record NC_045605.1, read on the forward strand.
GCAAATGAATTATATTATATTCACACAATGGAATATTACATATCAATAAAAAAATGAACTATTGATATAAACAATATAAATATAGATGAATCTCAAAAACATTACATCAAGTTAAAGAAGGCAGATGCCAAAATATATACTCCGTGACTCCATTTACATAAAGTTCAAGAACATGCAAATTAGTATATGGAAATGGAAGTCAGAATAGTAGTTATCTTTGGGGGGCGCCTGGGTGGCTCAGTTGGGTGAGCGTCGGCCTTCAGCTCTGATCACGATCCCAGGGTCCTCGGATTGAGCCCCGCATTGGGCTCTCTGCTCAGCAGGAAGCCTGCTTCTCCCTCTCCCTCTGTGTGCTGCTCTGCCTACTTGTGCTCTCTGTCAAACAAATAAAATCTTAAAAAAAAATAGTAGTTATCTTTGGGGGAGATATTGCCTAAAAAAGAGCATAAGGGAACTTTCTGGGGTAATTAAAATTTTCTGTATCTTGGTCTGGGTGGTGTTTACATGGGTAAAATCTCCAGCTGTATGTATACTTAAGATTTGCACATTCTACTATATATGAAATAATACCTCAATTTTTAAAAAGAAAGAATTGGGAGGCAGAAAGCTCTTGTCTGCCGTGCTCCAAATATACTTTGCCCATCAAATACTCCTATGTGAGTGATTTGCTTTAGTACTATTCATACTGTTTCGGAACTGGAACATCTATCCAAGTCATCAGGCAGGTTAAGGAACAAATGTTCCACAGGTAGAGGAAAAGTAAGAATATAAAATGATAATAATGGATGAGAGATAATATGGTAATTGAAGTAAGAACCAAAATAATCTGTTTAAGGCTATCTATAGCCAATTAAGGGGAATGTTAAGACACCTTAGGGAGGTTAAGGTATGTAAAACAGAATGGAGCTGCAGCAGGAACAACGGACATGACAATAACAGAAATGAGACTAGATGCCATGACTTTTTTAGTATTTATTTTTTCAGAAAATAATTGTCAATCAATTATTGTCTTATTCTGGCTCCAGCCTAAAACATTTAAAATTAAGTCACAAGTGGGCGCCTGGGTGGCTCAGTTGGTTAAGCGACTGCCTTCGGCTCAGGTCATGATCCTGGAGTCCCGGGATCGAGTCCCACATCGGGCTCCCTGCTCAGCAGGGAGTCTGCTTCTCCCTCTGACTCTCCTCCCTTTCATGCTGTCTCTCATTCTCTCTCTCAAATAAATAAATAAAATCTTTAAAAAAAATAAAATTAAGTCACAAGTGAGGCCATAGGAACCAGATTAAGAGTCATTACAGCTGCCTGCTTTCTGCCTTCAGCTGTATCTCGTCAGGCTTTCTACTCGTTAATTTTACTTTCTACAAGGCTACTTTCCTGGCCATCTCATTTCCCCACTTCCAGTTTCCTGACTACAGAGGCTACTTAGCTATCTGTGATTCTTGCTTCTCTGGTTGAGCCTGTCCCTGGGTGTTGGCTACCAGGCTGGGCATGTTCATTCAGAGTAGTCACATAAAAACCACAACTGCATATGCACAAAGATTAAGATATATTAACCAAAAAATGAAAACACTGTTTCTTTTGGCTAATATTTCTTTTCTTTTGATATTACTATCATATTACTTTTTCAACAAATTAGGAAAAAAAAGACCATTGGTGTTTCTGGCAATGTCTGGCAATGTTTGAAACTGGAACCAAAAAGAAGGGTAATAAATAAGTTATAAGCTGGTTATAAAATGATTTCCAAAGGTCTTTTCCACAGCACATTGATTTTATGTCTGTTTCATTACTAACTTTAATTGCTATAATCTAAAAGGTTATTAACCTAGTATGCAATCCACTTAACTTCCCCCTAAACAAAAAGCATAATGTTAAGATAATTTCAGATGACTTTGACTTAGTCTGCCGGTGACAGAATGTAAAATCATCCTAAAACTAAGGCTACTCCATGCAAAGAATTTTCAATGGTCCTTTTCACGAGGAAATGACTTTGTATCTCTGTGACATCTCTAATGCAGTAGAAATGGACTTAGACATAATAAAAATCTTTAATAGACTTTTTCCTGCTCTACTTTATTTATGTTTTGACTATTTTACAACACATTTTATTTTTCTTGTTGCCAATTACCTACTTACTTAGATAAACACCCAACAAACACATATGTGCAACTACAAATAGATTTTGTAGATTTAGGGGTAAAGAGAAAAATTAAATCTTCCGAAAAAGGTTTCTTTTGGCATGGTACTATTTTAGATTATGCACAGTTTTAAATTATTGGTTTATGGCATAATATTAAAAGCATATAGATCTGAATTCAAGGTATTGCTCTACCATTTACAAATTCTGTGATCTTGGTCAAATTATTTCTCAAATATTCATTTATAAAATGAGGTTAAAGAGTTCCTCATAGGTTGTGAAGAGTTTTAAATGACATAATATAAATTAATATTCTTCCCACAGAGCCTGGTATATTATAAATGCCCTATAAATGATAATTATTGTTGTCTCTTCAAACTCCACCAATGTTAACAGCAAATTTTATGGCCTCATAAAAATTAATGACTAAGCCATAATCAACATGAAGCTTGGAAAATTCTTTTTTTTTTAAAGATTTTATTTATTTATTTGAGAGAGAGAGAGAATGAGAGATAGAAAGCACTAGAGGGAAGAGGGTCAGAGGGAGAAGCAGACTCCCTGCTGAGCAGGAAGCCCGATGTGGGACTCGATCTTGGGACTCCAGGATCATGACCTGAGCCGAAGGCAGTCGCTTAACCAACTGAGCCACCCAGGCGCCCGAAGCTTGGAAAATTCTAAGACTCCTAATATCAAACACTAAGTAGTTTAACCAAGCAGGCAGAATTCAGCTTCAAACAACCCGTCTTTGCTTTTCAATTTATTCTCCTAGTTTTATTATGGGACAAGGAGTATTAAACTCATTTGAATTCATTGTCATCTCTCTATATAAATAGTTTTACCGGTTTCAAAAATATTTACTTAAAACCAATATTAGGTTTTTATTCTCCCTTCAATTTAATAGTATTTCTACTTTTCTAATAGACTTATCAGAAAAAATAATCAGAGGCGACATCTTTGATTCTCCTATTGATCTGTTATGAGCATCTCTTCCTTTCAAAAAATGTGTATATTTAGATTATACTACAGTAGAAAAATAAACAAAAAGAGAAAGATTTTAGACAAAGGGACTGGGTGGTTCCAAAGCATCTATAACTGGGATGGTAAATTAAAATGAAATCAGGTTTACCAGAAGAATCGGCAATTAGGGACACAAGATGAGAAGAAATATGAAAAAGTAACACTTTTGACTCTTCTTTAATTCTTCCTCACTGTACTTGGTATCTTTTCTTCATAACACTGAACACAACTGTTAGTATATACTTAATTATAAAATTATTTATGTAATGCCTATCTCTGCTGCTAAAATATAGGCTCCAAAGAACAATGATCTGAGAACAATACCTACCACATAATAGATTCTCAGTAAACATTTGTTGAATGAATTAAAAAATGAAATTTAGTGGCTTTAGGCTCCAAGCAAGAACACAATATACCTCATAAATTACTAATAGTCTGCCCTAATATGCTTCAACACAATGCCAAAGTTCCTAATTCTTTCTGTAAAATCTCCTTCAATTCCAAAAAGTAAGTGCATCTCAAGTAGTTATTAAGGATTTATGTTCACAAAAACAAAACACTGAAAATCTTTTACAAATATTTACTAAATTTCCTTGGGATTTGTTAATCAAATCTTTATTTCCAGATAAAGTTTGTTTGTGTACATGTGTATGTCTCTCTCATATACACACATACACAAATATTTTCAGTGGGGAGACTTAACTCAGTGAAAAATTCAAACAAGTACATATATGAAAAAGTCTTAGCAAACATGTTTGCTGTTCAAGGCTTAAAAATAAAGCATTCATTCATTCATCAAACATTCTCACATGTTTAGCTTACACCAGGTATTGCTGAATGCCAGATATCCAGAAGAGTGAGACTGAGCCCCTGCTTTCAGGAAGCTCAGATGGAACAGACAACTTAAAAACAGATTATGACAGTTAAAATGTAGAGTGATAAGATAGCAATCACAAAAGCAAGAATAAAGTATAGAAGTAATACAAACAGAGAGATTGTTACATCAGCAAAAACATCTCTCCTGTAATCACTGTCTGTTTTTGTTCCTACATTTACTTACTCCAAATCTCGTTTATTGTTAAATTGCTTGATATTCTAGCATGCAGACAGTAAGTGCTCAATAAATCTTTTTAAAAAGTAAACACTTTATTTTGAAAATACTTATATTGCAGAATTTAAGCAATGTCCACAATAGCCAAACTATGGAAAGAGCCCAGATGTCCATCAACAGATGAATGGATAAAGAAGATGTGGTATATCTGTGTGTGTGTGTGTGTGTGTGTGTGTGTGTGTGTGTGTGTGTGTGTGTGTGTGTATTCAATGGAATATTACTCAGCCATCAAAAAACGAAATCTTGCCATTTGCAGTGACATGGATGGAACTGGAGGGTATTATGCTAAGCAAAATAAGTCTGTCAGAGAAAGACAATTATCATATAATCTCACTCAAATGTGGAATTTAAGAAACAAAACAGAGAACATAGGAGAAGGGGGGGGAAAAATAAAACAAGATGAAATCAGAGAGGGAGACAAACCACAAAAGACTCTTAATCATAGGAAACAAACTGAGGGTTGCCAGAGGGGAGGAGGGTTGGGGGATAGGTTAACTGGGTGATGGACATTAAGGAGGGCACATGTTTTATCTTCCGAAAGGGCCTGGAAGCAGTGAGTGTTAAGTAGCAGCAAACACATCTAGTGTTGAGGTCTTGGTTTCTAAAAATCTTTCCTACTGAAGGAATGAAGACTTCTTGGAGAAATGATCATTTCTGGGATGAGGGAAGAATACAAGATGAGTCTGGCACATCTTGTCATGCCAGAAAGTAAGAAAATGTCCAAAAAATGAGGGAATCATGTCAAAATAACACAGAGAGCAGTTGGCCAAGCCAGGACAATTTGAACTTCCAAATGAAAAATGACAGAATTGGGTTACAATACATGGTATGAAAAAAGAATCCACAAGTTTGTACTGATACTAACAAGCAAACAAACAAATCGTATGGGAAGGGAAAGCTTTTTTTTTTTTATTATTCTTTTTATTAAGATATAATGTATTATTTGTTCAGGGGTACAAGTCTGTGATTCATCAGTCTTACACAATTCACAGTGCTCACCATAGTACATACCCTCTCCAATGTCCATCACCCAGACACCCCATCCCTCCCACCCCGCTCCACTCCAGCAACCCTCAGTTTGTTTCCTGAGATTAAGAGTCTCTTATAGTTTGTCTCCCTCTCTGGTTTCATCTTGTTTCATTTTTCCCTTCCTTCCCCTATGATCCACTGTCTTGTTTCTCAAATTCCTCATATCAATGAGATCATATAATAATTGTTTTGCTCTGGTTGATTTATTTTGCTTAGCATAATACCCTCCAGTTCCATCCATGTCATTGCAAATGCCAAGGTTTCATATAATGAAAATAACATTTAAAGTTAATTGGATAAATACTTTCACTTTCCTCCTCTGTGGTTATGTTCTCTATTTGATAAAGGGTATAGTATTTTTTTTATTATTACAAGTTTTTTTATTATTACAAGTTTTTTTTTTTTACACAAGATTTCATTTCACAGCAAAATTGAGTAGAAGGTACAGATATTTCCCATATAACCCCTACTCACCCACATGCATAGCCTCCCCTAGAGGTGCATTTGTTACAACTGATAAATCTACAATAAAACAACCTTATCACCCAAAGTCCACAGTTTACATTATAGTTCAGTCTTGGTATTGTACATTCTATGGATTTGGACAAATTTATAATGGCATGTACCCACCATTACAGTATCATAGAAATATAGAATAGTTTCACAGTGCTAAAAACCTCTGTGTTCTGCCTATTCATCTCTCCCTCCCCCAAACTCCTGGCGACGCTGATCTTTTTACTGATCTTTTCACTGTCTCTATATGCCTTTTCCAGAACATCATAGAGCTGGAATTATATAGCATGTAGTCTTTTCAGACTGGCTTCTTTCACTTCTAATAGACATTTTAGGTTCCTCTTTGTTTTTTCATACTTTGATAGCTTACTTCTTTTTAGTATTGAATAACATTTCATTGTCTGGAGATACCACAGTTTATCCATTTACCTACTACAGGACTTCTTGTTGCTTCCAAGTATTGGCATTATAAATAAAGCTGGTATAAACATCTGTGTGATTTTTGTGTGGACATAATTTTTCAACTCTATTGGGTAAATAACAAAAAGCATCACTGCTGAATCATATGGTAAGATTATGTTGAGTTTTTGCAAGAAACCACCAAACTGTCTTCCAACGTGGCTGCTCCATTTTGCATTCCTAGCAGCAATGAATGACAGTTCGTATTGCTTCACATCCTCAAAAGTATTTGGATTTTGTCCATTCTAATAGATGTATAGCGGGATCTCACTGTTATTTTAATTTGCATTTTTCTGATGATATATGATGTGGAGCATCTTTTCATATTATTTACCATCTATACATCTTCTTTGGTGAGGTGTCTATTAAGGTTCTTGGTCCATTTTTTAACCAAGTTGTTTTCTTAATGTTGAATTTTATATTTACATTTTGTATACAGAGTTCTTTATATATTTTGGATAACAATTCTTTATCAAACGTTATCTTCTGCAATTTATTTATCTTTGTATTCAAAGTCAGGGTCCCTCCCCCTAATTTCCACTACTTCCTGTTCTGCCTGATCTAATTATATTTTTTGAGTATGTAAAATCATAATATGGTTTTAAAAATAAAAACAATACAAAAAAGTATAGTCTGAGAAGTGTTAAACCCTCCTGTATCCTTTTACATTTATACTTTCACACTCTGCATCTTTTAAAGCATATATGGGTTTTATGTTTATTTATTTATTTCTTTTTAAAGATTTTACTTATTTATTTGACAGAGAGAGACACAGCGAGAGAGGGACACAAGCAGGGAGAGTGGGAGAGGGAGAAGCAGGCTTCCCCCCGAGCAGGGAGCCCAATGTGGGGCTCAATCCCAGGACCCTGGGATCATGACCTGAGCCGAAGGCAGACACTTAATAACTGAGCCACCCAGGCGCCCCTGGGTTTTATGTTTAAAGCTTATATGGGATTTTAATTTGTAATAAATATCCATGTGTCTATTTAATTTTGAATCACTGGGTATGTATCTTCACAGAAAATTCTTTAAAATGTAAATGCTGAGGGGCGCCTGGGTGGCTCAGTCGGTTAAGCAGCTGCCTTCAGCTCGGGTCATGATCCCAGGGTCCTGGGATGGAGCCCCAAGTTGGGCTCCCTACTTAGGGGGGGTTGTCTGCTTCTCTCTCTCCCTCTGGCCCTCACCCCGCTTGTGCTCTCTCTCTCTCTTCCAATAAATAATAAAATCTTTAAAAAAAAAACGTGAATGCTGAGTCAAAGGGTAACTGCATATATAGTTTTGCTAGATATTGTCAAATTCACCTACAAAAATTTTGTATTCTCACCAGCAATATGTGGAGTGCAGATTTCTACCACAGCCTTGCCAAGAATATGTTGTCAAGCATTTCACTTTTTGCCAATCTGACAAATGAGAAATAACACATCAGTGTATTTGCATTTCTTTTATTATGATCATGACCTGAGCCGAAGGCAGACGCTTAAGCAACTGAGCCACCCCTGCACCCCCAGGTTAGTTTACTGAAATAAATAATACTTGTTTATTTATTTGTTCTCATTTGCATTTATTATGAGTGAACTAAGTATCTTTTCTTAAATATGTTGGCTATTTTTAATATATTTTTTGGAGAATTTTCTGTCCATCTCTGATGACTTATTTTTATCGGATTTTTGGTCCTTTTTATCCTCAATATTTAAAAGTCGTGCTGAGGGGTGCCTAGGTGCCTCAGTTGGTTAAGCACAAAAGTTAGGGATATTAAACCTCTACCTGTAGTGTACGTCATAAATATTTTCACCATTTGGTCTTTTGCTTTGGCCCTCGCTTATGGTGTTTTTTTGCCAAGCCAAAGTTTTTATTTAATTGGCGAACATTTTCCTTTATTACATCTAGATGTTGAATCACAGTTATAAAAACTTTCCCCACATTCTGGATATAGAAGAATTCACATGTATTTTCTTCTAGTACTTACAAGATTTTAGTTTTTGTAATTAGGTCTCTGATTAACTTAGAACGTACTCTTATGTATAAGGTATACATACATCCATTCTATTTTTCATACCATGTATTAAAATATTCTTCTTTCTCCCAATGATTAGAGATACAATCTTTACCATATACTGAACTCTAATATGGACTTGGGTCTATTTATGCCTTTTTATTTTTTTAAAAGATTTTATTTATTTATTTACTTTAGAGTGAGAGAGAGCACGAGTCGGGGGGAGGGCAAGCGGGAAAGAAAAGGAAGGATTCTGGCTGAGCACAGAGCCCTATGTGGGGCCCGATCTCACGACCCTGAGATCATGACCTGGGCCAAAACCAGGAGTCTGACACTCAACCAACTGAGCCACCCAGGCGCCCCTATTTATGCCTTTTTTTAAAAAAAATTCCACTGTACTATCTATTGGAATACCAGTACTATATACACTATTTTACCAATGCAAGTTATAGAGTATACTTTAACATATAGGAGGACTAGTTTATCCTTATAGCTCTTCCTTTTTAAACATTTCCAAGATACCTTTGCATGTTTATATTTTCATATAAACTTTAGTATCCACTTGTCTTAATGAAAACAACTTACTGGTTTTTCTATTAGTATTATTTATTTCAGTAAACTAACCTGGGGGTGCAGGGTGGCTCAGTTGCTTAAGCGTCTGCCTTCGGCTCAGGTCATGATCTCAGGGCCCTGGAATCGAGCCCCTCATCGGGCTCCCTGCTCAGTGAGGAGCCTGCTTCTCCCTCTCCCTCTGCTGCTCCCCCTGCTTGTACTCTCCCTCTCTCTGTTAAATAAATAAAATCTTTAAAAATAATAATCATAATAATAAATTAACCTAGACTAATGGCATCTTTAAGTTGTCTATCCAGAAACAACTTTTTATTTTTTCAGATTTATTTTCATGTCATCAAGTGTTCTAGTTTTTTTCAGAGATACTATATATTTATTATTAAATTTATTCCTAGATACTTTATCTTTTGCGATGGTATTTTAAATGGGGTCTTCTTTACTATTATACCTAATGGGATATTGTTTGTATGTATGAAGCTTATTGCTTTTTACAATTTTAAACCTGATACCTCACCAAATAGTTGCATTGAGTTAGCTTGATAATTGATTCTCTGGACTAGAGTTTTCAGGAATACTATGGTATCTATTAACAAAGATAGTTTCCTTTCCCAATTCTTTGGTCCGTAATCACTTTCTCTGGTATAAATGCACTGATTAATGCCTCTAGTGCTTCTAGTACTTCCACACTGAGTAAAATGCTGGCTTTAGGACTGAGATATTATATTACCATGTTAATACAGTATCCATCAATTCCTAATTTCTTGAGTTTTCTTTTTAATCAGAAATGGGTACTGAGGGGCACCTGGGTATCTCAGTCAGTTAAGTGTCTGCCTTCAGCTCAGTTCATGACCCCAAGTTACTGGGATTGAGCCCCACATCACGCTCCCTGCTCAACTGGGAGCCTGCTTCTCCCTCTCCGCCTGCCTGCCACTTTCCTTTTGTGCTCTCTCTCTCACTGTGTCAAATAAATAAAATATTAAAAAAAAAAAAAAAAAGAAATGGGTACTGAATTTGACAAAGGCTTTATCAGCATTTATGAAGACAATCACATGGTTTTTCTTCTTGAATTTACTACTGTAATAAATTGTATTTATTGTATGTATTAATTGATCTCCTAAATCTGAATGATCCTGCACTCTGGGGAGTAAACTCCAGCTGTCATGGATTATTATTTTCCTAATGTGGGGCCAGATTCTATTTATTATCTACTACTTTTTAAAATAAGAAAAGAGAGAATTAAATAAATTTAAATATCTTATTTAATAACTAAAAAAAAGCTTTTAAAACCAAAAGTTCTTGGGGCTCCTGGGTGGCTCAGTTGGTTGGGCGACTGCCTTCGGCTCAGGTCATGATCCCAGAGTCCCGGGATTGAGTCCTGCGTCAGGCTCCCTGATCGGTGAGGAGTCTGCTTCTCCCTCTGACCCTACTCCCTCTTGTGCTCTCTCTCTCACTCTCTCAAATAAATATAATAAAATCTTGAGTGGTGGGGGGTGGGAGGGATGGGGTGGCTGGGTGACAGACATTGGGGAGGGTATGTGCTATGGTGAGCGCTGTGAATTGTGTAAGACTGATGAATCACAGGCCTGTACCTCTGAAACAAATAATACATTATATGTTAAAAAAAAAAAAGAAGAAGATAGTAGGAAGGGAAAAATGAAGGGGGGGTAATTGGACAGGGAGACGAACCATGAGAGACTATGGACTCTGAGAAACAAACTGAGGGTTGTGGGGGGATGATGGGTTAGCCTGGTGATGGGTATTAAAGGGGGCACGTATTGAATGGAGCACTGGGTGTTATATGCAAACAATGAATCATGGAACACCACATCAAAAACTAATGATGTAATATATGGTGATTAACATAACATAATAAAATAAAATTTAAAAAAATAATTAACATGACATAAAGTTTTCTGGAAAAAAAAAACCAAAAGTTCTTTTGTTTTTTAAGTTTGGCACAAACTGATTTGACAGTAAAACCTGACCTGATTGGACATAAGACTATTTATGATAATTATTTAGCCCAGTTAGTGTAAATATTCATGTTAAGCAGCAAGATGAATAGTTCACGTATGGAATGCTGCCCCAAGTCTTGGTGGGCTTAGTAGGTATACTGTCTACAATCTACTAATTTTCTACAATCTATTAATTTTCTAAATCTATTACAATCTATTAATTTTCTAATATCCAAAAGCAATCTGAATTCAGAAATACTTTTGGTTCCAAGGAATTCAGTAAGGACTTATTAATCTATATTAGTGGTATAACTGGAAGAAGTATTTTTAAAAAATTGAGCTAAAGGGCTTTCTCTGACTTTCAAAGAATAAATTTCATAAGGATGCCTTCCATGAAGAGATACTGATACAAGAGGCCCAAGAATTTCATTATGATGCCTCTATTGTGCTGTATTTTTTGTCTCCCTTAATCACCCCTAAACCTTCTTCAGTTGGAAAAAGGTTACAGGAAAAAGTAATTTAGAAAATATGTACCTCCATATATTCACAGGAATATCAGAAGACAGCAGATTACCACAATATGTGGAATAGTTACTCAAATCATCATATCTGTATAAATATAAAAAAAATGACTTTTGGTCATTAATATGCAAATGAATTCACTTAATAAGACATTGATCCCTGTTAAGGAAAATCCTAACACAGGGTGACAAATAGGATTCATCAATCTTCAACAATTAGGAGTGGCTGCCTGGATCCTAAATGTCAGGTACAATGGAAAAAACAGCTATATCCCACCAGAGAAGAGATACAGCTTCTATACACAATATCGCTGATTTCAAGTCTTCTGTATCTATATTCTCCTCTACTGCTTTTCTTCCTTCAGTCCCACCTGAGATGTAAACTCTCAATGTCTCTCATTCTCTCTCAGTGTGCACATTCCTCCATTTCCTGTGTCCACTGGTTTTTAGTTTTTAATCAAGTATTGAGATATACCATTAAATTTACTCAATGTATGACTTTGAGTTTTAGTAAATTTAAAAAGCTGTGCAACCATCACAATCCAGTTTTTGTGATAACTGCATCACTCCAAGAAGTTCCCTATGACCATCTGCAGTCAACATCCAGTCCTACCTTAAACCCAATGTAACTGATGATTTCCTCACCTCCATAATTTTGCCTTTTCTAGAAATTTCATATAAATAGAATCACATAATCTGTTTTCTTTTATATCTTTTAGTTTCTTTCACTTGGTGTATTTCTGAGGTTCTTGTTACATGCATCAGTTCACTCCTTTTTGTTTGATAACAACTTACGATCTCTGCATTGATATTCATATTAGTCCTTAATTTTCCTTTTTTACGGCACTTTTATCAAGTTTACATAACACTGTTGTTCGCTTCATAAAAAGAATTTGGAAATTTTCCTTTGTTATTCATGCTTTGAAAAAATTTATGTAATACTGGGACTATCTGGTCTTTGTGAAGTTTTAGTACAACTTTGTGAAACTATCTGGGCATGGTATTATTTTGTGGAGTTCCTTGACAACTTACTTTATTTTTTATACAGACATTGGTCTGTTCAAAGCTTTCTATCTTTCCTGGGGTCAATTTTGGTAAACTATTTTCTTAGTAAATTATCCAATTCTAAATGTATTTACATAGAGGTTTTATTTTTACTTATTTTAGAACAAGTAGGCAAATAAAAATTCCAGTTTATTGTTGGACAACATTGTTTCACACATACATCAAAAAAGCCAAAAAGAGGTTTTAAAATTTAATTCCTTTGTTTCAATGGATATTTCCCTTTGTCATTTATTATGTATGTTTATGCTCGCTTCCTTTCGTAAGTTAGCTAGTTGCCTACTTTTTCTTTAAAGAAAAAAATGGGTTTTGATGCATTAATTAGAACTATGTTTTTCTGTCTTCTGGTTAATTTCTGCTTATGTCTTTATAATTTCCTCCCTTGAACTTTCATTTGGTTTACTTTGTGGTCCTTTTTTCTTGCCTTTTGAGGTCTTAATTAATATTTCACTTTTTGGGAGGCACCTGAGTGGCTAAGCGGTTAAGCGTCTGCCTTAAGCTTGGGCCCTGATCCCAGGGTCTTGGGATCCAGCACCACAGCAGGCTCCCACAGGCTCACTCCCGGGACTTCCTGCTCAGCGGGGAGTTTGCTTCTCCCTCTGCCCTTCCCTCTGCTTGTGCTCTCGCTCTCTCTCTCTCTCTTGCTCACTCGCTCTCAAATAAATAAAATCTTTAGGGGTGTCTGGGTGGCTCAGTTGTTAAGCATCTGCCTTCGGCTCAGGTCATGTTCCCAGAGTCCTGGGATCAAGCCCCATATTGGGCTCCGGGCTGGGAGGGAAGCCTGCTTCTCCCTCTCCCACTCCCTCTGCTTGTGTACCCTCTCTCACTGTGTCTCTCTCTGTCAAATAAATAAAATCTTTAAAAAAATAATAAAATAAAAATAAAATCTTTAAAAAATATATTTCACTTTTTAATCTTTTATTATTAAGTGTTTAAGCCTATGGATTGTCCTCTGATGGCTGCAAAATTTTTGTTACAACTCTATTTTAAGGATTTTATAATTTCACTTTACATTTTCCCTTTCAATCAAGAGTTAATAGAAGATTTTAAAATTCTGAAAAGGAAGAAACTTTTTCTGGTTTGAATTTGTTGTTAATTTTTAGCATGGATGCACTATGATCAGAGGATATTATTTCATTATTTCTTCTTCATGGAACTCACTCCTTTGTTCTTACGAACATTTTCTGCACACTTGAGAAGCGGGTATATGTTCTATTATCAGGGTGTGAAGTTCCGCATAAACCATGTGGTTTACTGGTTATGTTGTTAGGTCTTAGAAATCGTTGATTTTTTGTTGTTGTTCACTTCAGCTGTCTTGTACTGAGTGCGGCAAACGATAATCTTCTATTATATTTCTATTTATCCTTGTATCTTTTGTAGTTTCTGCTATATAAAAATGGTATTTGTATTACTTGGTGCAGAGATATTCATAACTTATATTTTCATTGTGAATCATGGTTTCTAGAATTATAAACATTCAATATAACATTCTAATTAATATAATATAAACATTCTAGAATTATATCACATTTAATGCTTTTTAATGGAAATTCTACTTTATATGATATCAAGATCACTACTACTTTCTTATGATTTCTAATTTTTCTGAATCATTTTGTTTTAGGTGTATCTTTTATACAAAGCATAAAGTTTGGTTTTGTTTAGTAAGCAAATTCGAAAATGTTTCTTTTGACAGTTAAGCTCATTTGTATTGATTGATATGACTGATGTGTTTAATCTCAATCATATTTCTTACTATAATTGTTACACATATTATTTTATATTTAATGTATTTTTCTAAGTGATAAGTCTTTTTTGCTCTTTAAAAAACTTCTTTTGGTATGTAGAAAAGGCATTTTTTTTGTTCTAAGGGTTTCTTTTGCACTTACGCGGTTTATAGTACTCTGATTCCACTTTATTTTCTTACTTGACCTTTTACAATCCAATTTGTTACTTTTAAATCATATTCTTTAGTGCTCAACTTATTACCTAGGCAACAGTCAATGAACTTATTCTACTTTGCCCTTTCCTTCTCTCATTTAAAAAAACTTCATTCTTTCTACTTATTACACCATATAATGTGTCCATATATTATCCTTCAACCCTATCCCACCTGTATTAGCCTTAGATCTATAGTTAAATATATTAAAGGCTCACCATCAGACATTTTGCCAAAGTTTTCCCAGTCTTGTCTTTGGACAAGTTGGATGAACATCATTCTCTAGTATAATGTAGTCAGCAGAACTTTCTGTGATAATGGACATGTTCTCTATCTGCATTGCCTAATAGGGTAGCTACAAGCCACATTATGAGTATTGAGCAGTTGAAATGTGGCTAGTGTGACAGAGGAATTGAATTTTACATTTTATTTAATTTTAATTAATTTAAATTTAAATTGCCACATGTGGCTAGTAGCTACTAAATTAGTATAATGTTCACAAATTCATGAGGAAGGAGTCTTGCATGTTTAAAACTGTCTTTCTATAACCTAGATTATCTGAAAAACAACTTGATTAGAATAGAAAATCTATGGCTGACACTAAAACTGCTGTTCCACTGGTGCCTTTCTGTGTTTTGCTGATGAGGTCAAATGCTGGCCTAATTTATTTGCCCTAGTCAGTAACTGGGCCTTTTTCATTAGAGCTTTAAGAATTTTTTTTTTCATTTTTAAAATCTAGTAGTTTTACAAGGCTATGTTTCAGAGTTAACTATTCCAAGTCAGTTTTAAGAGGCAAAGATGGACCTTTCAATACAGATTCATTTCTTTCTTTCATTTCTAAAAAGTTTTTTGAATTATAATTTTAAATGTAAATTCTGTTTCACTGTTTTTTTTTTAAGATTTTATTTATTCATTTGACCAGAGAGAGAGAGAGAGACAGTGAGAGAGGGAACACAAGCAGGGAGAGTGGGAGAGGGAGAAGCAGGCTTCCTGCTGAGCAGGGAGCCCGACATGGGGCTCTATGGGGCTCAATCCCAAGACCCTGAGCTCATGACCTGAGCTGAAGGCAGATGCTTAACAACTGAGCCACCCAGGCACCCCCACTGTTTTGTTTTTCTTCTCCAGGGACTCCAATTATATGTTTATGAGGTCTTCTCTGCCTCTCTTCCATTTCAATCACTTTCTCTCTGGCCCTTTCTTAACTCTCATTTTCATTCTTTTGCTTATTTCTCTGCCTTCTTAAGTAGCCCTTATTAAATATTCAACAGATTGTAATTCAGCCTCAATATCTTTCCTAAGTTTAATCAATTCTATTTCTTTTAGAAGAAGGGGGTGTTATTTGTTTCTAAATTTTGATTAATTTCTTTGAGCCTCGTTAATTTAGCTAGGAGTTTTATGCTACAGTTTCCTTCCGCTTTATAACTAGTTGTCAGGGAAGGATGCCATGAGCCAAAAAATTTTGATTTTCATTTTGTTGTCTTTTTACAGTAATTTTATATGGTCCATTTTGCAGGAGTAAAGACTTTGGGGGGCTTAAAAATTCCTAGCTCAAGACTGCTCCCTTCTGTCAGAATAGTGAGGTTCAGTGCCCTTTTTCATATATACTTACTTACTTGGGTGATAGAGGGAGTGAAGGGGAAAGGTCTGTTAAGTTTTATAGTTCCTTTGTTTCCAAAGGATCTTAATTCCTCCCTCTAGCTTCCTTCACTGACATATCTCCAAAAGGTCCCTCCCCCTTTCTTTTTTGAAATACTTTTTTTTTTTTTTTTTTAAGAAAGAGAGAAGGAAAGAGAGAATCCCAAACAGGCTCCACATTCAGCACAGAGTCTGACGCAGGGCTCAAATCCCAGGACCCTGAGATCATGACCTGAGCCAAAATCAAGAGTCAGACACTTAACCAACTGAGCCACCCAGGCGCCCCAGTCCCACCCCCTTTCTATTTATCTCTTTTCCAGAAGTGGTACCTTTCCAAAAATGCCATCTTAGGTCTTACACACTTTTAAGTCCTTTACCTCCAGCCAGTACTGTAATCTACCAGATCTTAGACTGCTTTCAGAAATTTTGCATTTAATGTGAAGCTTTATTTTTTTTTTCAGACTTAGGTTCTCAACCCCTCTCCTCTTTTTCATGCAGTTTTTCAAACTTCCCCAACTCTAAAACATCAAAGATAGTTCTGTTGGAAATTGGTGTTTTTACTTATTTAAAAATGATTTGAAGTTCATAGTATTCTTTCTCTCACAGTAAGGCTGAAAGTATTGAATAAGTGTGGTACTATGTATTTTCTTTCTTAATCTGTATGGTTTTCTGGGAGGATAGTGGACAAATTCTAATTTAGGAGGACACTATTATCCTAGGGCAACCAGGAAGTCCCTTAAATCTTTTTATTCTTATTGTTATTACTGATTGTGATTTGTCAGTATTTCATAAACATTCTTAAAACATCTCTGGAAATAGGGGCACCTAGGTGGTGTAGTCGGTTAAGCCTCCAGCTCTTGGTTTTGGCTCAGGTCATGATGCTCAGCATGGAGTCTGCATTAGAATCTCTCTCCCTCTGCCCCTACCCACTTACACTCTCTCCAAAAATAAATAAATCTTTTAAAAAAAAATTCCAGGTAATAAGGCAAAGAGCTAAGTTTGTAGGTAAGTCTTCCTTTTGAAGTAACTTTCTTAAAACAAATAACTTTCTTAAAATGTCATGGATATGAGAAATGGATTCCAAAACTGAAGTCTCTCATATCTAATGATTAATTACAGTAGAATCTGATATGACACATTGCAACATCTGATATGACACATTATAGCTTACTGATTTGTAGTAATTAAAAGTCCTTTCTAGGGTGCTGGGTGGCTCAGTCATTTAAGCGTCTGCCTTTGGCT
Source organism: Zalophus californianus (assembly GCF_009762305.2). NCBI lineage: Eukaryota > Metazoa > Chordata > Mammalia > Carnivora > Otariidae > Zalophus > Zalophus californianus. The sequence continues at coordinate 55,357,943 of NC_045605.1, forward strand.
CAGGTCATGATCCCAAGGTCCTGGGATCAAGCCCCACATTGGGCTCCCTGCTCAGCGGGAGGCCTGTTTCTCCCTCTCCCACTCCTCCTGCTTGTGTTCCCTCTCTTGCCGTCTCTCTCTCTCTGTCAAATAAATAAATGAAAAATAAAAAAAAAAAAAAAAGTCCTTTCTACCTATATATAAATAATACTTTGGGCTAAAACAAGAAATTGTGTTTAGAAGGTTATACAGAAAAGAAACAAACTAGAATCAACTTTGTTATTTTTCTTGTTATGATGATAATGCAAGAACATGACAGGGAGATTTTCCCATCTTCTGCTCTCGTAAAGTTCATTTATCCATCCATCCAACACTTACTGCAGACCACTAAATTGCCAGTCAATAGGGATACAAAGATGACCAAGACACAGCCCCTGCTCCACAGACAAGGTAGAGGAATATGAGTAAGTTGCAAAAGGTTAGATACAGTATAATATCCTTTAAAAAAGTTTGAAAATATGCAAACCATATTATATATACTTTTAATTATACATATATATGTAGTATAAATACAAAAACATCTGAGAAAATTATAATCAAATTAAGTATAGAAGTTAACTCTAGGAGGATGAGCTGGGAGGATGAGGGGAATAAAATCAGGCAGGAATACAAATGTAGCTTCAATTTTATCCATAGTAATTTATTTCCTTAAAAAAGAAAAAAATCTGAAACAATATATATTGCAAAGTACTAACATCTGACAAAGCTGAGTGGTAAGACACATGGGTATATTTGTTATATTATCTCTATTCTTTTCTGTATGCTTGAAATAATGAATTTTAAAAACCTGTATTCAAAATGTAGTTCAATTTACTGGAGTTTTAAATCAGAAGTTTCAGAATATGTTCAAGTTGTGTAATAAACAACACAAAATTAAGAACCAATTTTAGGTATGAATGAGAAAAATAACCCATCCGAATACTGTACACATTTTTAGATGAAGTGTTACACATACCTGTGAGTGCTAAATAAGAAGCAATGTACCGCTTTTCCAGTCCATCTCTAACACTCTGAATTGCACCAAAAATTGGAGGTATAATCATAATCAGGTTACTCACTGTATTCCCTATAGGAGAAGAACACAAGAAAATAATTATATTAGTCAATACCACTTTAAATAAAAATACATGAACTTGGCCCTTAATAAAAATTAAATAGGTGACTTCCAAGAAAGACGGTGGAAACATATTTACAAGGTGCTAAAGGAAAATAATTCCCTACTCAAAAAAAAAATCCTGTAAAACGATCCAATTAAAATAAAGATAACTTTCGACAAGTGAAACTAAGATTTTTTTTTTAAGATTTCATTTATCTATTTGTCAGAGAGAGAGAGAGAATAAGCAAGCACAAATGGTGGGGGGAGCAGCAAGCAGAGAGAGAAGCAGACTCCCAACTGAGCAAGGAGCCCGATGCAGCATTCGATTCCAGGACCTTGGGATCATGACTTGAGCTGAAGGCAAACAATTAACTAACTGAGCCATGCAGGTGTCCCAAAACTAAGATTTTTCAATCAGAACATCCACTAAAGAAAATTCTTTTTTTTTTTTTTTTAAAGATCTTATTTATTTATTTGACAGAGAGAGAGAGAGCATGAGAGAGAACAAGCAGGGGGAGCTGCAGAGGCAGAGGGAGAAGATGAGAGCCCAATGTAGGGATCGATCCCAGGACCCCGGGATCATGACCTGAGTTGAAGGCAGATGCTTAACCAACTGAGCCACCCAGGTGCCCCTTTAAGGTAATTCTAAAGATAAAAAGAAAAAGTATCTCAAAAAGAACCTCAAAGATACAGCAAAAAATGAGTTGGAGAAGGTAGCCATTCAGACTGAAAGAACGGTCCACGGATACACTAATGACAAGACAAAATATAGAATTGTGTTACTTTTGTCTGTTGAATCAAATAGCAACAAATTGGGGTATGCATTTTGCATGTCTTTTTGAAATTTCATTTTGCGGTAATATATTTAATTTCTTGCTTCTAGCAATGGATCTTCATCTGATTTTTGTTTCTCTCTTTACAAAAACAAAACAAGCCTCAAACATGAAAAGCAAAGAAATAATAAACACCCAAAAGCAGAAATAAGTAGTAAAATGGGGAAAGAAATGGATAAACTATTTTACAAATAGATTCTGGGTAGAATAAAGTAGCACAAAATATCCAAATTCCAAATGAATGATTTTCAACACAGGATTTTCAACAGAAGTATCAATTAATGGACATATAC